>NC_047650.1:28679003-29027978 GCF_902201215.1 Prunus dulcis
CATCCCATTTTGTGAAATTATCTCTCAATGCCCAATCGCACCAAAAACAGGGTTTTGGGAGCTCTAGGCTTATCAGTGGTGATTTCTTATTTTTGGCTGTCATTTCTCCTCATTTCATCCCCTATTTCATGGCAAGATCTGGTGGGGGGGGGGGGGGTTTTCCTTATGGATTGCATTGTTTGTGTTTGGCCATGTGCTGGAGTCTCCCAGCTTCCTGAGCGTACAAACATCTCCTAGTTTTCGGTCATGGTTTCATTTCAAACCATGTACTGGGGATTTTTTGGATATTTTCTAAACCACTTGGGCTATTTGGGTCTTCCTAAGGTGATGGGTTAGTGTATTTAAGGGAATGGGCCAACCTTCTAAGTGATGGACCATTTTTATTGAGATGATGAGCTAATTTTTCCTAAAGTATTGAGCTATTTCTCTCTTTTATGTTTACCCACATATTTGGGCTAAAGAAATAGGCTTGAGTATTGGGGCTCCCAAGCAGCCCAAAACTTCCATTTCTCGGCTCATGAATGGGCCTCATGAAAGCTCGTTACCATCCATACCACAACCCACTCAAGCAGGCCCCGAGCGTTTACGTGGCTTAAGCCCACTTAAGCTTGTAGCGTGGCTAGGTGTAATAATAATGATTTTTCGCTTGGTATTGTATGTCGCTTGGCGTGCTTGAATTTCGTATCATTTAAAAAGGGATATGATGCTTGACGGGATAATTAGCATGAGCTTGTAGAGTCAATGCCTTTTATAGGCTTATTTCGATTCTTAACGTCACCGACTGCATATTTATTTGGCATGACACGTGGTCGTGGCTCGTGCAAGCGTGAATGACGAACTTTCGCGTGCTCCAAATCGGGTCTTTTCTTAATAAGGCATTGCGTTGGGCCGAGAATTTATTTGGGCACAACCCTGAATTTTTGGGCATCAACAAAATTAAATGGTTTAGGGTTTATCTATATTATTAGTGCTAAGAATTGGTATATGACTAAATATCTCTAAAAAAATGAATTTATGAAATGAGGATGCAATAGAAACACATTCTAAGAACGTTCGACCAATAAATAAAGAAATAAAATTCTAAGAACGTTAGCTGACAACAAGATGCAGGAAAAATACTTAGGTGAAATGAGAATAGCATTATTGCTATCCTCGGTCAATCACATTGTGCCGCGCTTTATAACTTTTTCACATGGTAGTTTGTGATTCGATGAAAAGGCAAAATAGTATTATTCCCGTTTTGCACAAATTTTTCTACAAGATAATGGCCACCAACAGATAATGAGGATTCATACAAATTCTTGCAGTCAATTTGTTGCCAACCCATTCATATGTATCATTCTCGTGACACTTATTTTCAGTTTCTTTATTATTATTTTTTTATAATTAATCTAAATTATATATTTAAGGGGTGATTGTAATGAGGGTAATACAGATTTTTTTTTCCCCATGGTAATAAATCTTAAGCGCTGCCAATGGCCACAAAGAAAATGAGAAAATGAAGCATCCTACGAGATCTTCTTCATCACCTGGAAATAAAATTAGGGGGAAGGTAGCTTGACAGGACCCGACCCAATTTCCACTTTGGAATTCGAGCCAAGTCCTGTGCGTGTCCGACACCTAGCGAATGTCGGGCACAAATGACCTTTTTACCCTTCTTACTTCAAGTTTTCTTTAAATTTTCCTTAGACTTCTGCCGAAAATTCGGCAGAGTCTCCCCTGTATTTTGACCAACCCCAAAACTTTTCACCTGTCAAACAATCTCAGAAACCCTACCAACAGCCAGACTAAGTCAACAAACAGATTCCAACCTCATTTCCTTATGTTCAACATGATATCAGAGCATTTTCTAGGGTTTTCAAGGTTGCAAGGATTCTGCAAAACTTTACCTTGGCGCGGAAACTATGATTGGCCCGGTGGTGGATCCCGCGTCCTTTTACGGCCTGGGGGCGAAAAACAGGTTGAAAATGTGAGTGGACCAAAGCAACAATAATGTTCTTCAAAACAATTCTCATAAACATAATATCCCCCATGGTAAAATAAATTTAGCTAAATAAAACTGAATACTTACTTATTATATCACGCGTAGTCAATTCAAGGCATTCTATATCAGTCATATTCAAACTTGAAAGTTTCATACAAACCACTGAATTCAAAGCTTTCATAAAAGTACTGAAATCCAACGCGTATAAAAACTCTGTACTCAAATCTTTCATAACTGAACAAATATAAAGGGATCTATATCTGAAAAATCAGAAAACTGATTTATAATAGCTGAAAATCAACATTTAATAAAGAAACTCAGAATCCTTTGAAAATACCACCAGTATGTACCCCTGTCACTTCCGTCAATTCCCTGGCAGGTCTCGAGCGTCACACAGACTTACCCGAGCCGCAAGCTGGCGAAATCAGGGGACTATGATCAGCCTGTCCCGCCGGCAGATTCCTCGATGACACCAAGTCAACTCGAGTCGCTCTGGCAGGGTGCAGGGGACCGTAGTCAGCCTGATCCGCAATCCTGGCAAGTCTCGGGGACATAAAGTCAGCCGAGCCGCAATCCTGGCAGGTCTCGGGACACCAAGTCTGCCGAGCCGCAAATCCTGGCACTCACGGACCGAGCGTCCCCGAAACTCGTGAGGCAAGTCAAGTGCACTGACTGAACTATAATCGGACTGGATGTCCGTAAACATCGGTCCGACTCTGGGTAATCACCATAAAGAAAAACGGGTACGAGGTGGTTTTAAAATAAAGTCCTTATAAAAAGAAATATCTGAATAATAACTGTAAAACTCAAGTCGTGCTGCGGTCTTAACTGATTCAAAACTCAAACTCTGTTTCTGTAACTGGTAAATAAGCAGCACCGACTTATAGAATTATTATTGTACTGCTCATATTCAAAATCGTATTAAAACTTACTCAAAGACTGAATGAAGAAACTTACTCAAATAAACTCAAATATAAAACTCATTTATATAAAATCATTTATAAAATCTATTTTATATAAAAGCACATCAATTCATATAAAAGCACATCAAGTCATTCATGAAATCTGATTTATGAAAGAAGGTCCACTCACAGATGGTCCAAACTAATTTGACCCTTTGAAGCTTCCTCATGCTGATCGGCTGGACCTCTGATGCCTTACTCGATCGATTTGGGGGAGAAACGAAGGAGAATTTCGAGCTGGAAGTTCGGGTGGCTTTGCAGGAACCTCCGTCGGAAAACATGGTTTTCCGGCCAACTCAGGGCGACCCCGGGGTTGAGATCGGTCAGGTTGTGACGGAGACACGAAGCCGGACCCGTAGGTACCAACGGCGGAGATCGGCTCGGCTTGTGGTGGCCGGGCCGTCCCTTGGAAGGCGAAGGGTCGCACGACCCCAAATCGCGCGAAGGAGAGAGAGGGAGGAGAGAGAAAGTGACGGGGAGAAGAGAGAGATGGGGTATAAAATCTGACTTTTGGCCAAATTACCATTTTGCCCTTCGCGGTTTTTAGACCATAACTTCTTCGTTACGGCTCCGATTCGGGCCTACTCCGTGTCTACGAACTCCTTTCGCCGCCCTCTACGCAATGGCGTAAGCGAAATTCCCAAATTCTTTCTCGATCAAAAAGTCAAATTTTCCCCATTAAAATATGCGAGGGCAATTTGGTCATTTTGCTAAAAGATATTTTCCTTACCTTTCTAGATATTTCTTTCTTTTTTTGATATTTTGTTTTGGGTTCTTACATAGCTACTAGCTAGTACCATTGTTCAAGCATTTGAAATGCTTTAATTTTCTGTTGATTACCTTGAAAAAATTAATATATAATAAAATTCATAGCTAGAGACATGATGGCGATGATCATCCTTCAACGACCATGAGATTGCAGGCCTGCTTCTACTTTGGCCATCAAAAAGGCACTAGTCAAACTCGATATAGTTATAGCACTACCAGTAAAAAATTATTAATTATATAATGAGGTTTTGAATGGTTTGGTCAGCCACTGGGATCACTAGTAGAAGCCACCGCATCTAAATGGTTGCCATTGCTGATCTAATCGCCACAATTACTGTACATCTATGGCACCAAATAGATGGCCACGATGTATTTGTGGCTGAAAAACAATTAGACATGGATATTGAGACAAAATGGTACTTATTTTTCAATTATTACACATAGTTACGATTAATGTCTAATATCAATTCGTCTCCTCAATCTTCATTGATAGATCATTCTTGTAAGAAAAAAAGAGATAAATATTATATTATTATGATATTTAGTTGTGATGAAATAAATAAATGAACACTTTTATTACCCCAAAAAAAAAATGATTATTTTCTAATAAAATGGTTGAAAATTTTATAATTTTGTGTAGAGGGTGGGATGAATAAAATGCAATGTAGAAAGAGTCTCCTCTAGCTTTGATTGAGAAGAGCACCAATAACATGTTGAAGTGCACCACCACTCTTAGGTTTTGCACTTTGTGCTCATCTCCGCTTTGACCATTGCTTCCTTGCATTCACTTTTGCCCCTTGTCAACTTTGATAGGTTCTAGAAATAATCTTGTATTTTCATGCGATGAGCTGATGAGGACAAAGCAAAGTGATGAGTGGTGGCCAACTTGCAAGTGCTAACTCCTCCACCAATATTTCGCATTCAACGATTTGGTGATCATTCTATAGATCATTTGAGAAATGGAGAATATATACAGTTTAGTCATACGTCATGAATCATGATGATTTTCAGTCATTCTAGCTACCGACTGTGCTCAGGTTTTTTTTTTAACTTCCCATTTATATAATATGTATATATTCTGCAAAAAAAAAAAATTTCGTCGTATTTTAGGATATTTTTTACATTTTCCTAATTTTCAACAAATAATATGTATGCTTAATGTTGGGAGTTGACGTAAAATAAAAGAGTCATATATGTCTCTTCTCCAATAGATTATGCGCTAGGAGGAGAGAGATAAATTTATTTCACGTACATTCATTCTCCCAACCCTAGAAAGAGATCGAATGTAAATTTATGGTAAAACTTTAGTTCCCCTTGTTACACTAGCTCATTAGCTGATGAACAATTTGAAGCAGCTAGGAACTTTAACTGGTTGTTCTTTTGCATGTGATTAGACATTTGGGATAGGTTTCAGTTCTTTTACAAGAACTGAAGAAAGTCATATCAGAAAGAGTGAACCGTTGACTTTCCAAAATATAACCCACCATTTACAAATTACATACATATCTTGATGCTCTGTAGCAATTAAGGTCTTAACATTTGATGTTACATTGAGTTCATATATCTTCTAATAACTATACAAATAACACACCAAAGTATTCTTAGAATAATAATTCCTAGAGATGAGTTAAGTTATCATATCGTATTTCGTCATCAACTGATTAACACAAATATGTATGCATTATGCAAATATTGTGAAGTAGTAACTATTAATTAGGCCACAGCTGAATCTTAATCATAAGCCGAAAGCCATAATACAAGATAGTTGCTTCCCATTCTTTTGAGAAGATATAAACTTAACATGCATGCACTAAGGCTTTTTTTCTTCTTCTTCTACACTATAACTGATCACATTGACAACAAGAAAATATGAAATATAAAGTAATCTCATAGTTTATCTATACAAACATCCTCTATATGTTGGTGTCCAATAGTCTGATCCTGTATTCTCACGATAAACCTGAGGTGTGCATGAAATAGGCACCAAGCAAAGGCCTTTGTTCTTGAGGTCAACCTTTGCATCTCCCTTGTTATCTTTTCTATCGGTCGCCCATGGATCCTAAAACCACCAACACTAATTGATTAGCATATATACAAATTATAAGCATGCTTGATACATATGTGTGTGTATTTATATGTATACGCACGTACATACCTTGTGTGAATTTGTCTTCAAATAAGGGCTACTCAATAGCTGCAAAATCATGGAAATGTAGCTTAGAGGATGTATATAACAATCTGGAAATACTATTTTCTTGGAGCGTAAATTGCAACAAGAGATTCACAAACAAATTATTAAAAAGAAAGATTATATATGATAATATACCACATGCACTTGGTCTTGCAGGAACTTGATGTACTGAATCGCTTCATATAGTACAGATGCAGTATCAGTCTGAAAATTAAACTAAATATAATGAATATATATATATGATGGTGAATTATGAAATAGAGAGTGTGAAAAACAAGAATTAATCCAGTTGAAATGAAAATAATAATTAGCAGGTTGTACATGTGTGGCTGATTTCTACTCACCTTTCCAAATGGAGACACGATTTGTTGAAGGGCCGTGATCCTGTCTCCGAGCTTGACTTTTGGTGCCTGCATCTGTCGATTCAATTTGTAAATTAACAATTCAAAAGGCAAAAGTTAATATTATTATATCCGAATTAATTAACAAAGATGAAGCATGATTTCTTTTGTCCTTTGCCTTTTTCTTCTGTATAGAGTACCTTTACGGATGATGAAACTGTACAAGTTTCTTGCTTAGGCTTTTTCAAGACTGTTTCTGATGATGTGTCGTCCGTTCTTTTCTTCTTTCCTTCATTTGCAATCCCTTGTCCTCTTCCACTACTCACTCTTGTCTGCGTGTTATGCAAAGAAATTGAAAATCATTAAAGGTAAATTGACTTTAAGAATAAATTAATCACTTGATTGATTGAGCATACCGAGGAAGCTTGCTTCTTAGAATATTGATCAGATAGGTTGGAAGGTTTGAAACAGGGCTTGGGTGCATGAATATCAACCAAGGCCGACTTGTTGCCTAATCGGCTACTAAAAGATATAACATCTGCAAAATTTCTGGCACCGGCACTCGCAGCACCGCATGAAGAATAAGAATCGGGCAAAATTGATCCATTTCCATACAAGTACTTGCCGTTATGGTGATCTGCAACCATTGCGTTAACGTTGTTGAGGCCAATCTGATATTCAATGCCATTAGTATTATTACCAAACGACGGCGTTATTCCATGTAAAGCTCCTCCTCCTCCTCCTCCTGCTACGCATGCAGCCTCAACCTTGCTACCATAACATGAAAATAAACTGGATCCCGAGTTTCTATTTGCAATATTATTATTTCCCATCTGAGCATCACATGAAGTCGAATCGTTATTGATGAACGCTTGCGGCTTCAAGTAGTGATGGTGATCATGATCCATAACTAGCTGTGGTTCGGGGGGCGCAATGGACCAGGTGCTCACCAGATTTGACAGCTTGGTTAACCTTTCGTTCTCAATATTAACATTATTATTCATGTTGTTGTTCTCCATAAACCCTCCATTTAATTGCTTCTCGAAACTGTTGAAATTATTCGATGCAGCTGAAACGTACTTTGTGAACTCCCAAGTACTGTTGTCCAGTTTCTTCAAGTAGTCACAAGCAGGTTCATACATGACATGATCAGTTGACAAGCTCTTGGACGACAGCGCATCGAGAAAATTCTCTCCAACATCATGATCATTGTGGTGTAAATCACTGTTTCCATTAACGCTTCTGCATGCATGGTTCAACCTTAAACATCAATCGATTATCACATATACAAGTTAACCTAAGTTTTTATATGAAATCAATATCACCCTTGAATTACTAGCTGCCCTTATAATATGAAAGTACATATCATACAGAAAATTTGGCTACTTACAAGAGAACATGGTTCCAAATATGATTGTCAGAAACCTGCTCTCCGTTGATCATATCGTTGTTGGGAGACGCAGAACGCTGATCAGCAACCTGCAGTCTGCGAGAGGAGTCAACGCTAAGGCTTGAGTGGTTGGAGGCATTGGTAAAGGAAGTACTGGAGATTGAAACATCCTGGTCAACATCATCACAATTATTAGAAGAGTTGGAGTACTTCTGGTTTGGCTGCTGCTGAGGCGGCTGCGGCTGCCATGGGTTGATACCCAAGTTGCTCCATGAAGAGAGCTGAGAGCCTGCTGCCCCTGCACCTGCAGCTGCATGGAGATCCCACCAGTTTGGTTGTGCTAGCTGTGGAGAGGAAGAAGAGATTGCAACACAAGAAGTACTTTCTCTGCATTCTTCGGCCATTTTTCTGAACTTCAATAATCTCTCAGTCGTTCTTTTTCTCTTTGTAAGTGAGTAATTAATGGCGGTGGACTGGAGATGCTCTGTGTGTGTGTGTGTGTGTGGTTGGTGGTGTTTTTAATTGAGCTAGTCCTGTGTTGCTTTAATTCTGAGCTGCTGGTGTGGTGGTGGAGGGTTTGGAAATAATTTTTCTCATGGGATTGGAATGGAGATATATATGAATATGAATATCCGTTGGGTGGTGACGTACGGGGTTGTAGGTTTTATCAAATCAATTATAGGGGAGACAATAAAATATGCACCCTCAGTATTTCCACTAACGTTCGTGGGCAATTATTAATTTATATACGGACATAGCTAGCTGGGCCACCAATACCCCGGACAGACCCAGAGACCCAGAGACCCAGAGTTTGGTTTAGTTTAGGGTTTCTTCTTAATGCCCTTCACTCATAGTCATACAATACAAAGGGAGGAAGGGAGGAGTTTGGTTTAGGATTAGGGTGGAAGCCTGCATTGCATTTGCATTTGCATGTCTCTCTATTTATTTCTTTATTCACTAGCATTGCAAGCAAAATACCACATTCTTTTCGTACGGATAAGAAGCATGACACGACACTACTCACTCGTAATTAAGCAAAATGCCACTTTTTTTTTTTTTTTCTTTTTTTGTAGGTGGAACCATTATTTTATTTCCAAACAATTAATTTTAATTATACAAATCCATATATGGGTTGCAATTTGCAAATGAGATTTCTCTTAGCATCTGTGTCATGGATATGTTTGGTAACCTTGTCATTCTGATTAAGTTTTATGTAATGCACTATTTAATTGTTGTTAGATAATACTAAATAACAATAGGGATTATTGTAACGCACTAATTTATACTAATTACTGTTGTTATTGATAAAAACAAAGCTGGTATATGTTGTCTTTCTCTTTTAAATACATACATTACCGTATTAAACATGTTTCAGTAGAAACCCTAAACTCTCTCTGAAGGTGAAACTGTGAACTTACACTACAGCCCAACCCCCCCACCCCCCTCCCCCCTCCCCCTTCTTTTTTTGGGGGTGGGTGGCTTCCCCATCTTCCATCTTTCTCTCCTCATCTCCCTTTCTCATTTCCTAGTTTTCTTCCCCTCTCCTATTCTCTCCCCAGATTTGTCTGGATTTTGGGTCCTTTTGCCCAGATCTATCTGGATCTTGTCTTTTGTTTGTTTTTTTTGTGTGTGTTTTCTGTTGTAGGTCCTTGGTGACTTTTGTTGTTCTTGGATGTGTCTTGCTGTCATTGGGATGGTTGCGGTGTGGTGTTGTCAACCCAGCTTTTCTCTTTGGTTTTCGTTGTGTTTTTTAAGCAAGTACTGCAATCCACTGTAGATGCCATTATTTTGTTGCAGCTTTTGGTCCACGCATATGGAATTTGCTCCAATTCAGTGTTTGAAGTTGGAAAATTGATTGTTGCTGGTTTGTGTGGGATTGGGTTTTGCCTGTGCAAAATAAGAGGTTTAGTCATGTTGGTGCTAGGAGTCTCTTTGGTTTGCTGGAGAGGAAGTGGTGCGGTGTCCTTGTTTCCGTGTTTATTTTAGTCTAATAATTCTCAAAAACTCAATAGGAGTTTGCTGATGTATGTATTTAGTGTTAGACTTTTCGATGCAGATTTGCCGTTATTGTCATTGCGCGGTGGATCTGTATTGTAGTTCTGAGTACAGATGCTTCTTGTTTTTAGGTTTTTCTGGCATGCGTAATTCTCACCATATCAAACCAATTTATTTTTGTGTTTGGTCACTGGAGATGTTGTACTCATATTTGGCATTGCGACTACTCTGTACTTTTTTCTGTGTTATCAATAAAATTACTATCGCTTTTAATAAATAAAAAAATACATACATTACCAACATATTTTCTTATTTTTTTTTTAATTTTTTATATCCATGTGTAAAATGAGGATAACATTATTTTGTATATCCCAACCAATCACACTTTAATTGCCAACAGTAGTTTAGTTTTGAATAATGCATGAGCGTGACAATGGTGATCAATGAATGTACAATGTTTGAGTGTGAGTCTCAGAGCATGGTCACCCAAAGGAGAATAATAATGGTGCCCTTGACAACAAAATGATATGAAATTTGCATAATAAATAATTAATATATTTAGTATCTTTTTACTTTATTGTGTAATTAATAAATCCGATCCTTTAAAATGAAAGGTGTTGTTTCTTGGCCTTTGCATACATGGTCTAGTTGGTGGGTGTTTTTATTAAGTGGCACTCTGCATCACTCTACATCAAAGTTCCACTTGAGAAATTTCCAACCTTTTTAATTTCCTTCTTCTTCCTCCATTGATGGCCCATTGGCTGCACAAGGAAGTGAGCTTTTTGGTTTCTTCATTGTAACACGAATGACGGTGTGCAGTTAGTCACGTTAATTTTATAAATTAAATTCTAGCTTCAATATCATCCACCCAAATAATGTATCTTTTATTTCTTCTCTCTAGTCTCTAGGTTTAGAGTGGAAAGTTTGATTAGGTGGGGACCAAAAACATACCATAGGTTAGGCGGCGTTATATATATATTTACTTATTAATTTGGTTCCTGTTTAAACAATAATGACTTTGAAAAGTTCATATTCTTTTCTTTTAGAATTTAGTATTCTCAATTGTTTTCTAATTTAATTATGGCATAAAGATAAATCTTCCAGGACGAGACGTCTTTCTGGTAAAAAGATATGACTTAGACGAGAGAATCAAGCTCTGCGTTTGACAAACTCTATCAACTAAAGTTGAATATGGGTAAGATTTGAAAGAAGAAGGCTAACTCCCATTATGTAGTTTGTATCTTATTTATATGCAGTGAAGGTCTATTTTATATACACATACACACATGTAGATGGTTGCTTAATCGATATATTAACTTTAAAAAACCAAAAGAAGAAATTAACTTATATATATGGGCTCGTTCGATAACTATTTTAATTTTAGTTTTTAGTTTTTATTTCTTATTTTTCATTTTTTGTGTTAGAGTATAGAGAAAAATGAGTGTGAGGATGATATTGAGAGAGATGATTAGAGGAGAAGATGGGATAGAGGAGTAACAAAAATGAAAACAAAAATTTTTGAGTGAAAATAATTTCAAATATATTTCAGTTTTTAGTTTTTGTTTTCACTTTTGTTTTTATCCTCCCCTCTCATCTTCCCTCTCAATTTCATCCAAAAATGGACCTACTCTTTGACTAACCTGGGCTCTTTTTAAACCTAAACTAATACACCCATCCCACCCACTGAATAGCCCTGCACTGCGCTCTCATAATCCCCCTTCACCTCTTTTTCTCTCTTTTTCTTTTTGGTATGAAAGGGGCCAAATGTCAAACACAAAAAACCCCTATTTCTTTTATTTTTTGGTAAAAAACAACCCCTCTTATTTACTTTTTTGGTAAAAAAAATAACTCCCCTTCATTTCATACACCCCCTGCACGTAGAAGAACGACTGTGTATTAGATGCATTTTGAGGGCTAAAACTCATTATATCATCATGATTAGGTGTAGTCTTTTGTTATCAATGAATTTCACTTCGTACTATCAAGTTTAAAAACAAGGTGCTTAAGGTAAATTTAGCCCACCTCAATTTGAAATCCTGGGTCTGCCCCTTCCATCTTCACTCTTATTCTCACTTTCATTCTCCCTCTTTTTTCTCTACAATCTATCACAAAAAATGAAAATTAAAAACTAAAATTGAAATAGTTATCAAACGAGCACGTATATGCATGCGCAAAAGAGCATATGCATTTAAAATTCCATTGTCAATATTATATAGCCTTGAGCACTAAGTAACCAACCTCCTTTGTTTTGTATATAAGTGGTTTTTGAATCGATAATTCTTGAAAGATAACCTAAAAACTGAATAGTTCTCATAATTAGTTTACGGTCTATAAACAAGATAGTCTTATTCGAAGGAAAATAAAGACATCTTTTCTATAAAAGCCCCATATAGAACCAGGTTTTGGCCAAAAGTATTCATCATGAACCAGCTCTTGTTCCATGTAAAGTGAATGAATTGGAATAGAGTACGACTTTCTAGTTCAAAGCCAATCAAGATTTCCTCGTCGACATTCTTTTCCATTGGTATAATCTGCGGTATCTCCCCTTCAAAAGCTACATGCAATTAAGCCTTTAATTTTTGCTTTAGTGGAAACAAAAAGTCCACTAACTTTTGTGTGTAACGAATAGATAAAACCTTGGTGGCTTTAGACCTGATGCCAAAACCAACCAAACAGAAATGGCCACTTATTTGCAATTAAGATAAATTAATGCGATAAAATCCATATAATTAAGCGTAAGCTTAGGTCGATGCACTGTTGATGATGGAAATTGAGGTAGCCAGTGAGAGATTGAACCTTGAAGGATTTTGTTAGAAATATATCAACAACATCCAACTGCAACCGTACGATTCCGCCCATGTTGGAGAGATTTTGTTTGGGATTATCATGCCATTGCCATCACAGATTCACAGTAACTATAGTTAGCAACTAAACTAATCTTAATTAAGCATATAAATAAGTATGCTTAAAGTGAACCCCGTAAAAGTTAGGTGAATTAGATACACAACACATGAGCTTGAGTGCCTAAGACCCAAATATGATAAGAGGTCCATTAAGCATAGTGGCAGCCATTGTCGTTTCTAACTTTCCTGGACATGTTTCAATTGCTTTCCTGTGAGAAAGCTCCATCCATGGAAAGGGTTGCTCGACACGTGTCATTGGAAAGCACGAGTCTCCTACTTTTGAAATAATTAGATTGGACGGGACAAACTAAATTCGTTCAATAGCACGCCACCTTTAAACAAATGAAATGGAAAAGGAGCAAATGATTTATTAATCAATTCATGTAAAGCACCAAAGGAATGAATAATATGTAGTTAAATATTGGTTTAGTGGTGCTCCTTCGTTTCTTTACATGTAATGTAGCCACAGCAACCTTACCAAGAAATTGGATAATGACATTGCGTCTCTCTTTACATACAAACTAAAGTTTGACGCATATATAAAATTAATTCATCAAAAACATAACAAGAAAAATCTCAACACACATATTGAAATGTGACTAGCAAGAAAATAGAAGTTCATACTTTCAGAAAAGCAAACAATTATTTTCCATTGTATAATACATGTTGACCTATTTAAGTAATTTGGTAGGGAGTGATTAGACACGAGTTTCTATTAATTTATTAAAAGTCATTTTACTTGGTGTAAGATTTCCAAACTCTCTGAGTCATTCGAGTACAACTCATCAACTAAAACAAAAACAAAAAAACCTTTGATGGCGACTTCACAAATGTCAACTATTTGTTTTGATTTCAAATCAAAATCTCAGTGTTTTATAGTTCTTAATTTCCCATTAGATATGGTTTTGAAGTAATTAATGGAACTATAATTTTGTGGTTCACGCACGGCTTTGGTCTCCTCCAATTACCACATGAAGAAGTGCTCTGCGAGAGGAGAGTAGAGAGATGATTGCCTGGTTTACGTATCTGAACTTTTTCTTTTGGTTATATACTTTATTACACCAGACACACAGATACATCTGAAGAATATTGGTTTGTAATTGTTGCCAAATATATATATATATATATATATATATATATATAATACTTGTGTTTTGTATTTCTCCTCAGGCATGCGTATGAGTCTGTGAGTCTATAAAATTTTGACCATCCTAATTAAAGAAAAGGGTGGCAAGAAAAGAATGCACATTGAAACAAGTGGTTGTGGTTAAAAGGCAAAAAGGATGAATTTAGGCATTGACAAGCACACCAAACCAAACGCATAATTGTCAGTGTAAGAAGGGAATATACAAAAGCGCCCATCCCAGGCCAACCAATGAAAAACATGTTACATCTTTTTTTCTTAAAGGTTACAACCTGCATCCTTCCTTTCTACTTTTGTTATTTAAGAGTTGCCAGAGTGAGAAAAACATGGACTTTTGTCTTAATAAAAAAGATTTATCTTACATTTTACCGAAGTAAGAGCATTTATTGGGTTTTAAACATGTTACTCTATATATATATATATATTGATTTCTATATATATTGATTTCTATGTATTTTTCTATATATATTGATTTCTACTTGATATATTGTATTTTTTCTCGCACTTGAAATATCAAACACCGAAAATCTTATTGTGCCTGTATAACCTTATTTTTTGAGTTTTTATTAAAAATAGTCAAAATTTACCCTTACTTCTATAAATGTCAATTTTTATAAAAACTTCCAAAAATAGCAAAAAACTCACCTAAAAATACTCAAAACTAAAACAGATAAAAACCTAAAAAAGCAAAACATGGAAACATACAATCTTTGTTTTCATTTGATTTCAAACATAAAAACTCCCCTATGTTAGTATCTGTTATCTCTGTCACTTGGCTCGAAGCTTTGGTAGTATCTGTTGTCGTCAGCCATGTTGATGCTATCACCATTGGAGGCCACACACAACTCTTTGTCAGCCATATATGGACTTCAAAGTTGCTAATTAGATTCCAATATGAACTTCTACATTCGGAGATGGATCAATAACTCTACGAGTGCCTTGTTAAATATATAATACAAATATAAGACTTATTAGAGATAATTAAGTAATTAGATAATGGAGATGAAGGAGATCATAGAACAAAAGCTTTGCTTCAACTAAATGTTGGGTGGATGCAGTACTCGTAGTACACTAGAACTCAATGCCACTTATAAATAATAATAGAGGCACTAGATAGGTATAACTCCTCCAATGATATAACATGGGATCGAACCTTTGTTTTTATGTTTAAAATCAAATTGAAAATAGAAATTGCATATTTTCTTTTTAGATTTTTGTGGGTTTTTACTTTTGAGGGCGTTTGAATATTTTAGGTGAATTTTTTGCTATTTTTGAAAGTTTTTATAAAAACTAACATTTATGAAAGTATGGAGCTAATTTTGATAAAAACTCCTATTTTTTCAAGTAAGGAGCTTATAACTCGTAACTAAAAGCAATTACATTTGCTACCGAGGGTTTTGGGCCAATTTGGCATTGTTGTGCTGTGAAAATAATCGTTGTCAGATTTGTTGTGAGAGAAAGTAGTTTGGTGTTTGATAAACTTTTTTTTAAAAGTACTGTTGGTACTGATTCTCGCATAATCAGAAAATGATTGTCGTATAATCATTAAATTCAGTGCCTTTTCAAAACTGATTCTTGCATAATCAAAAAATGAAAGCACCTCATTAGCTACTTTCCCTTATAGTTTTCTCTCAAAGTAATTTTTAACAATAATAAGTGATTTTTTTAAAAAAATTGGGAAGCCCAGCCCGTTTGGTAAACTATGAGAAAATCATTTATTGTTAAAAATTGATGTGAGAGAAAACTATAAGGGAAAGTAGCTAATGAGGTGTTTTTATTTTTTGATTATGCATGAATCAATTTCGAAGAGGCGCTAGATTTAATGATTATGCTGCAATCATTTTTTGATTATGCGGGAATTAGTACCAACAACACTTTTAACAAAAATTTTATCAAACGCCAAACTGTTTTCTCTCACAAAATCTGACAGCGATTATTTTCACAGCACAGCAATGCCAAACTGGCCCTAAGTGATTTTCTCATAGTTTACCAAACGGGTTGGGCTTCTCAAAATTTTTTTTAAAATTATTTATCACCCCAAATATGTGAGATCCCACATCGACCAAACGGAGAGGGGGTGATGTGCCTTATATGGCACACATCGCATCCTCATAGCATGAGGCCTTTTGGGAGCTCACTGGCTTCGGATTCGTAGGAACTCCGAAGTTAAGCGAGTTGGAGGCTGGAGCAATCCCAGGATGGGTGACCACCCTAGGAAGTTGCTTCGTGAGCTCCCAGAAACAAAACCGTGCGGGCTGGTGAGAATGTAGCCAAGCCCAAAGCGGACAATATCATGCTACGGCAGAGCCGGTCCGGGGTGTGACAGTTTGGTATCAGAGCCACTCTGCCGTGGGGTGCGAGTGTGCCGACGAGGACGTCGGATCCCTTAAGGGGGTGGATTGTGAGATCCCACATCGACCAAACGGAGAGGGGGTGATGTGCCTTATATGGCACACCTCGCATCCTCATAGCATGAGGCCTTTTGGGAGCTCACTGGCTTCGGAGTTGTAAGAACTCCAAAGTTAAGCGAGTTGGAGGCTAGAGCAATCCCAGGATGGGTGACCACCCTGGGAAGGTGCTCTGTGAGCTCCCAGGAACAAAACCGTGCGGGCTGGTGAGAATGTAGCCAGGCCCAAAGCGGACAATATCATGCTACGGCGGAGCCGATCCGGGGTGTGACAAAATAAGCAATACCAAACTGTCACTTTGTGTTTGAATTCTTACTCTCCCAATCTGAAAATGGAAAACATGCAAGGATGGATTGTTAAGGAAATACCAAAAAAGAAAAGAAAAAAGGAACGACCCATATTGTAAATTGGGGAAATGGAAATTGGCAGCATGGCCCGTCCTTCATATATGGGCCCTGTGAAGAGCGTGGCCAATCCTTCGTATTGAGCTCATCCACAAGGTCCTGACCGTCGAAATTGATAGGCCCACAAATCTACACAAATACCCCTACTATATATCTCTCGGTCAAACTCGGGATTTCATTTTATTTATTTTTCTTCCAAAAAAGAAAAAACAATACACGAGGTCAAACTCGTAATTACAGTATTAATAATTTGCCCCATACATAAAAAAAGGAAAATTGCCAGTACTGAATAGAAAGAAAAGAGAGTAAAAAAATCTCAGAAGAACAAAAACCCGTTGCCAAAATCCCAAGGCTTCCCAAATCGGTACGTTCCACTGTCCTTGGAAACCCTAGTTTATGTAGATGGTAAATGAAATGAAATCCAGTAGCTTTGGAAGCAAATAAAGATGGAAATTTGTATGTTGTTTGTTGTTGTAGACCAAGCGAAAGATGGATGGTGTGATATCAGCCAATGACCAGCAGGGCCTGGTCACTTCGTTTTTGGAGATCGCTGTGGGGCAGACTGCCGACACCGCCAGACAGTTTTTGCAGGTTACTATGAATCTCACAATTAGTATCCAAAACGCATCGCATTGATCTCCTTCTTTGTTTTTGTATTTTTTGCTCTTTGGGTAAAGAAAAGTAGTTGTATTAGTAGATTCAGGTGTTCATTGGATTGCAAGGTGCTTACTTGAGTCTAGTATAATGTATGGATATTGAAAATTCCAATTTTTTACATAAACAGGCCACGGGCTGGCAGCTCGAGGAGGCAATTCAGCTGTTTTATGTGGGTAATGAAGCAGGGTCAATAGCTGCGGCGCAGCCTCCGACTGAAAATATTGAAAATTTGGCGGATCAAACTTCTGGGTATTTCATATTGTTCAGTTCTGCTTTTCTTTGTCGGCATTTTTTTTTTCTTTTTTGACATTGGGTTTGTAACAGTGCAAATGAGAATGTGGTACATCATGGTATAAATGAGAATGTTGGACAACTTGGTGAAGATGAGGTGCGCCCTCCTATGCCTGTTATAAGGGACGTTCTTTATGATGATGCTGCGCTCTATGGGTATGTTTTATCACTTCATCTTTAGCTTTGTCCGTGGACTAGAAAGCTTTGTATTCTATTTCGGTATGTTGTAAAAAAAATTTCTTTCTTTTTTCCCCTGTTTCTTCTTAAGTATATGATGTACTTAACTTTATCATGGAAATGTTTTCTTCTTCCTTCGAGTTAAGATCTTCTGAATTGGGTTTTCCGTTTACATAACAATGGCATTAGTATTGTAGGATAGTGATAGGTCTGTAGAATTGCATTTTGAGAATTGGGAAATCACATGGTATTTCGTTGTTATTCCTTCATTCTTTCCTATAGCGATTGGCATGCCTCGTGTAAAATACTAATGGAGTTTGATAATTGGAATGTTGTAAAGTTTCAAAAAGTCTCCTTTCTATTTCTTTGATAAAAGTAATATAGGTGGTGTAATATATCTGTTTTCCTTTGTTATTAATATTCATGCTTCATGTCAGATGGTGGATTTTTATTGCACACAAGACTACATGGTGTGATTTTTATTAGTTAGTTGATTTCATTTTATATGCACAGTATTTACTTTGGTCTTGTGCAATCTTAATACTTAAACCCACCCTAACATGTAGTTGCAAGCCAATATGCATGTCATTTTTTTCTTTTCACAAGTCATTTTATATGGTGTATTTGGCCTCTTTACTCATCGTATTTTAATAAATGGAGGTTTCTTTTATGCCAATTTCATCTAGTTCACCAAGGGCAAGATTTTCACAACATGAATCGGGTTCTGTAATTGCATTCCGTAACTTTGAAGAGGAAATGAAGCATCCTGGGGTATGGGAATCAGGCCAAGGTGCTACATCCTCAGCAGAAACGGCCCGAGATAATCTTGCTTCCTTATATCGTCCTCCCTTTAAGCTACTGTTCCAGGGTTCCTTTGAAAAGGTATGGTCATTTGTTATCTTCCAGGCTTCATAGTTTGTGTAATGTAGAATTTGAAGGGTTATAATCAGTATTATTTGTGTTATGGGTTGCCAGGAAGGGCTTTGTGGAGGTACCCCTCATGTTTTGGGCCTTTATTCTTTGTCGGAGAAATTACATATATCAGATCTGATCATGAATCTTGCAGCTGTGACTATCATATAAAACCTTTCTGGTTTGTTATACTAGATCAATCATATAGATTCAAAATATATGAGATGCGGAAATCAAAGAATACTAGTTGATCAAGGGACATGTAGAGTGATACAGTCATTGTTTAGTTATTCATACTCATTGAGCAAATAAAATTGAATATTTTTTAATACTAATGCAGGCAAAAGGCGCTGCTTCTGTCCAGGACAAATGGCTCCTGGTGAACTTGCAATCCACTAAAGAGTTCAGCTCTCATATGGTAGGCATTTTCTCTGCGTCCTATTTCATTTTTGGTTTCTTTGTTTTTCTACATGTAGACTTATGTGTGTATAAATACATTTCTTTGTGAAGCTTAATCGAGACACCTGGGCCAATGAAGCTGTCTCTCAAACCATTATTACTAATTTTGTATTCTGGCAGGTCAGTACCATGTTTAAGTGACAATTTATTATGTATTTATGCTTGCTATTTCTTTCTATTAAATTAAATCAGCTGTGCTATTTTATTAGTTATACAAGTGCAGGCTGTTGATGGGGTTTATTTGTTGATAAATTCCTTTTACATGTTATTGGCTTATCCTCCCTTACGTACTTTATTGTTTGGTATTGTGTGATGCTTGTGATATGCATGTGCACATTTGTTCTCTAGATGTACATACTTCGAGATAAATGATACGTAATTGGGTTGGTGTTATTACATATGCATTATCATTTTCCCTTGGTAGGAGTGTAATAGCCTATAAATCTTATCCAAGGCCGCCATAGATGGGTTTTATTTGTTGATAAATTCCTTTTACATGTTATTGGCCTATCCTCCCTTACGTACTTTATTGTTTGGTATTGTGTGAAGCTTGATATGTATGTGCACATTTGCTCACTAGATATACATACTCCGAGATAAATAAGACGTAATTGGGTTGGTGTTATTACATATGCATTATCATTTTCCATTCGTAGAAGTGTAATAGCAAGTAAATCTTATCCAAGGCTGCCATAGATGGTTTGACGTTTTGTTAGGAGTATAGTATATGCTAATCTATGAACCAAACGTTTGTAAAAGGTTGAGATTTTTTTTATCCAAGGCTGCCAAGATTCTTAGAATCTCTTTTTGGTATTCAGAATTGTGAAGATTATGTTTGTTTGTGTTAATCTTTGTGTGGATTTTGCTTCCTAATTTTTATGACAGCATATGTGGACATGAATCTTTTGGATCACCTTTATGCTTCTGATTTAACCAACTGTTTTTGTTTGTGCTTCATCTGTTTGATGTTGGTCCGCAAATATAGACATATGATGATACAACTGAAGGCAGGAAGGTTTGCACATACTACAAGTTGGAATCTATGCCTGTAGTTCTCATTATTGACCCCATTACTGGGCAAAGAATGCGTTCATGGAATGGAATGGTTCAGCCAGAATGTTTGCTAGAGGTAAATGCCATGGCGTACATTGTATCTTCACAGTTGAGTATAAAGTTTTCACTAGTTAGAGAGCTTAAGAAACCTTTTCCTACAATGATCAAACTTTTACTTTGAAGTTCAATTTTGGCATGAAAACATCCTTGCCACTGTAGGATCTATTACCCTTCTTGGATAGTGGCCCCAGGGACCATCATGTAACTTTGTCCCATAAACGCCCAAGAGAAAGTTCTCTGCCTCAGCCACAGAAAACTAAAGGTATGCGTGGGCTTCCAAATATCTTCTGCTATATTACATTGCAGAGAACCATTTTGCTTCTTGAATCTGTTGAATTTTTATTATTTTTCAAATTATTGCTGGGGTAAACCTGAGATTGATCCTAATCCTTGTTCCAACTCAATAAAGTGGGGGTGGGGTAGTAGAAAAAAAGGAAAAAGAAATCCTTTGTTAAGTGTAATATGAAGTGAAATGACATTAATATGCTTAACTGAATGAATTATTGAAGTATGCTTTAGAAGAAAAATCTGCAGCTGAAATTATAGTTGTTTTCCCATTTTACATATTGTTTCATTATTTGATGCTCCTTTTGATTTCATAAATGGGGTTGCTGTTTATGTTGTAGTCTGAGTGATTGTTTCAGCTTGATTGTAGTGATATCAGAGAGAAGTTTTTGTCTGAATAGTTTTGCACTGACATTGACATATCTCTTGGTTAATGTGTCTGGTTTCTTGTGTTCTCATGAAAATATGCTTGGTTTCTTCTGTATAAAATACCTGTGTCAGTATCTGCGATGGTGCTTTGTGTATTCGTGTTGTATGTGGTTTACTAAGAGGCTCAGATGGGTGATTGCTTGTACATACCGCCAAATTCATAAAGCCGTGACATATCCAAATTTGTATCCATCTTTGCTAGCACCTGAATGATGCATTCTAGATCCGCTCTTGAAAACTTGTTTTGGATTTGTTCTTTCCTTTCCTTTTTCTTCTTCTGTTATTTTTTTTCGTATATGAGCTGCATGTATGACTTAAGGTGCTTCAGTTGCAGACGAAACTAATGAAGAGGACGAGGAAGTGCAGCGCGCATTGGCAGCTTCGATGGAAGGCATGCAGGAGACAGGTGGGATATCCAAAGATAAAGATGAAATCATTACTGACAAGGAGGAAGAAAAATGCTCAGCCAAGACGCCTGCATATCCACCTTTGCCTGAAGAACCCAAGGGTGATAAGAACCTCCTTTGCAGGGTTGGAGTCCGTCTTCCAGACGGGCGCAGGGTGCAGCGGAATTTCCTTCGCACTGATCCAATTCAGGTAAGAAGTGAAAGAAGTTTTTTTGTATTAGTATATAATGGAAAAGATTTGAATTGTGATTAGCGTTTAACACTTAATTGCATCTAAACTGAGAGAGTTTGACTCTGTAAATCATTTTTATCGAAGTTAAATGCTTGCAGAGAGTTCATGCATATGTTTGACAAAATTTTCACAGTAGACTTATATGGCATGCGCTACCATCGAAATGATGAGCACAGGCTGTTATTAGCAGGATCTATTCTACTCCCATCCTAGGGTTGTCACTAAATTTGAATTGTTTGTTTTGCAGATGTTGTGGTCATTCTGCTATTCCCAACTCAAGGAAGCTGAGACAAGGCGGTTTCGGTTGACTCAGGCAATCCCAGGAGCTTCAAAGAGTCTGGATTATGATTGTCAATCTACTTTTGAAGAGTCGGGGCTTGCCAACTCTATGGTCTCAGTTACTTGGGAATGAATGAATGAATGAAATCATGTTGGGGAATTTTTGGTTGTCACTTTGTTTATACATGTTTCCAGGACTTAGGAGGTGTCGTTTAATGGATGGGGAATTGGGGATGCAGATTTTGTAGTGTACTATTTATTATGTATATACTCATGCAAAGGGCGCATGAATCTACACTTGTTTATGCTAAATTTGGCGCGCTCTCTCTCTCTCTCTCTCTCTCTCTCATATTCTCATTCTCGTGGCACGAAATCTCACTTTAGATTTTGGGTTTTATCCACCTTTAACAATTTGATTCATTCTATGATCTGGATCGTATCTCAACATCTTTTGAAGAAAGGACGGAATAGTAGCCCAAGAACTTTATGCCTCACTACCCCCAGGCCCAATGGCTCAACAGTGTATAGCCCAAGCCGAGATGGAATTTGATGGGATGGATCCGGGAATCTTGACAAGACGGGCCTAACTTTCAGAACATTTTAACTTTTTACAGAATTCTCTTCGATTAAATGTGAACGAAAGGGAGGAAAACTAGAAAAGTTTCAATTGTCGGTAAAAGTTTCACTTGTCGGCACATACCGACAATTGAAAAACAAAGAGATCAAAAGCTACGACATTTTCGTATTCATGTCAAAGATATTTCCTTTTGGTTACTTTATATATTTGTATTAAGGCCACGATATCTTTCTTTTCAAAAGCTAGATTTGGTGGAAACATTCTTTTCATGATCTATGCATGTTCATCTAGATGTTCTGAGTTATCCATTGCTTGAAAATACTTAAATATAGAGTTTATTTTCAATATATATATATATGGATAAAACAGAAATTCTCTGATGTAGACATCCAAACGTTATTACTGTGTGAAAAGTGGAAACCATGTATTTTGTACTACTTTTCCATGTTTTTCTTCATATTTACAATGACATCCGCACAATATTCAGATGAGAAAATAACTTATATAGTAGTTAAACTCAAAACCTCATTTAAAATCTAAAATAAACCAAATATGTTTGATTAATGCTGTCAATAATGTAGGAGTGCTCTCCCTCCTTACATAAAGAAGAAAAATATCACATGCCAAAAAAGTAATCTGATATTCACTAATCTTGAATATTTTTTTTTGTAGGACGAGTCCTTTCCAAGCTGTTTTCCAATATTTGAAACTAATTTTGTTCAATTAATCTTGTAAAGTTATCTTTTCATCATAAGCCCTGATTACTTTTATTATATACATAGGACATTAAAACCAAATCTAAAATAACAAGTTGTACAGCGATAATTAATTTAAAAAAATTTCTTTAACTTATAAGCATATACTTGGGAAAAACAACGGTTTCGAAATCCAGAGGGAGGTAAGCTTAGGGATATCCATGATGAGTAAAGGTAAAAGAGAAAAATAAGACGTTTGACAGCTCAATGAAGCTTGGATTGTCGTCATATAATGTTGGCAGAAAGCACAGATCACGCAGTGACAAGTCACTGCTGCTGCACTAGTCCCAATAATGTATTATGTATCGACACAGTCACAGAAATGTACGTGTGGCTCCTCTTTTTCTTCTTTCTTTCTTTTGATTATTTAATTTTTTTTTTCATTTCTCGACTCTTCTCTATCTATCTATATAAGGGCTTGCAAGCTTAGTAATCTTTTACATCGATATACAATACAACCTTAGCTAGCCTAGCTACCTCATCAGATACATATACATTAGAAAGATATGGAGCGCTCCATGCGTTTATTTTCAACTGCCTTCGTCTTCTTTCTGCTTCTGGCAGCTGCTGGTAATATTGAGGCTTCTTCTCTTGTCTTTCCTCTGGTTAACTTGTAAACTATATATATATATATATATATATATATATTCAACTGTTGGGATTAATTAATGTATATGTTTGGAATGATTTGCAGGGATGATGGGGCCAATGGTTGCTGAGGCTAGGACCTGTGAGTCTCAGAGTAATCGGTTCAAGGGAACTTGCGTGAGTACAAGCAACTGTGCATCTGTTTGCCAAACTGAGGGCTTCCCTGGTGGCCATTGTCGTGGCTTTCGCCGCAGATGCTTTTGCACTAAACATTGTTAATTAGCGATGATCGTGATACTCCTGCATGCACATTTCTTTGTGGGCCTGGGAGGAGACGATTATGAATGATCACTTATATCAGTGGCCGTACTTACTACTAAAATAAATTATTATATAATGACCCAATTAACAGTTGGTTTATTATTATTATATCCTTGTTATTGTTCTTGTGCTTGTGCTTGTTTGTTAATTAAGTACCACCCTCGTGAGTTGCCTTGCCTTGTTTTCTCAACGATGTCTTTGTAATACCCCTACGTTTTGTAATAATGCAATATTATTGATTTCCTCAACCATACATGTAGTCATTTTGCAAGGGTTATCATCTTTTCTAATTGATCAAACATGCGGCGGGGGAGCAATTTAAATTCCAATCTTTCAAATTTAAGGTGGCCAGAGCCTATCTCACCACAAATATACGAAATCAAAAGTTTGCTAGCCAAAATAGGAGCTGGAATTTTTCAACTCCTTAATTTGGTAAAGGAGCTAGCTTCCTTTACGGAGATGGATCTTGTCTACGACCCTGTATAAAAAGCCCTTCCATGGCTGTAGTTCTTTGCAATAAGATTTGATCTCTACTGCATACACAAGCACACACATACACACAGATCAAGCGCGCACACACACACATACACACAGATCAAGATGGATCGCTCCATCCGCCTTGTCTCAGCTGCCTTCGTTCTTGTCCTGCTTTTGGTGGCTACCGGTATATCTTTTAATTCCCTTCTTAATTAATTTGATCACTACATTAATTATGTATGTAGATTAATTAATCAAATTACGGATGCATGCATGGATGTTGATTTGACAGAGATGGGACCGATGGCTGTGGAGGGAAGGGACGCTAAGAAGGTTGAGCCAGAGAAGAGGACATGTGATTCTCAGAGCCAAAAATTCAAGGGGATGTGCTTTTTGACAAGTAGCTGTGTGCAATCTTGCAAATCAGAGGGCTTCACCGGAGGCCAATGCCGCGGTTTCCGCCGCAGATGCTTCTGCTCCAAAAATTGTTGATGAATTAATTTATCATAAAAGTGTATATGTGTGGGAGAAAAACAATCTGTGGAACCGGTGCGCGCTTGTGTAATGGGATCTATTGATTGACTCAGCTGTGCTGGGTTAATTGCTTTTGCTGCCTAATAAACTAAATGACTGCATGGATCATTTCTTTTATTGTTTCTTGTCTTGTCCTCCTTTTTTTAATCTCCTATACTTTTTTTTTAATTTAAAAATATTCTTAATCTCCTCCCTCTGGAAGATTATGAGTCAATTAAGAGGATTCGAACCTCTGAATATTGATTAATTGAATAAAAGAAAAAACTCAAACGACGTTATGAATTTTGATTAATTGGAAAAATGACTTCCAATTTAATAATGTGGCGTCTGTTGAATAGTTAGATTATTTGAGTCGTTTAAATTTAACAAAAGTGGATAAATACATGGGAACTAAATACCGAGGCTCAGAATCTCGATTTGGATATGTGCACAACAAAAAATGAAAAAGAAAAATCTGACAATTAGTTAACACACTTGAATTTTTTTGGGGTAACATGGGCTAAGCCCAAAGCACAACAAAATGACTGTAAAAACAATATTTTGAAGGCCTAGTGATATACCTAGGAAAATGAAATTGTTTGGAAGCCCATTAAGAACACATCCTGCCCTGTTTAGCTCGGAGTCCAGAAGCATCACGTTTGATAACGGCTTTTTATCTAATTAAAATCTCATTGTAATATAATTTTGGAAATAATACTTATTTAGTCGGGGTATAATTCAAAATTCAAATCTGTTACATTGAATTTCATATTTTTTCCATTCTATATTTAAATATTTTCTTATAGAATATACCAAATAAGAAATCTCATTTATTAATCTGACCAAATAATTTCTTCGTTGATTATACCAAATAAAGAATCACATTTATTCATTTGACAAATTTACGAACTAAATCAAACTAAATCAAACCATACATGCATTACGAAGATATCCCAATTATTTGAAAATTAATTAAATTGACCAATTTCTCGTGTTAAATTGAACATGTAACCTTTATAAATATGGCCCAAAAGTACTCAATAGTATAGCGCAAAACAAACCTTGAAATTCAACTTTACCCCAAGTGTCACACAAATTTAATCATAAAAATATGGAGATGGTGACATCTAACAAAACCTATTTTGGTCATCCTCTTGGCTATTGCAACTTGTGAGTTTTTTAACTATTCGAATTCTCTCATAAAATTAACTTGTGAAATTAGCTAGTAATAACAATATTTGTAGCCGATTATTTACATAACGGTCACGAAGGAATTTTTTTTAATTAAAGAAATTTCTGTTAATTTCAAGTGTGGCCTTATTGTGAACAAGAGCAGAAGCGCAACAATGTTCTACTAGCGAGGATTGTGACAAAGCTTCATGTGTTTCAAAGACAGTTATTTGCATTAACCACAAATGCAATTGTGTGGATTCAATTGGCTTAGATCATCAAGATCAAAGTCAAAGCCAAACCGCTTTTTCTTTGAAAGAGTACCACACATGCTCTGCATATGTTGATTGCGAAGATGTAAGAGCATCATGTGTTTCAAGAACGGTCATTTGTCAAGATAAAAAATGCATGTGCCTTAATCGATGCCTATATTGCAACGCTACGACGAAATTAAATAAATTTCATCCAGAAGTGACTATGTAATCTTTCTTTAAGAAATAATTAACAAAATATTTCAATAATACACATAGTTTTGTTGATCAATCTCTTATAATAATAATAATGATTTTAAACACAAATGTTATGCTCCAATCAAGCAAGGCCTGTATTGTGTTGCTCCATTTTTTTTGTCTGATCTTTGTGATTATTGGAACTCAGCAACGTCTTAAACTAGATCAAAATTGAGGCAACACAAAGTCTTTTTCCTATATCTTGAAGACATACTTGTAAATCGAACATGGGAATGAGATAAAGCTAATATAACCTGGTCATTTCCTATTCCATAGAATCAACATCTCCCACAATTATGTTTCCTCTTCTTATTTTTAATGTGGCTTTTCACATTTCGAAGTGATATATATATGTTGAGTTATTATTACAACAAGGGCCAAAAGTTTGTCAGTTAAAATAGGAAGTTGCCTATGGTGCCTCTTGAAACTGGAATTTTTCAACTCCTTTTTTTGGCTACGGAGGTAACCTACCTTTACGGAGATGGATCCTCTTGAATCTGCTCTTCGACCCTATATAAACACCCGTGCATGCTTGTTGTTCTTCGCATTAGCATCTGAGATCTCTGCTTCATACACAAGCACACACACGCACAAGTACACACAGATCAAGCACACACAGAGATCCAAATGGAACGTTCAATGCGTCTTGTTTCCGCCGCCTTGGTTCTTGCCCTGCTTTTGGTGGCTACCGGTATATCTTTAGTTCTCTCTTCTTCACTTTGTTTGATGATGAGTACATTAATTAATTATATAGATGAATTATAATTAACTTACGGATGCATGCATGCATGCATGCATGGATGTTACTTTGACAGAGATAGGACCAATGGCTGTCGAGGGAAGGAGCGCTAAGAAGGTTGAGCCAAAGAAGAGGACCTGCGAGAGTCAGAGCCAAAAATTCAAGGGAATTTGCTTCTTGGCGAGCAACTGTGCCACGAGTTGCACAACAGAGGGCTTCAATGGAGGCCAATGCCGTGGCTTCCGCCGTAGATGCTTCTGCTCCAAAGCATGTTAATTGATTATAATGGATCTATCTGTGTGGGAGAGAGCTGTGAGCGTGCTTGTGTAATGGGATCGATTGATTGACCCAGCTGTGTATGCTGGGTTAATTGCTTTTGCTAGGGTCATTTATTTTCTTGTTCCTTGTGTTGCGTGTTCATCTCACTTTTAAAAAAATAAAAATAAAAATAAACATAAACAATAATCTAAAGTATTTTAAATTAATTTAATCTACGAGAATTGAAACTTGAACTTAAGTGCAAAAGAACAGACTCATTGCCCTACCTAATCTATGTATGAGAATTATGAGTCAAAAAGATAAAAAATGAAAATAAAAAGTTTTTTTTCTTTTCTTTTTCGGTTTACACGGGCTAAGCCCAATAACAACAAAACGAGCGTAGCAAAATTTTCGAGGCCTGGTGACACCATGGAAAATGAAATTCCCTTGAAGCCCATTAAGAATACAGCCCGCCAGACTACAGAAGGGGATATCAAAAACCGCAAGCGGGAATTCAAGCGGATTCTCTTCTCCCCTGCAGTCGGCGCCGTTGGTGTTGTTTACTTTTGGGGATGAATCAGAAATTCGGGGGAGGGAGGCTGCCCACCGGCACTCCTTCGTTGGCTTGGTCGTCCGTCGTTGTTGTCGTTTCGCTTCTCGTTGGGGCCTCCGTTGTCCACAATCTCTACAAGCCAGATCTCGTACGCGCGCTTTCTCTCTCTCTCTTTCTCTCTCTCTCGCGCGCGCGCGCACACACACACACACACTCTCGGAGTGTAATACCTTCTTGTTGATCAATTACGAAAAAAAGAATATATACTGTTTCGGTTCTGTATTTGACCCCGACGTATTGCACGCGAGGTGTTCGATAAAATGTTAGGCTTACCTGCTCTATTATTGTGTTTGTCATTGAATCAAAATAATATTAGGCGCTTATAAATCTTGTGCATTTTGTGCAGACGCTGCCTCCTGTGGATGGTGTAAACGGGAGCAAGGAGGGGAAGCAACCCGAGAAAGAATGAAATGGATCACTTCTTCCTCCTAGTTTTTCTGCTTTGCAAAAATTCAATTGCTTTTGCTTTTAATCTTAATGCACTTTAATATGTGAATTATGGTGTGAGTTAGCTAGCTAGAAGAGAAGGAGGAGCCGCCACTCCCATGGCTTTCTTTCGTTGTTGCGTGTGATTGAACTTTTCTTTTTAATAAATTGACTTTCTTCTGATTCAAACCAACCCAAAAAAAAAAAGTTCAATGATCTTCATTGTGCGTGTTTGTGACTTACAAATCGCATGTCAGCTGTTAGTTTTTGGTTTTACATTAGGAAAGAGAATTAATAACATATGCAGCCAGTTAGGTTCTCTTGTTTTGTTTTGGTGCGTTAAAAACAAGAAGCATGCACGACGAATATATCAAAAGTCATAAAAGCGACATATATATATAACGTTGACAAGCAGGCTGCGGTGGGTGGGTCACATCTCACATACACCCAGTCATGGTTAAGAATACATCCAGAAGCCCATCAGTTCAGGAGGAGGGCATGCAGATAAACTAAGTCCTTATAATTTATCATTAAAGTGAAGAAATTATGATAAGTTTTTAATTGAAGGCTCACAGTTAGCTAGACTTGGTTGGTTCCCAGTGAAAGTGATGATTATAAATTAATTACAAAAGTTATGGACACGTTTACAACTCTTCCAAACACTAAGCAAAAAATGTTTGTTCATTTTTTTCCCTTTAATTACATGCAGTTTAGGGTAATAAGACGCGTTAGCCACTCTTCTTTCCACTCTTAAACAGAAGATTACTCATATGTATCTTGCCCTTAATTAAAATTGTCTTTTCTTAATTAAGTTTTCCATGTTGGAATTTTTTTGGATTAGAACAACGAAACGTGGGCTGCTATGAAAGAGAACGAGCGAATCGCGAAAACTACGAAATGCAGCTACTTTTTACATATAAATATAATGCCCAATTGCATGCATCGCACAAACAAATAAAAGATGATAACAAGTTGTAAATAAACGACTACTTTTCATGCTTGACCAGCTATACGTATATTTTACCAATTGAGAAATTTCAAAGTACATTACTTTTTTTTATAGTTTAAAAACGAAGACTTTTTACGGCAACCAAATCAGAATGAGTCATGCAATTACTTGAGGGGCTTGCACATTAATTGAACAGCGACCTGGACAAACCAGCTTGGTTGGCTGGCGACTCACTATATATAGATGAGAGCTACAAGCTTACTTCATCAACATCTTCAATATTCATTCTCATTATTTCTTCAGTTTCCATTTCCACTCAATCTAAACCCTTAATTACCTTGCGAAGTTGAGAGAGAGAGAGAGTTTTGATTTGAGTTTTAATCATGACCAAGTCTTTCTCTTTCACGTCCCATGCAAATGTTGCATTCGCGATGTTGTTGCTTTTCTTCATCATGAGCACAGCAAGCCAAGCGCAACTGTCTTCAACATTCTATGACCGAACCTGCCCAAACGCTCTTGCTACTATCAAATCATCCATAAGCAGAGCAGTTTCGCAAGAACGCCGGATGGCGGCGTCCCTAATGCGCCTCCATTTCCATGATTGCTTTGTTCAGGTACGTACTAATTACCCCTTCATTAATTAAGCCAGCCACTGATTGATCATAAGCAGTCTTTGACTCTTGGTTTTTGTTTTTGATGATCGATTGCAGGGTTGTGACGCCTCACTCTTACTTAATGATTCTGCTTCTATCGTAAGCGAAAAGAACGCATTTCAAAACAGGGGTTCTGCTAGAGGCTTCGAAGTCATAGATGATGCAAAAGCTCAAGTGGAGAAGATTTGCCCTGGTGTTGTATCTTGCGCAGATATCCTTGCTGTGGCAGCTCGGGATGCATCAGTTGCTGTGAGTAGATAAATAAATAATATTTCAATTTGATTCTTTTATTATCTTTATTAATTGGAATTATGTTAATGTCAATCTCGTGGCTTTAATCTTATACTACTACTATAGTAATAATTGCAATTAACTAAATATATATATATACATATGATATAGGTGAGTGGTCCATCTTGGACTGTGAAGCTTGGAAGAAGAGATGCGACCAAAGCAAGCCAAGCTCAAGCTGAAAGTGACCTTCCACTTTTCACAGACTCCCTTGACCGCCTTATTTCCAGATTTGGTGACAGAGGCCTCAGTCCCAGAGATCTGGTTGCATTGTCAGGTAACTATTTAAATGAATCATATATGCCTGCCTTGCTTAGAAAATGCTATATTAATTAAAACTTTATGCTAATGAACTTATATATGTATGAATGCAGGTGCACATACAATAGGGCAGGCTCAGTGCTTCACATTTCGTGACAGGATTTACAACAATGGAAGTGACATTGATTCTAACTTTGCAACTACTCGCAGACGCCGCTGTCCAGCTGCTGCACCCAACGGTAACACCAATTTGGCACCACTTGATTTGGTGACACCAAATTCATTCGACTACAATTACTTCAAGAATTTAATCCAGAAGAAGGGTCTTCTTGAATCAGATCAAGTTCTCTTTAGTGGAGGATCCACAGACAGCATTGTCTCTGAGTATAGTTCGAAACCCGCAACTTTTAGGTCTGATTTTGGAATCGCCATGATTAAGATGGGAGACGTTTCTCCTCTCACCGGTTCAGCTGGAGAGATCAGAAGGATTTGCACTGCTGTCAACTAAACATTTCTTGAGCCCCAAGAATCAAGATGAAATGTACAACCCAATTTGAACAGCGAATGTCTTCCTTTTTTGTTTGTTTTTTATTTTTTTGCCGATGTCTTGTTGTATTTGATTCATTCATATGTAACCTCAATTATACAGTGTTGTTATTGTTGTAAGAATAAATTACACCTCAATGAATACTTTGAGGAAGATAATGGAAATTACTCGAATTGTTATATTTTGTCAACGATATTAGCTTTTTATATTTGTCAATAAAATCTTTTTTGGGAACGAATTATGAACCCCCTACCGCTACCTACGTTTGAAGACCAAGTCCTCCTGCACATATATCATCAAAATGATTCACAAGCAGGATAGTTGAAATAATATTGGAACAAAACAAAGCTACGCTAATTAAACACTAAAAAATAATGAAATGATGTCTAAATTTAAAGTGTAAATATAACTCATGATTTACAGTTATTTAATGTGTAAATTCCACATTGAAATGAAATAATTTTCTAGGATTTTACTCATTTTTAAATATACTTTTGGGAGATTGAAGCTTCTCTTTTCCCGGCGTTATTCCAAAGCCTCTTTCCGTCTACAAGTCCATAATCTTCTACACCAAAGAACAGAAGCCACCTCGGTAACAGAGCCAACAAGAGAAAGATCCCCTTCCAACAGACATCAAGACAAAAAAATCCCCTTCAACAACCCAACATCATTTACATAAAGACTTGTCCAAAATCTTTTGAACAATGAGCAACTCAAAACTGCTAATATTTTGATGTTTTGATTGCTGCTTGGTTTATTAATATATGGTCAATATTTTAACATGACAAGCAACATATAAAACATGTTATTAGTCTATTTTTTGTAACTTAAACTTGCTAAACAAAGCATGATGCAACTATTTAGATCTCCATGTCTATATAAATAGTACCATCTTCCCAACATATTTTCACGACGTTGTACACATTTCACACGGTTTTAAAACCCGTAGCATCGCGCTGGCACCATTGCTAGTTTAGTACTGGATTCATTGGATGACTCAACAATCTTATGGGTAAAATTTTAGGTTGCATGGGAAAGAGTAGCTAGAGAGCTGGAGCACTTTTCAACCCAAACAAACCACCCAACTTCGTGCTACTGCCTGCACAGAGAAAAAGCTAAAATCAGTAGAAAGTACGAACTGCTACTACCCGATATACACTTCCTAAAAACATGAAGACTAGATATTTGAAAGCACACTATAAACTCCTTATAAGGGGCATTTATGTTTAACACAACTATAAAAACGATAGATTATGAGGGAAAAACTCAGAAGCATTTATCATTTATAATTATAAGAAAAAAGCATCAACGTAAATTAATTGTAAGAAAGAGCTATTACCTTTCTTTCAACCGCATCATGCGATCATCACTTGAAAGGTTCCTCTCTCCCAATAAACTCTGGAGACAGCTCTTCATTTTCAGGGTTCACATCAATGACAATCGAATCATCAACATAAGGAGTCACCCTTGCTCCAGAGCCAGTCTTAACCAATGCTCTTAACCCAGATTGGAAATCAGAGATGTAGAAATCTACCACACGCCTCTGTCAAATGACATAAATAGAAAATTATGGTCAAAAGTGTGAAATCTAAAGCCCAAGAATTTTCAAGCCTGGTAGCCATAAAAGTCGTCCCTTGGCATCACCATGCAATGGCTGCTTGCAGCAACAGAACATTCAAAGCAGGAAGGCAAATAAACCAGAAACAAATATATTAACAAAATTCAAATAGCAACACTTAGTGGATTGGCAATTGCACTGTACATCAGCTCTACAAACACATTAAAAACTGTCCAGGCACTAGAATTAAAATTAGGCAATGGAAAAATCTAAATATTTTGAAAGTTAATGAGAAATAAAATTCAGTTCGTTAATTATGAAAACCTCAACCCCCGCCCAAATAAAAAAGGGAAAGAAAAGCAGAAAGAGAAATACTATCTGTTATCCATCAAACATTAAGCTGACTCAGTTACTCACTTCTATGGACCTGAGCCCCCAAGTGAAGCGATGATGTGTAGGGTTGGCAGCTTTTGAATCCCATCCTCGATACTCGTACAAACTTGTAGATGTATACATACATCTAGGAACCTTCTGAAAGGACAACTCAAGGGGCAGATTGCCACAAGTGACCACCTTCAAAAACAGAACCAGAAATAACTTGTGAAAACTATTGATTAACATTTGCAGAAGAATAGCTAAGCTCAACAAAAAGGAAAAACACTAAGTCCTTTAACCTGTTTGTAGAACCTGGAAAATAAATGTTATAGAGATATAGTATTTCCAGCAATTAAATTCCTCCATGTATCTTCATCCCACCCTTCTTCATAGATCTCAATAACAATTATAAGCCATACCATCAACAGATTAACTTACCCCTGAGACCTTCACAAATTACCCATTCTTTGCAGTCCTCAGCTCAGAATCTGAATAACTAGCAATATAACCTATAATAGCTCGTCTTCCCCAATAAGTATTTCATGTGAATAGTGTAGCAACTGCACCAAAAAGGATCACAACCACAATGAGGAGATATGCATTGTGGACTGCACCTAGAATAAAACCACCAGCTGTGAACCCCATCACAAAAAGTAGAAAGACCATAATATTAGCTTTGGGAAGCTCTTCCTAAACGAAAACTCGTCATCTTGGCTAAGAGTAGTAATGGCCTGATTGTGAACAATGGAGGAACCTTGTACTTTCATTGATCCCATTGACTCCAAAGGACCAGATACCTTAAGAGGGGCCCCAGAAGCATTTAGTGGGCCAGAAGAAATGGGTCCAGATGTAATGAGACCTGTTGCAGGGAGAACAGGAGGAAGAGGTCCAGAGTTTTGGCGGCCAGTTGGTGTTACCCCACCAGATTGAGGACCAGACGACTTCTTAAGAGGTTCCCCATGCTTATTTAGCGGTCCAGAATTTGACTTCTTTAAGGAAGCCGGACCAGGCATGCCTCCAGATGATACGGGACCTGATGTGGTCCTGACTTTGATAACAAAATTCTAGAGAAGTTACTCCATTTATTCCCTTCAGGTGTGATGGAGATCAAGTAATTCTATCAGCAAAATTTGAACATCAATAAGCTTACACCAGAACCCCAAGTTTAGCTCCATAAACATTCTAAGCAGGGAGTGTATATCATTGTCTTTATGTTATTGCCCTAAGACACCAAAGAGGATTATTCTTATTGCTACATATAAGAAAGAATCTGGAATTGATAGATCACAAACGGAAAGATGGACCTAGAAAATAATCAAGAAGAGACCACTCATACCAACAGATTGCCTACAACTTTCAACAACGGTTATTGGTAAAAAAACTTCAAAATTTATGATTTAATTTTACGTGATCACTTTCAAGGCCAATGAATGCAAAATTGTGCTCAATTTCATATGCGGGAATTCCACCAAGATCTCCCATGATGAAATGCTTAGTTACATAAACACAGCAAGAATAAGACAGTGGACAGACCTATGAGGTCCACCCCTGGCAATAGGAATTTCAGTCCTCCATTCCTTTTCTAATGCTTTTCCATCTTTAACAGCAAGACTCCAATGATCTACCTCTCCATTACATGAAGTCTATATATACATGAGCATACAAAAATACAAAAATACATCTATAATATATACATATATAAACAGATATCCTACAATGAAATCAGGTGGTATTAAATACGAGCAAAATGACAGAAAGACATGGTATAAATGACATTCTCATTCACAAACATGTGTATGCACGCAGCACAATACAGGAATACACAGTGATCGATTTCAGTATCACACAGCATTTAACAACAGAAACATACACTTCATTCTATGCAATCTTATTAAGGCAAAAACAAACCTAGGAACTGGTAAAGGGGGCATGTCCCGCCACTGCTTTGTCTCAGTATCAAGCACGAATGTATGGGCAGTGGGCCCTCTGCACTGTGGCCCATACTGTCCTGTGACAATGTAATGTACCTTCCGTCGGTTACCATTCCTAGATTTGAATGTGCCATTTCTTTTGGCATATCAAATCGTCCTCCCCATGTATTATCACTGAAATTGTAGATATCAACAATGTAGCTAAAGTAAACAATAAACAGAAAGGACAGCCCATTAACATAAGAAGGGAGGGTGAATCTTTTCGGTTTTGGTGAACGAGTGAATATAATAAAACATGTTTATCATAGTTCCGCATAAGCGGTAGGATCTGATCTATCCCCAGCAGTTGAGTTGAGGCCCAATTCATTGATGTCACCAGTCATGAAGCAGTTTGTGATTTTCCTCTTCTTCTTTTTTTGGTAGTAAGCATTATAATCTAATTCGAAAAAATAGAGTAAAAAATATGTGATCATGTGTCTCTCTATAATAAAAAAAGACGATGCAGAAAATTACAGAATAAATTTACAATTATTTCATAATACCCACAAAATAAAGATAAATTAAACTAAAGGCAATATCCTAAAACTCTTTGAATAGATTCCCATAAAGACACCACAGTTCTACTCGATACAATTAAGCCAAAGTAAGAACCCATAAAAACACACCCTCTTCAACCCATCTAATCTCACTTTTTAACTACCGGATTCCAAAAATTTAAAGAATAAGGATTACCCTGAGCAGTTTGTACTACAATCTTTGATTTGCCTTGCTACTCCTAGCAATTCCTAATCCACTTGCAACACAAACATCTTCTTTTAAATCTTGATATTCTTATCCAATTCTCTGCATGCTCCATAGAATAGAAACCCTTCTCTCTCATGTAGCAGTTTGTGATACAACCACCTCTTCAACAAATTCTTCCCCCAACAATAGTGCTAAACAAATCTAGAACCATTTCTAGTTTCTACACAATTTCATTGTTTCTTTTTATTTTATTTTATAATTTCTTCAGCAAATGTAGCTAATAACATAATACAGTGTGAATATTCATATTGAGTACATGTGTGTCAAACTAGTCAATCTTCACTTCCAAAAGTTCCATAACCCACAAAATAATGCGCAGAGCTATTCTTTATTTATCTTAAAAGTTATTTGCACAGAAGCATCAACAATTTATTTCGTTAAGGGACTACATTAAATCAGTTCATTTTCCAAATACAAAAGAAGATAGAATTCCCATAGCATCAGCTAAAACAAGATCTCAAGAAAATGTAAGACTAATCTATACAGTAGTCATTTCAAAGGGGTTAAGTTTAAAAGTAATGTGCTAAATCACGAAAATTTGGATGTTAAAAAATAAGCAACAGACCACTTTAATAAATAAAAAAGGACATAGCCTGAAAAATTCAGTAGAGACAGCTAGCATGAACAATATAAAAAACAATTTAGTTAAGGAGCAATACAAGGTTCTCACATAATCAATGGTACTGTATCCAGCAAACACGAATAGAAGATTCTTTATCTGTATAGCTGCCCCATCCAAGCGAGCTACAGGTGCATCAGCCATCTTTTCCCATTTTAATTCTGGTCCAGGCAAATCAGCCAAAGTTGCTAATAAAACTCAACCAGGAGCAGTATTGTTTTTATTATTTACCTAAAGGTAACAGAATAGTGGTCAAATTCAGAGCTGAAACAAGGATCAGTTAGAACTTTATTTGCCATTAATTTAACATAACAGGAAAAAGTTCTAGAAGATAAGTAAAAGGACAACGCATTGGTTTCATAAAAGTGGAAATTCACTTCTGCTTAACCCATTGATGGATGGAATTAAGCTCCAATAACAGGACCATTGTTTTTCTAATAGGTACAGAATTTACTCATATGCCCAATAACAGAAACCCAAATTCATGAAATCTTCACTTTGCTTTTCAAGTGGAACCAGAAAATCATCCTAAAAGCTAAAAATAAAGAATAGGAGTTCATGCAATTTCATAATTTTCAATATGCCGAATATACTAATATCCAAAATCTTATATCCGTTTTCTTCTATGGCATCTTCTCAGCACCCACAACAAAATCAAATTTGAAATTTGCAAAAACTAATCAAATAAGCAACAATGAACTTCAACAAAGAAACCTAACAAACTTTTTTTTTTTTTTTTCATTTTCCACAATGTTTCACAAACCGCCGGTAAGAATTCACATGAAGAAGAAAAAACCCACAACAATGGGGATGAAGTAGCTCGTCGAAATCCACAGAAACACTAATCACAATGTACAACTACCAACAATGAGCTTCAATGATCAACCAACTCTCACATCAAGAAATAAAAGCACCAATTCCTTTGCGGAACACTTTAACACACTAAACAAGACCGTGACTAAAATATTCATACAAACTCAGCAGCAAAAACCAGCTTCAATATAGCAACCAAACAAACTAAAAAGGCACATTTCCTCACAAATCAGACAATACTGAGATCAAATTCACATGAAAAATCCTGAACCAGCACGAATGAGCTTCAACAAAACAACCAAACAATAAAAAGTATAATTTTCTTCCCCGTTTTGACACAAGCCAACCAATACCCAGATGAGAATTCACATTAAAACGCAAGACTTCAACAAGATGATAACAAAGAGCCAAACAAACCTTTTACGGGTTCGTCGTCAGTGTTCTTGGGTGTGAGGATCAGACTGGGTTTTGAAATATCAAGGGGAGGAGCCAATTGGAGGCAATGGAGATATAGGAATTAGCAAAACGAGGTGAGGAAGCCCAGAGGAAATCAGCAATCAGTGCAAGCCCCAATAGGCCAACGCATATCAACACCGAGCAAGTCGATGTGTACTTCGCAGAGGTACAGCCGCGCGGCTATACTATTTAAACAATAATGAAAAATCCAGTATCGCCGAACGGCTATACGCTTTATTTTTTAAAAAATAGAATAGCGCCACGTGTCAAAATACGTACAGCCGCACGGCTATATTATTTAAATACATTATATTCAAGCGGTATAGCCGAGCGGCTATATTAAACACATATTATAGCCGAGCGGCTGTACGATATTTTAAAAAAAAATAAACCCCCTAGCGATTAGATGCCATGTGTTAAAAAAAAAAATCATAGTCTAGCCGCTCGGCTATACTATGTTAATACATTATATTTAAAAGGTGTAGCCAACCGGCTGTATTATTTTTAAAAAATAATTAAAAATAATAATGTATTTAAATAGTATAGCCGTGCGGCTATACATATTTAAAGGCATACTATTTATTAAAGGCTATTAAAATAATAATAAAAAACCCAATAAAGCCGGTCGGCTATACCATTTTTGTTATAAAAAAATTACAAAAAAGAGCATTACCACTCGGCTATACTCTTTATTTATAAAAAAAACAGAGTAGCTGCACAGCACCTAGGAGCCACGTGTCAAAATAAGTCGAGCCGAGCAGCTATACTATTTTTAAAAAATAATTAAAACATCAAGTATCACCACGTGGCTATACTATTTTTATTAAAAAGAGGGACCCTCTAGCAATTAGGTGCCACATATCAAAAAATATCATAGTATAGCCGACTGGCTATACTATTTAAATACATTATATTTAAGAGGTATAGTTGAACGACCATACTATTTAATAAATAAAAAAATTAAGAAAAATTAAGAGACTCGGATAATGGCCCAATAGTAATGGATAATGCTATAAACTACTCTTATCGATAAACGAAAATTGGGGAAAAAATTTAAAAGAAAAAAAGGATCCCAGCATATAAGAGAGAGAGAGAGAGAGAGAGAGAGAGAGAGAGTATAGATTAAAGGCAATTAAAATATAAAAACCCAGTGAAGCCGCGCTGCTATACGATTTTTATAATAAATAAAAACCGCGTATAGCCGCGCGGCTAGACTCCTTGTTTAAAAAAAAAAAAAAGAGTTGCCGCACCGACCCCAGGTGCCATGTGTCAAAATCGGTATAGCCGTTCGGCTATACTAATTAGCCGGTCGGCTGTACTAATTTTTATTTTAAAAAAGACCCCAAATTGCCGCGTGTCAAAATAAGTTTGTTTAAAAAATATCGTAGTATAGCCGCACGGAGATACTATTGAAATACGTTATATTTAAGAGGTATAGCCGCGCGGCTAAACTAGTTAATAATATAATATAATCCCTTTCTGTTGAGAGATCCCTCAAATAATTTTATTTGAGGGACACCCTTTAAGGTCCTCTACGAAATGTTTTTCAATGATCCAAACCATCTATTTTTTAAGTCTACATTCATAGATCATCCTTGCAAAAAAATAGACAAATCGAAAACTGTTTCGATATCCAATTGTGTCCTACAAAATCAATGAACACAATGCTTCAAGAAAGTACTAAAATTTCAATAATTCAATTGAGTGATCAAATGATATTGGATTCAAGTGATATATATATATATATATGTATATGTGTGTGTGTGGAGAGAAAGAGAGATTATAGCCGCACGGCTATACTATTTAAAGGCAATTAAAACAAAAAAAAACCTTAGTAAAGCCACTCGATTTTTCTTTGAATGAATGAATCGTAGTTGTAAAGTGAGAGAGAGATGTGTGGGTTTACTAATGCAGAGTTGGAGAGAGGCTTTACGTATTTATCTTTTTCTCCCAATTGGAAGATGAGAGTGACAGTGACACAGTGAGAAAACCAACACCAATTTAAATATTTAAATATATTTAAAGAGTATAGCTGACCGACGCCGATTTAAATATTCGAATATATTTAAAGAGTATAGCCAATTGGAAGATGAGAGTGACAATGACACAGAGAGAAAGACCGACATCGATTTAAATATTCAAATATATTTAAAGAGTATAGCCGAGGACACCGATTTAAATATATTTGAAAATTAAATTAGTATAGCCGTACGGCTACGGTTTTTAAATATTCAAATATATTCAAAGCGTATAGCGGCATGTCTATAATTTTTAAATATTCGTATATATTTAAAGCGTATAATAGCGCGGCTATAATTTTTAACATGCGGCTGTATGATTTAAAATTCAAAAATGTAATTTCTTTAGAGAATGCTAGCAACATTCTCTGTAATCTTTTTTTTGTTTTTATTTTTATTTCTAGTCAAGTGCCTCATATTCAAGTTTTACTTCATTTTGGTTTGTTTTGTATATTTTGCGAGGATAAGTCATCTTAGGATAACCATGGCGGCCATCGTTTGTTAGACGTTATGCAATTACAAAATAATTTTGCTAGCATTTCCCATAGCGGTAATAACGTAGGAAAAGTAAAAAATCAAAAGCAGGATAGTTGAAATAATATTGGAACAAAACAAAACAACGCTAAATACTAAACAAATAATGAAATGATGTCTAACTTTAATGTGTAAATATAACTTATGATTCAAAAAAATAAATAAATAAATCATGATTTATATTTATTTACTGTGTAAATTCCACATTGAAATATTAAGTACATAAAATGATGGTGCTTAGTGTAACAATTTCAGTATACATATGCAAATTAATTTTCAGGTTTCAATTGAAAGAAAAAGAAAGAAATCCTAATGAAGTTGTAGCATAACAGAGTATTTGAAACAGAGCATTTGCGCCCAAAACTGGAATTCGATCTGTACAGTTATGCAAACCCTTACCAAGACTAGGTCACCTTAAAGCTACCTTGCAACCATTTGACCTGCGTTTGCAGCCCAGAATCTGTCAAAGCATTCAAGGCTGACCGATAAAGCCTCCCATCTAAGCCTGTTCCTTCTGATTTCATATCTCGCAGAAGCTTCACCAACTCATCAACTCGACCGGTTTTCGAGAAAACCCCAACCATCATTCCAGCCATGGCCTTGTCTAAAACACCCCCATGGATCCTAAACTCATGGTAATATCTCATGCACATTTCAAAATCTCCTGCCTTGTTGTAAGCACCTATAACAGTTGTGTAGCTTACTTTATCTGGTGCAACCTTCCTTCGCTTCATTTCTGTCCATAGCTTTGAAACTTGCCTCAAATTATTATCCCTTCCATGCATATCCATCAAAGAATTGTAAATCCATACATTTGGCTTGCACCCTCTTTCTTTCATCTTCGCCACAAGTCTCATTGCATCTCTTGGCCTTCCTGTTTTCCCGTACATTACAACCATGCTAGAATAAGCCACTACACATTTATCAAACCCCTTTTCCTCCATCTCTCTAAAAATCATTTCAGCCTTGGAGTGAAGCCCCAGACGACAATATACGTTGATAATCGACGCGTATGTCACTTGTCCTGGCTCACATCCCATTAGCACCAAATCTTTGAAAACTTTTACCGCAGTCAGCAACCTGTTTTTCCTGGAGAAGCCACTAACAACTGCGCAGCATATATTGTCCGAAACTCTGATATTTGCACCCTTCATCGCCTTAACTACTCCAAGAGTCTTCTGTGTCAACCCTGTTTCCACATACATTGATATAAGTCTTAAAAATACAGACGGATCCCTCAACATTTTCTTGGTCTCCGCTTCCTCAAAAAGCTCTTCAGCCACCTCCACTTCTCGGATGCTCGCGAATGAGCTAATCAACACAGAGTAGATCTTTGAAGAGTCTAAAGAAATTCCTTCCTTTGTCCTACTTCGAAAAACTTCCAGAGCTTCAAAAGGCTGTCCCAATTTGGTCAGTGACTCACATAGAATTCCGTATATTTGAGTTGAAAATGGGGTAAAATCCAATTGCCTACTTCCTAGTTCATAAAACAATTCAACAACTTTTCTACTGTCGCCTTTCTTGAAATAAGCTTCCATGATCCGGCAATAACATCCAGAATTTGGAACAATTCCATTAGATTTCATTCGTTCAAACAGAGAAATTGTACTTTTGAACATATGAAGCTCATTATAGCCTCTCATAGCGGAATCAAAGGCCGGGACAGCAACATCATCATCAGCCTTAAATACTTCAAGCAAAGTCCTAACCATTTTGAATTTTCTAGCTCTAATGCAGCTAGCGATCAGCCTAGAGCAAGTATAACTATCAGGCAGTACATGGTAATTCTTAAAATCATCACAAACTGAAAGCACTGAACCCCATTTCTTGGAACGTATCAAATACCTTATTAGATGCTCAAATGTTGATTTGTTTGGTATGAATTCTGGCCTCTTCTTTTTCGCTTTCTCATACTGTTCATACGCAAATTCTTCAGTCTGACGATCTTGAAACAACCCACATAGAAAATCGTTCAAGTTATCAGCATCCGGGGTTGAAAATTCTTCTTGGGGATCTGGAAACTTCAGGTCCAATTCAATGACTGGCAAAGTGGTGGATGCTTCGTCTTCTAAGATCGGAGAGTGACAACCTGAAGAATTTACATTGAAAACTCGGAGATTATAGCAGGGGATGGAAAACGAGGAACTGGTTTTGCAGGATGTGAAGAAGTTGAATTTGTGGGTTTCTCTGCATGATATCACGCAAGCCAAAGACCAGTCTGCCGAACTTGCAGCAGAACTGGAGATGGCCATTGCAGATAAGGCTTCAATAAAATGAGTGGGACTGAGAGAATGTGGCTTTCTTCTCCTACACTACATATATACCTTATCCCCGACTGGATTTTGCCATGCTTTGTAAATATTACGAGCCACTAGTAATGTGACACTCGGAAATTATTTATTTATTTTTTGGTCGAAACTCGGAAAATTCAAGGACATAAAAATATCGGTCAAAACGAAGGCCACGTGACGTCCAATTCTTTGTGGAAAGATTGACTAATAAACATGTCACGAATTTATCAGATTTTTGTTCAAATTTTTGTGGAGATGAAAGGGCTTCTTCTTCTTCCCTATGTTTTTGGAGCAAGGAAAGGGCTTCTTCTTAGTCAGTTTTGTTCTTAATTTTAGTTATGAAAAAACTAATGTGCAGCACCAAAAATAATCAAAGGTAATGTTGTAATTTTGTTAATTGAACAATGTATGATGAGGAAAATCAAACTCGAATGCAAATAAACAGGAGCATATTGGGTTTGTCAAGGGCCTAAGCAACAATTCTTTTTTGCCCTTTGGTTTGATAAATTTAGAACTACCTAATTAATTAGAATTGATTTAAAGTAATAATTATTCTCTTTAAAAAAAAAGTATGTAGTATGTAGTACTGATATATAAATGCAAAGGGAGATTCTCCATTAAGTATTTATGTTAAGGATTGGTTATATATTTTTAATCTCGGCCGTTGAATTGCATCTAAGAGATTATCAACACAATTAATGAATGTAATCTAACAACTAAAATTAGAAATAAGTAACAAATCCTTACATAGAATTCAAAAATGACGGAATTTAGGTTTCTGTCATTTCAATTTCTGGCAATTGAAGATTTCAGTGTTTGGGTTTATGTATGTCGAATTTTGTAAATGACAGAAATTGAAAATTTCAATGTTTGGATAGCTCATGTAAATTGTAAATGACATAAATTAAATATTTCGAAAAAAAATAAAAAATTAATAACTGACACAAAAGGTATTCCTTGAAGTATAAAATAACATATCGTTTGATGAACTAAATAAATCAAGTTAAAAAAACAGAGCATATTAGCAAACCAAATCACTCTCTTCGTGCAATAAACATCAATAACATACTCTTTTTTTTCTCAATTGGGAGTGCCTTTAGCATCTAAAATTGTTTGTCATTTTCTATCAGCCAAGCATATGCTTTGAGTTGTTCATTTTCACCGAGACTTGGTACTGCTTGTACTTCAACATATACCTCTGCTAGATCAAGGTTCTTAGTATCAGCAAGGATAAACTCTTCAAATGATAAAGCCATTCTAGCAATCAAATCAGCAATAACATCTTTGACAACACCTCTTTTCTTTGTAGGAAGAATATAAGAAGAATTTGATGCATGATTTCTTCTCTTTTGACCATTTGTTGAGATTGGTGAAATATTATCAATAACATGAATATCTTCTAAATCTTGTGTATCACCATCCAAATCAACACGATCAACTTCATTAGTAGGAGTCATAACCTCAGTTGCATATGCACCTGTTTCAGCGCCCTCTCCAGTGGCTTTATCTTTGCCACACAAATCTACTATATCATCCCAATTTTCTATGACTTTAAATTGAAAACCTCTAGCATCATCATGAGACTACCAAACAAATAATCAAAGTCAAATAAGAAAGAGAGAAGACCAAAATCGATTTTCAACAGCATATAACCATCAATAAAGCTTTTCAGCAACATAGGCTTTTTCTTCAGAGTAAGGAAATGAAGGGTAAAACTTGAACAAGGCGATAACACAAAGCGATAAAGCTAGCAAACAACTACAGAGCTGTACCATAAACACAAATCACACACCAATATCCACGGGCATAGAGTATTTTGTTAAAACTTCCCAAAAATCCAGCCATAGTGCCGCAAAGATCACAAAAACCATTCAACACATATTCATAAATTTAATAAGAAACACCCAATTTTAATAGTCATTCAGAAACTGTAACCCTAAAATAGAAAAACATAAATTGAAGGAGAGAAAGGCCTGAATACTAACCTTCAAATTTGATCCAAAGAGACATGTACTTTTTTTTTTTTTTTTTAAATTTAAAAAAAATGAAAAGTTTGGCCTTTTTTTTTTTTTAATGTAAGTTTTGGCACACTGGAAAATATGAATTCCCGCACTACGAAAATTGTGAAATGACGCCTATTTTGGTGGAAATTAAACTCGGGAATTTGATGCCTCAATTTTCATGATTTTTTTCCTCGTGTCATTTAATAAATTCCCTTCTTAAGTTGCCAAACAAGGGAATTATCAATTTTTCCTTTTAAATTTCTGATTTTTAGATAAATTCTGAGTTATTTTCCCTCGTCCAAACGGAGGATAACGTAAAATACTTATTTGAGAATCACCAAAAGGAAAAACTACAACTTTCTTTTCGTCGTTAGAATTTAGAAAGGAAAAGTTTTTATTCATTTTTTTGGTCAACAGAAAGGAAAAGCTAAAACCCTTGTCACTACCAAAGCGCTCTCGCCGCTTTCTTTCTAAAACCCAAATACCTAGCGTCTATTTCTTCTCCAGTCGGAAGTTGAAACACAGCCAGCCACAATGAGAAAACCCATATCAAAGACCTCCCGCAAGCAAAAGGAACTTTCGGAGCTCCAAGAAATCGAGCTTCTGAAATCATGGATTGAATCCCAGCAACCCGAATGTGGCTCCAACCCCATGTCTCTTCCTCCTTTGCCCTCCGACGGCCCCGTCGGCCGCGTGGGCCCCACAATCTTTTCGCGCTACGCTGGCGCCACCAGGTTCGACCAGTTGCCCATCTCTAAGAAGACCAAGGACGCCTTACGCCAATCCAAGTACATCGATATGACCGATATTCAGAAGGCGTCTTTGCCCCACGCTCTATGTGGCAGAGATATTCTTGGTGCCGCCAAGACGGGCTCGGGAAAGACTCTGGCTTTTGTTATACCGGTAAGTTGTGATGTGTTCAAATTTTCCATTCTTTCTCTGTCAGTCTCTAGGCATTTTTCAATGGCTATAAAAGAACCATCTTTTGATGCCCTGTCATATTTTAATTTTGTTCTCTTTCAGCTTGTGGAAAAATTGTATAGAGAGAGATGGTGTCCTCAGGATGGGGTAGGCAGCATCATACTATCTCCAACAAGGGAAATAGCTAGTCAAACTTTTGATGTGTTAAAAGCGGTTGGGAAGCACCATAATTTTAGTGCTGGCCTCCTAATTGGTGGTCGCAGAGATGTTGAAGCAGAGAAGGAGCGCGTAAATGAGCTGAACATACTGGTTTGCACTCCTGGCCGGCTTCTTCAGCACATGGATGAAACTCCAAATTTTGATTGTTCACAGCTTCAGGTCTAATTTATCCTCCTCTTTTTCTTTTTGAAATTTGAGGGGAAAATGGTATATTCTCAGAAATCTGTTTCCAACCCATAGTGCTCTATCGTCTATCGGAAGTATGATTTTGAATATGCTGATGAGGGTTATCAGATTTACTTTCTAATTCTGCTATTTCTTGGTCTGATTAACTTTGTCACATACATTTGCCAATAATTCCAGATTTTCAGCTTCTTCCTTTTTTCATAGAAGGTGTTTTCTTGATTATTAATTCTTATTTTTCTGCATGCATACCAACAGTCTTTCCCCATTGTCAATATTATTGTTCGACCTAGAAGTTTGTTATGCCTGATTCTTCTTTATGCATTCAAGCCATTTCCTGCTGACCTAGAAGTCTTATCCAGTGTATATATATATCTATATCTAAACACACACATGTTCTGTCTATTTTCCTGCTGATTTGGGTGGACTTTCCCGGTCAGGGAACAGGTTTTGGTCCTTGATGAGGCAGACCGTTGTCTTGATTCGGGATTTGAGGCGACACTGAATGCAATCATTTCACAGCTACCCAACAGAAGACAAACCTTTCTGTTCTCAGCAACTCAAACAAAGTCGGTTCAACATCTTGCAAGACTCAGTTTGAAGGATCCAGAGTATCTCAGTGTGCATGAGAAGTCTGTGACAGCCACTCCTAAGAATTTGCAGCAAATGGCAATCATCGTTCCTCTTGACCAAAAGTTAGACCTGCTGTGGAGCTTCGTAAAGACACACCTAAATTCTAGGATTTTAGTGTTTCTATCAACCCGAAAACAGGTGTGGTTTTGTTTTTGAATTATGTGCTTGTAGCTCAGATGCCTATGTGTCATGCCTGATAATGTCTGCATAATATATGCAACATCTGAATTCATCTGTTTGTTTGAGGCCAGCTTAAGCCATTGTAATGGCAAATCAGTCAATGTGGCCAACTGAATCAATTATCTAGTTCAATGAATGAACGTTGAACTTGAATCAACAGATGCACACTTCAACAGGTCTTTAGAGTTTGAATTCATTGTTCTCCATGTAGATCATATATTGTTGTTAACTCCCCCACTCTTCCCTGTACAAGTCAGCATGGAAATTTTGATCTATCATTAAATTCTAGTTTATGATCTTTGTAGACATACATACATACATGTATAATGAATGTAGCTTTCTCCTGAGTTGCTTGAGTCATTTAGTACAAAGAAATTTCTTCTCTTACTCCAAATTGTGTTGGTTTCACTCACCCCAAATTTACTCAGGTTCATAATTGGGGTGCACGTTTCACCTCCAATTTTACTTATTGATGATGTTGAATTGCTTTTTTAATAGGTAAAATTTGTCTTTGAAGCATTTAAAAAGCTCCGTCCTGGAACACCCTTGAAGTGTCTTCATGGTAAGATGAAGCAAGAGGGACGAATGGGAACATACTCACAGTTTACTGAAAAGCATTCAGTTCTCTTCTCGACTGATGTGGCTTCAAGAGGCCTTGATTTCAACAAGGCAGTTGACTGGGTTGTTCAGGTGACTGGGTTATTATATTATAACATAAATAATCAAAATATCATTTGACTGGGGTCTCAGTTTTTTTTCCTTTGTAAAATACTTTCTCCCATGTGCAGGTGGATTGTCCAGAAGATGTTGCATCTTACATACATAGAGTTGGCCGAACTGCTCGCTATGATTCTTCTGGGCGATCAGTTTTATTCCTGACGCCTTCAGAAGAAAAAATGCTTGATAAATTACAAGCAGCAAAAATACCCATAAAGAAATTAAAGGTTTTCTTTCTTTATTTTTTTATTTTTTTGGGGGGAGTCTATTATCCACTTCATCTTTTCATTTTTCCCATTTTGATTTGTGTGCCGGGCTAATTTAGCTGTTTAAAAATTCTTTCTCAGCATAACGAGGGACGAATGCAACCGGTGTCTGGATTGTTAGCAGCTTTGCTAGTCAAGTACCCGGATACGCTTCAGGGTCTGGCTAAAAGGGCCTTTATCACGTATCTGAAGTCGGTTCACAATCAGAAGGACAAAGAGATTTTTGATGTTATGAAACTACCAATTGATGAATTTTCAGCATCAATAGGTCTACCAATGACCCCCAAAATCCGTTTTTTAAACACGAAAATCAAGTCAAAGAAAGTGTCCAATCTATCGCCCATTGTTGAACCAGAAATTTTGGACAAGGAGAATGAATTGGAGCTTCCTAAAGAGGAGCTTGATATTGGTGATTTTAAGGAAGAGGGGGAGAAAGATGCTCTTCTAACAAATGATAGAGAAAATGAGGCAGAGGAGGAAGGAAGAAAAATTGGAGATCTTATGTAAGTTGCTTGTCTATTACGTTTTATGCATGTTTCAACCCCAACAATTGGCTTACAAAATTCTGACTGACATATTATGTGTCATTTGCTTTCTATTTTGTTAGCGAAATTTGAGTTCATTATTCGTTTTTTCCCTTGTAGACCGGAAACTCAGTTTTCGAAGAAAAAGAAGTTAAAGATCAATATCAATAGGCCAGTGGGAACTAGAGTCGTCTTTGACGAGGAAGGCAACACGCTACCGCCACTAGCGAAGCTGGCTGACACAAAAAATGTCAGTGGCCTGCTTGATCAGATTGAAGGTATGTATTATAAATCTGTAATTTCCAACAAAAATAAAACCAGAATAATGTGCCAAGAAGTAATTGGTGGAAGACATTGCTATGATCTGAAGAATTGTTCTCTGGGGAATAAAAGCGGAAAATAACTAAACCTTGAGGTGTGTTGAAAAAAGATGGCGTTTTACCTTTATTTGCCTATTACTTGCCTTGCCTTGGAAATATTATAAACATGACGTATAATTGGGGTGGTGCCCTTCCATCGAAATGAACAATTGAGCTAAATAGAAATAGCTTTATGAATTTGACCAAAAAAGAAAAAGAAAAAAGAAATACATTTATGAATTTTTGTGTCCTATTCTGGAGAAAGTGTTGTCTTTAAATTTCTTATTTTTGGCGCAGACAAGAAAACCGAATATTATAAGAAGCTTAGAGAAGATTTGAAGAAGGTGGACAAGGAAGACAAGGATTTGGACCGCCAGCGTCGCCGTGAAAAGCGAATGAAGGATAAGATGAAGCAGAAGAGAGGAAACATAGAAGAAGAGGAGGATGATGATCTTTCTGATTCAGAAGGAGAGCCATCTGAGGATCGACCCCACAAGAGGTCAAAGATATACTTTGATAGTGATGATGAGGGTGAGAGAGAAGAAAGTAAGGATAAACTGGGGTTCAAGCCTGACTCAGTATCTTTAGCGGAACAAGAAGCTTTGGCTCTCAAATTGTTAAGTTCCATGCACTCATAATTAAGTCTTTCTCGTTTTTTTCTTTTCCCCTCATTGAATTTGTTTGTTATTTGAACAACTTTAGAGCACTTTACCCCTTACAAAGCTTTAGAAAAAGGTTCGAGTTACCTCAAACATTCTGGAGTATCACTTTAGGTTATTATTATTTTTTGTAATATATACTGTGGCAATATCTTAAAACTTCATTAGTCGCGGATCGGTATGGATATCGAATAATTCTTGAATACCAAAGAAAATTTACTATTTTAGGTTGATCACCATGGATTCTGGGCAGCAAGTACTGCTCATTAATTTGAATACATGCATTAATATTTAGAGAAAGGATAGCAACTTTCTCTCTAACATTCTCCTTTGGATCGTCTCTTTTTTTGGCTTGACATGTGTCATTTTCTTTACGCTTAAAACAATGTCATTAATATATTATACAAGTAAACTTTTGTTTTCCAACTTTACCCTTATTAAATATATTTTAAAAAATTCACAATTTTCTTACCTTTATTTTTTAACGTCAATTATTTTTTTCAAGAAAATGTCTAATTTTTTCAAAAAAGAGGAAATGTCCCTTTTTTTTAAAAACACAAAGGACTTTTTTTTTTTTTTCTATCTAAACCCTTTGTGTTAAAAAAAAATAAAAAAAAATAAAAACAGATATTTCCTCTTTAAAGTATATATTTTCTTTTAAAAAAAATTTATGTTAGAAAAAAAATTAATAAGATGGTAAGAAAGTTGTGAATTTTTTTTTGGATAAATTGAATACATTTAATAAGGGTAAACTTAGAAAGCAAATGTTAGCTTGTATAATATATTAATGACATTGTTTTAAGTGTAAGGAGAATGACACATGTCAAGCAAAAAAAAAAAAATATTCAAAAAAGAAGGTTGGAGAGAAAGTTACTAGCATTCTCTTAATATTTATGTTAGCATGCCTCGCATGCTATTGGCTAAACAGGGACCAATCCCCAACCATTGAGCTTCTCCATGCATTTGTTGGAAGTTGGAATGGAAGACTCTAGAGACCGCATTTTCCATTTCTCCACGTTAATAATGCTGCTGTCTTGTATTAAGAAAGATAAAATAAACAACTGGGAATAATAAGTAAAGGAATTAGGCAAAGATTTACTGCTAATCAAAACCAAGGAGAAAGACAGACAAGTTCATCAGCTTACCATCGTTGTTTCTTCACAGGTATATATCAACATTTGATTTATAATGCATGAAAACTGCATTTTTACGGATACTTTCTTACTAATTATCTACATCTCGCACTGTATTCAGTAGATCGAAATTATCCACTGTTGATTAATTACTTGTGAGTAACGAACTTCAGCAATTAATTGAGATGTAGTTTATAATTTGAAGGAGAAATACTTGCTATGATTAAAAGGAGGAGTTTTAGATTTGTTTTGATCATTTTCAAATCTAGTTAAAATGTTGTGTACTTTGGAAGACAAAGCACACGAGTGTTTATCTTAAGAAGGAATTAGTGTGTGCGTGTTTGTGCGCATTGAATTGAATAACGTTTTTTAAAAATGTTTCGAAAAAAGGGGATGTGTGGTCTGAAGAATCTTAAAAATTGTTTCTTTTTTATTAAATAATAATAATAATAATAAATGATGGATTCGTCATCCTATGACTGGTTAATACTTGACTGTCGGAATACTTTTTGCATTTTATAATATGGAAGTGTAAAGTGAGGACCTTTAAAGGACAAATGGTCAAGGTGTACGGACTAACCAATTGTTCCAAAGAACTTCCCCTCTAAGTTTAGAAACCCTGAATACCATTTCTCTTTTCACGTTTCTTTGATTGCTGAATGGAATTTGCCTTCTGTTTTGGGCGAAAGGGTTGCTAAATGCTATAATGTATATCTCTTTCTTGTAATGCATGGCAGTGCTCGTATTATTACCAGATTCCTAGACTTCTTTTTTTCTTGTTTCTTTTTCTCTTTTGATCGACACTGATCATATCTTCTTTCTCTCTGCCTAGCTTTGTGGCTAAGAAATCCAATATACTTTAATCTCTATTGAAGTGGGTTTTCTGAACCGGGTTCAAAGTCATATGCTTTACACTGAATGCATATAAGAAAAGCCTAGTGTGGGAGAGAAAGTGAGTGAGTCTGAGTGAGAGAAGATGGCGGAAGCTAAAACAGAACGTTTCACTGATATTGTGTTTTCTTGGTCGCTTGAAGACATTTCCAATGAAAATCTTTACAAGAACCAGGTATTTTCTTGCACTTTGTTAACGTTTCCTCAAGAATGTCATCTATAGTTTGTCATCTTATTCAGAAACTTTTTTACTGTTTCAGGTGGAAAAAATTCCTGAATTATTCCATTCGGTTTGGCAATATTTTGGGTCTTATTTATATCCTTTATTGGAAGAAACTCGAGCACAGGTGCATTCAAGTATGGAAACTATTGACAGAGTACCATTTGCTGAAGTGGTTGGTTTTGAAGAATGCAATCCTCATGGGTCATATGGGGAAAATGTATATGATATCAGGGTTGATTGCTGGAGAAACAGGTTCAGCGATCGTGGAAAGGAACCATACAAAACTTTGCCTGGGGATCTTTTTGTCTTAGCAGATGCCAAACCCGAAACAGTTTCTGATTTACAAAGGGTAGGGAGGTCCTGGGCTTTTGTTTCAGTCATTAATGTCTCAGAAAATGAGAACGAGGATGATAGTACTTCTCTTTATTTTAAAGTCAAGGCATCCAAAGAGTTTGAAGTCAACGATAGCACTCACACATCACTATTTTTGGTTTTCCTGGTGAATTTAATCCCTAATAGCAGAATATGGAAAGCGTTGAACATGTCTGGAAATCTGCAGATTATCAAGAAAGTTTTGTGCGCTGATTCTGTGGTAAGACCTTAAGATCAATACTGTAGGTTTTGTTCAGTTGAGTTAGCATTGCCTTAACTAAAATGGGACCTATTCAATTCATGATATGCGAACCATACATCATACATGATCCAAAGATGTAATGTAGTATCCACCACACATCATACTAAATTATCAGTGTATTACGTTTGTCATAACTAAATATAATACTCTAGTAATTGTGACACATTATCATCCTCCTTCAAGTGTAACAAGAACGATGGCATTTGTTGTTGTGATTGACTGAAAATCTTATGTTTGGTAACAGGCTCAGAGAAACAATTATCTCTATTCTGAAAGGAATGATGGCATCCGGGATAAGTGTTTAGTTGAGAGTTTATCATCTGGATTGAATGAATCCCAAACTGGGGCAGTTTTGGCCTGTCTTGAAATGCTGCATTGTGATTCCAAGTCTACTGTGCAACTTATATGGGGTCCACCTGGGACAGGAAAAACTAAAACCACTGCTACTCTGCTTTTAACTCTGTTACGGATGAATTGTAGGACTGTTATATGTGCCCCAACAAATGTTGCAATAACTGAAGTTGCTTCTCGTGTTCTAAAGATGGTAACTGAAGCAGAGTCCAATTCTTTGTTCTGTTCTTTGGGAGAAGTTCTTCTATTTGGGAATAACGAGCGACTCAAAGTTGGTCCACACATCGAAAATATATATTTGAATTACCGTGTCAGAAAGCTAGGCGAGTGCTTGGGGCCAGTGACTGGTTGGAGGAGTTGCTTTGTTTCAATGATAGATTTTCTTGAAGATTGTGTTTCTCATTACCATATTTTCTTGGAAAACGAGTTAACCAAAGAGAAAGAAGATAATGGTGTTGGTGAAGCGAAAGAGAAAGAATGCAGAATTGACACTGAAGTTTTGAAGGGGAAGTGCAAATCATTTCTTGAATTCTTCAGAGATAGATTTGTTTCTACTGCATTACCGCTAAGATATTGCATTTCTACCTTCTGTACCCATATAGCCAAAAATTACATTTCGGTACATAATTTCCAAAACATGATTTCACTCATAGGCATAGTGGATTCCATTGAATTACTATTGTTGCAAGGTAATGTTGTTTCTGAAGCATTGGAACACCTTTTCTCTCATTCAGAAGTTGAAGATGTGCCTGACTCATTTATAGATAACTTGTTTCTGCTGTGCAAGAAGAGAAGAGAATGCCTCTCAATATTACGTACTCTACAGGATTCTCTTAGAGGACTTCTCCTTCCAAATGTTCGAAATGAAGAATCTTTAATGGAATTCTGTTTTCAAAGAGCTTCCTTAATATTTTGCACTGCATCAAGTTCCCATAAGCTGCATAGAGTGGAAATGGAGCCACCGACCCTTGTTGTTATTGATGAAGCTGCACAATTGAAAGAATGTGAATCAACAATACCCCTGCAACTTCCAGGTGTGAAGCATGCTGTTCTTGTTGGTGATGAATGTCAGTTACCAGCTACGGTGAAAAGCAATGTACGTTGATGCTACTTGGTCATACATATATATATCCTTTCTTTCTCTTATTGCAACTTTTCATTCCACTTCTTTTTCATTTGTGTTTATATCTAACTTCTTATCTTCCAAAGGTTTCCAATGAGGCTGGTTTTTCAAGAAGCTTGTTTGAGAGGTTGAGCTCATTGGGTCACTCAAAACACCTTCTGAATATGCAATACAGAATGCATCCCTCAATAAGTTTCTTCCCAAATTCAAATTTCTATAATAACCAGATCCTAGATGCTCCAAAGGTTCAAAAACGAAGGCATGAGAAATACTATCTTCCAGGGTCAATGTTTGGTCCTTTTTCTTTTATAAATGTAATTAGTGGAAGAGAGGAGAAGGATGAGGATGGACATAGTAGAAAGAATTTGGTGGAGGTTGCTATTATTGTGAAAATACTGAGAAATTTGTACAAAGGTATGTCTAGCTGGGGAGTCATGTTCATGTTCTCAATTCAATGTTTTCAATGATTTTGATTTCCAAGATGTTTTATTTTATATGCTTGTAAGGTTTATTGAACAGTAAGTAATGTTGAAATCTGTTTAAGTTTTCTCTGCATCAATTTTTTTTGTGGGTCTGGAACATTTTAGGGTGTCAAAGGTATTTTTTTTTGTTTTTGTTTGGATTACACTGAAATTTTTTCTTGTTTGCTTTCTTTTTGAATACAGAATGGATTGTTTCAAAACAAAAACTCAGTATTGGGGTGGTATCACCCTACGCTGCTCAAGTAGTTGCAGTTCAGGACAGACTTCGACAGAAGTATGACAAGATTGATGGATTTACAGTTAAGGTGAAGACGGTTGATGGGTTCCAGGGTGGGGAAGAGGATGTAATTATAATGTCCACTGTACGATCTAATAGTCATCAATCCCTTGCTTTTATATCAAAACTGCAAAGAGTTAATGTCGCTCTTACAAGGGCTAGGTATGGTTTTATGTAAACTTGTATGTTTTTGCATCATTGTTAATAATTTTGGTGAAAATAACTACTCTTCTCTAATTACTTCAGGCATTGTCTTTGGATTCTGGGAAATGAAAGAACACTACTTGATAGTGAATCTGTTTGGAAGTCCTTGGTCCTTGATGCCAAAAGTCGTCAATGCTTCTTTAATGCTGATGAAGACAAGGATTTGGCCAAGGCCATATTAGAGGTGAAGAAAGAGTTTGAACAATTTGATGATTTGCTTAATGCTGACAGCATACTTTTTAGAAGTTCTAGATGGAAGGTAAGCTGTAGGTAGTTATTTATGATTGTTTTTCTTCTTCTTTTCTTCCCTTAATTTGCAAGAACTCCCTATTCTCGAACTTCTCGACGTTTCTTCTGAAATTGGACTTTCTTTTAGATATTCATTTCATTTGTATAATTTTTTTCTTCCCCCAATCCATTATCTTTAGGTACTTTTCAGTGATAACTTTCTGAAGTCATTCAAAAAGCTCAAGTCAATCCGTCTGAAGAAGTCTGTATTAAATCTTCTTCTGAGGCTTTCCAGTGGTTGGAGACCTAAGAAGCGAAATGTAGGGACAATTTGTGGAAGCTCTTCACCAATCTTGAGGCAATATAAAGTTGAAGGTCTATCAATTGTTTGCACAGCTGACATTGCAAAGGATGTGAAATACATTCAAATATTAAAGATCTGGGACATATTACCTCTAGAGGATATTCCAAAATTGGTAAATCGCCTAGAGAGTATTTTGAAAAGGTATACAGATGATTTTATCAATCGGTGCAAGGAGAAATGCCTTGATGGGTATGTTGTTTTGCATTCTCGCCTTTTCTTTTGATATATTTGAATGTATAATAGTGAGTGCTTCCTTTTTGAATTGAATCATTTAATGATACAAATCCTTCGTCATATTTTTCTTTGTCATTTCTGACCAGTGACTTGGAAGTTCCGAAGAGCTGGCCACCCTCTTTGGATGTTCCCCGGTTCAAGGATCTTAGCGTCACTGAAAACCAGAGTGATTTAGTTGGTGACGATGATTCTGATGGTAGAAGTTATGTTGAGAATTCACAGGTCAGCGAGAGTTTGTTGCTCATGAAATTTTATTCCTTGTCATCTGGTGTAGTAAACCACTTGCTGTCTGACCGTGAGGGTAGAGAGTTGGATCTTCCATTTGAAGTTACAGACCAGGAAATGGAGATTATTCTTTATCATAGAAGTACGTTTATAGTTGGACGGTCAGGAACGGGGAAGACCACAGTTTTAACCATGAAATTATTTCAGAATGAACAATGTCACCAATTGGCAGTGCATGGATGCCTTGGTAGTCCAAATAGCATGGTTGAGCAGAGTTCTTCAGCTACTAGAGGGAGGAACCTACACCAGATTTTTGTGACCGTGAGTCCTAAATTGTGTTTTGCCATTAAGCAACATGTTTTACACTTAAAAAGGTGCGTGTATTATTCAACAAAAAGATACTGCATTTTATTTTATTTTGTTTGATTGTAGTGTAGTATATTGTGAATCATGATACACTATTTCTTTTTTCAGAAGAAATTTTAATTTAGGAATATTGATTTCTGTTGCTGAAGCAAAATTCTTACTCGTTGCTGACTTAAATTGTTTTATAAATATCAACATTACATCAGTCACCAAAACAGCATAATTCTAAGTTGCTAACTTTTGTATGTCCACAGCTTTGCATGTGGTGGAAGTGATTCAACCGAAAAGAGTTTGATTGATATGGCTGATTTTGATGAGGAGGAAGCCCAATTCAAGGATATCAAGGATTCATTTCGTGATATTCCTCCCAACTCTTACCCTCTTGTCATAACATTCCATAAGTTCTTGATGATGCTAGATGGAACACTGAGTAACTCATACTTTGAAAGATTCCCTGATGCAACAAAACTTACTCTCGGTCAATTGCAAAGTTCAAGATCAGTTGCGTTGCAGACATTTATAAGGACAAAGGAGGTTAAGTATGACAGATTCAGTTCATCTTATTGGCCCCATTTTAATATCCAGTTAACAAAGAAGCTTGATGCTTCAAGAGTCTTTACAGAGATAATATCTCATATTAAAGGTGGTTTGGGATCCATAGAAGCAGGTGATGGTAAACTCAATAGGGAGGATTATGTTCAATTGTCAGAGGGCCGGGCTTCCAATTTAAGCAGGCAAAAGAGAGAAGCAATATACGATATATTTCAGGCTTATGAAAGAATGAAGATAGAAAATGGTGAATATGATCTGGCTGATTTTGTAATTGATCTTCACCGCCGTCTCAGGCATGAAAAATATGGGGGTGATCAAATGGACTTTGTTTATATTGATGAGGTTCAAGATCTTACAATGAGTCAAATTGCTCTGTTTAAACATATGTGCAGCAATGTTGAGGGGGGTTTCGTTTTTTCGGGCGATACTGCTCAAACAATTGCAAGGGGTATTGATTTTAGGTTCCAAGACATACGACATCTGTTCCACAAGAAGTTTGTATTGGAATCAAGAAGTAATATGCATGACGAAAGAAAAGTAAAGGGACAAATTTCAGATATATTTCATTTGACTCAAAATTTCCGTACCCATGCTGGTGTACTGAAGTTATCACAGAGCATTGTTGAACTAATCTATCGCTTTTTTCCCCACTCTATTGATGTTTTAAAACCTGAAACCAGTCTTATATACGGGGAAGCTCCAGTTTTGCTTGAATCTGGAGAAAATGAAAATGCAATCATAAAAATATTTGGAAATAGTGGAACTGACAGTGGAAATATAGTTGGCTTCGGTGCAGAGCAGGTTATTTTGGTGCGAGATGATGGTGCTAGGAAAGAAGTTTCCATGTTTGTTGGGAAACATGCTCTTGTCCTGACCATTGTGGAGTGCAAGGGCCTCGAGTTCCAGGTGATTACAATATTTATTTACTATTTAATTTTTTTTCAATTTTTGGAGAAGCTATTATCCCAGCATGATCTGGTCTTTTTTCTCCTTTTTCCGTTGCATAATTTTTTGTGGCTGGTTTTCCCAACGGAATCAAATTAGATTCTGGCTTCACATTAGAAAATTATGGTTTACTGCTGCACTATTTATTGAATTATGATACTTTCAGTCCTTTATATGTTTACTATGTTTAAACTTTTGTTAATTCATGACAATCATGTCCCATCTATAGGATGTACTCTTGTACAACTTTTTTGGTTCATCACCTTTGAAAAATCAATGGAGGGTAATATATGATTACATGAAGGAACAAGACTTACTTGACTCAACATTACCTAAGCGCTTTCCAAGTTTCAATGGAGCCAAGCACAACATCTTGTGCTCTGAACTGAAGCAACTATATGTAGCCGTTACTCGTACCAGACAGAGATTGTGGATTTGTGAGAATGCAGAAGATCTCTCCAAACCTATGTTTGACTATTGGAAGAAGAAATGTCTTGTACAGGTTAGGCAACTGGATGATTCACTTGCACAGGCAATGCAAGTTGCAAGCAATCCAGAGGAGTGGAAATCACGGGGCATTAAGGTTTGCAAATTTTTTGTCTTAAAGCAATTAAGATATATCATGAACAACTAAAGCATTTGTTGTAGTATTAGTTAATTTATAGTAGCGACAAACAGTTAAAGCATTTGTTGTAGTATTAGTTAATTTATATTATTCTTATTGTCATCATTACTGTACTCCTTGCATTACAAGCATGAAATTGTTCTTGCAGCTATATCATGAACATAACTACGAGATGGCCACAATGTGCTTTGAAAGAGCTGGTGATACATATTGGGAAAGAAGGTCAAAAGCTGCCGGCCTTAAAGCTATGGCTGACCGTATGCGAAATTCAAATCCTGAAGAGGCCAATTCCATTCTTAGGGAAGCTGCTGAAATATTTGATGCTATAGGCAAGGCAGATTCTGCTGCCAGGTGTTTCTCTGATTTGGGCGAATATGAAAGAGCAGGTATAACTATTTAACATCTCAATTACTAGATTTTATTTCACCATAATTTAATATCTTGCATAATGCTATGAAGCCTGTGGAATTTTGGTTGTAATAAATTTCTTCTCATTTTTTAACTTGTACTGGTGCAGCTTGGATTTATTTGGATAAATGTGGCGTGTCTGATCTGGAAAGAGCTGCGGAATGTTTTTCTCTAGCAGGATGCTACAAAGAGGCTGCAGATGTGTATGCCAAGGGAAACTTTTTCTCTGAGTGTCTCACTGTTTGTTTAAAAGGAAAACTGTTTGAAATGGGTTTGCAATACATCAATTATTGGAAACATCATGCAACAGAGGACTGTGTTGTGGCTAGACGAGGTGAAGGAATAGATAAAATTGAGCAAGAATTTCTGGAGAACTGTGCATTTCACTATTATGAGTTGAAAGATGACAGATCCATGATGAAATTTGTTAAAGCTTTTGATTCTATAATATCGATGCGGAACTTTTTGAAGAAGTTAGGTATCCTTGATGAGCTTCTTTTGTTGGAAGCAGAATTTGGAAACTATCTTGAAGCCGCGGACATCGCAAAGCTAAAAGGCGATATTCTACTCGAAGCTGATTTTCTTGAAAAGGCAGGCAAGTCCAGAGAAGCGTCATTACGTATTCTATTCTATGTGCTTGCCAACTCTCTTTGGTCATCTGGCAGAAAGGGCTGGCCCATACAACAGTTTTCACAGAAGGGGGAGATTTTATCAAAAGCCATGTCATTTGCTAAGAATGAAACAGAAAGCTTTTATGAGCTTGTTTGCACTGAGGTTGACATTCTGTTAGACGAGCAGAGTAACTTGGCTTTGATAAAGAATCATATGGATGTTTGTCAGAGGCATAAGAGTATTAGAGGTGAATTAATATCTGCTAGAAAAATATTGGATGCTCATATTTCTTCCAGCGCCAATAAGTATGTGTGGGATGATCTGATAAAGTGCTCGGAAGACAGAATATCTGAAAATCAGGTATCTATAGATTCACTGATTTACTTCTGGAATTTTTGGAAGGATAAAGTTGCTTTAATTTTTGAATATCTTGGATGCCTTGAAACCCAAGATGTTAATGAATACAAAAGCTACGGGGAGTTTTGTTTTGATTACTTAGGAGTGTGGAGGTTGTACCATAATCTTGGTCCAGTCTATGTTTTACTCATATCTGGTGCTGATTGGGTTCGAGGTGTGGACAAAAGATATTTTAGAAGTCATGGAAAGTTGGTCTCCGTTCATGTTCACCAGCTTGTCTCAGCTGCTCGTAATTTTTGGAGTTCAGAAATGCTTTCTGTTGGCATGAAAGTTTTGGACAAGCTTGAAATTCTTTACAAGTTTCCAATGAAGAATGCTGATCAAGTGTTCTGCCAAAGCAGGTGCCTTACCCATATTTGTGAGGTCTCGCTATATCTTTTGCAATCAGAATGTTTGAAGCTAAAGTATCAGGATACGTTGAGATTGCAGAGATGTGTAAGGCTTTCAACTGAGAGTGTTGTTACGCACATATTTCCTATGGATTGGAGGAGTTCATTGAGGGAGAATATGATTTCTCTTAGAAGAACTGATGCTCTAAAGAAGGCACTGGAACAAGTAATAGTTGAGTATACCAGCTCGAAGAGGGAGCTGTCTTTTGGGCAAATTGGAAGGCTTGTAACAGTTATTCTCGGGTCCGGTAAGCTGAATAGTGAACTATACGAAAAGCTTGTGGAAAAACTGGACTGCCAACCGCCATGGAAGGCGTTCATTGAGAACCTCTGTGGGAATGTTGGCCCTGGAAACACCGGTCAAGAACCGAGAGAGGTTTCTGTAATGTTGAAGTTCTGTGGAGCTTTGGTTGATACTTATAATGCGAACTGGAGGGTTGTTAATGATTACATATCACCTGGTTGCTTTTTGTACCTTGTGGAGCGCCTTCTGTTTTGGGCAACTCGCTTTAAGGGTTGTGCTATCACTACAAGTTCTTGCTTTATTGAGTGGCTTATGTACCAAGAGGAAGATACCAAAATAAGTTCCATAGTTGCTGAGGTGCCATCATCTTTGGATGGCATCCTTCGTTTTGTGATTTATATGGTTCAGGGGTGTGTTTTTAATAAGGGGGATATGGTTGAATGGATTAAAAAGACCAATGCAAATTGGAAGAACTATTATTCACAGCTCATGTTGAGATTTGTTACTGTTTTATGCTTGGTTTATGTGAATTTTGATATGGGTCAAGATGTACTCTACGATTTGCTGGGGAGGGAATATATCACTGAGCAGCTGCCATGGGAATTTTCTGACGCCCTTAAGAGGAGGAGGAGACACAAATCTCTTAGTATAAATGTGCGTGAGCTAGGTGCAGCTTTTCGGAAGATTGGTAATACTTTGGTAGTTGCAGATTTTGGGTCCAATTGTGCAAGGATCGTATGTCCAGATGCCATATTTTTTGACATGAAGGCCAACCATTCCAAGGATGACATTCTGAGGAAGTTGTTTCCTAAACCACCTGTACTACCAGCTTCCCAAGCTAGATCTGTTGAAGCAGGAGGCAATAATTCTGGCAGTCGTGTGCTTCATGCAACCAATTATGAGGGGAAGAGTTCTAAGATCCTGCCATCGAACTCTGGTGTGGTGGAACCATTACAGACTGATGCTGCATCTGATAAGCCGAGTGATGCTGGGGACGGGGCCAGTCACACTACAGTTGAGAAAGATTGCATAACCAATGGGTCAAATCCAAAGTCTCTGCACGCTGATGCTGCTTCTGAGCCGGGCGATGCTGGGGACAGTCACACTAAAGATGAGGAAAGCTGCATAACCAAAGAGTCAAATCCAAAGTCTAAGCAAGCTGATGTTGCGGCTTCTGGATCCCAATCTGGCAGTAAGGAAACTGGAAACAAGGGGAAGAAAAAGGGCAAGAACAAGAAGCCCAAGAAGAAAGGAGGCAAAAAGTAACCATCACATGTTAATATATATTATATATATGCTATGTGAATCTTGTTATGTTGGAACTTGATGGTTCTTTTGATATATATATGTCAGACAATTATCTTTGATGAGTATTACTTTTTACATTTCATTACATGTTAGTGATTTGCAGGATGCATCGGCTTAGAGATAAGCTTGGTACAATTTAAGAAGTTGGATTATTAAAACGAAAGATTTTGATTTGAAAAACTTGTATAACTAGGACCTTTGTTTCTGAGAGAGAATTGAACGACATCTCTCAACTGTTACTTTCAACTTTCAACCTAGTCTCAAAAATCAAAACAAGAAAATAACAAAAAAGAGTTTGACACAGGCAGAGAGAGCCTCAAAACTCAATTCTCATCGTTCCCAAATAGCTTGACTCGCGACAATGGCGTCCTCAAGTAGCCATCCACCTCGAACTTCTTCGGCGAAAGCTGGCGGTACTTCTCAAACTGCTCTCGCGCCTCTGCATTCCTGTCAAGCAAACTGTAAATCATGCCGCGGCAAAAGTAGGGCCTGAAGTCTTTGGGGTCCTCCTTTGCCAATTCGTTATAGCTATTCAAAGCGTCCTCCACATTCTTCTGAAGGAACTGAATTTGTGCCATTATCAATTTAACGTCACGAGCCTCCTTTGCTTTGTTCTCCTCCTCCGCAATCTGCAAGGCGTCCTCCAATCGCTTCATCACCGCCTCGCCCTCGCCGCTGCGGTCCATCAGCAGGGCGTTCTCGAACAACGCCTCAAAGGACAAAGGATCCGCCGCGAGTATTTCCTCGAACACTTGGCGGGCGTTTTCGTTTTCGCCCATTTCGGAGAGCACCCTAGCCATCATGAACTTCCACTCGATCGCCGAGGGCTGCGCCGAGGCCAAGCGCTGCAGGATCTTTAGCGCTTCACCGTCCTCGCCGTTTTCGAGCTTCTGCTGCAGAAGCGATTTCAAGGCTTCGATGGCTTCCGAATTGGAGCCTAGGAAGTCGGACAAGGGCGATGAGGATTGCTTCTCGTCATCCGAGACCTGGGTTGGGGCTTGTTCGGTCAATGTAGGCTGAGGTTCAGCCCTGGCGAGCAAAGTTGAGGACTTGGTGAACATGGTGGCAGCGACGCCAATGAGAATTGCAGCTTTGGCATAATGTTTGAGATTTTGGAGAATCGGGTTTGAGTTGTGGCCGCCGTTGCTTGGGAGGAGGGTGTTGTGGTTGGTTGAGGAAGCTGTGATTTTGAGGGCAGGGGCATGGTGCGAATTGTGGGAATGTGGAGGGGCAAAACGGAGAAGAAAAGGTTGAGTTGGTTTAGAGGGAGTGAGTTTGAAATGAAAGAGAGACGAGGACGATGAGGAGGAGGCTAGAGTGGAGGAGGAGTTCATGGTTAAGCGGCCGACGAGTTCTTGAGAGTTTGGAGTTTATGGGAAGGTAGGTAGCTGGGGAGGAGTAGGAGAGTGACTTTTGAGAGAGAGAGAGAGAGAGAGAGAGAGAGAGATTGAGTTTTACTCCGAGGGAACTCGAAGTAGAACCGTTGGTTTGGTTGTTGGTATGTTTGGACTTCAAACCGAATATGATTTACATTTTATTTTATTTTATTTTTGGGTTAATCGTTTTATTAATCCTTGAATTTTGACTCGATTTGCATTTGAGTACCTCAATTTTCAAAATGATTTCTGTGGTCTTTTAACTTTAGTTTTGTTTGGACAAATGGTCCTGCCGTCAATTTTGTTAACTTTTTCTGTTAAATGTAGGGATAAAATGATTTTTTTATATTAAAATAAAAAAATGAATTAAAAAATTATATCTTTAAAATAACAATAAAAAAATCAAATAAAAAACCAACAAAAATCAAAATCAAAATCAATTTTGGGGGGAGTAGAAATCAGGAGAGGGGGGAGAGAGAGTTTAATTTTAATTTTTTAGTTCTTTTAATTTTTTATTTATATTTTAATCAATTTTGATTGAAAAATACTATTTTGCCCCTGCACTTAATAGAAAAGTTAACAAAATTGATAGCAGGATCATTTGTCCAAACGAAAATAAAGTTAAAGGACCACGAGAACCATTTTGGAAATTAAGGTACTCAAATGCAAATCAGGTCAAAATTCAGGGACTAATAAAACGATTAACCCTTTATTTGTTATAGAAAAAGTGTGAATATGATTAATTATCTGATTTTTCTTTTAATTTTAATTTTTTTAATATGAAAAAGTGTGAATTTATTATATTATCATTATTTAATTAATAATTTTAATTTTTTATGTTTGTATTAATCAATAGCATTTTTTGGAATTCGGAATGTTTCACAATCCTTTGCCTTTTGCTTTATGTATATAGATAAAAATGAATGTGGGTGGGTGTGGGTTAAATGCTTGGGATGTTTTCCAATTGTTATTTGGCCTATTGAACTTTACTAATTTATCCTTGTCTTGTCGTATTGAATTGTAGTGTTTTGACCTTCTTTTCTTTGCTTTTTCTTGTTCGAAAGTGTTTTGACCTTCTGGATAATCAAGACTATTTCAAGGGTTTTTTGAAAATTAAATCAAACCGGGCTTTTTTCCTTTATATGTATGCAAAACAGTTATTGAAGGAGAATAAATTTTTTGGGTAATTACTGAGAGTGGTGAGGAATTCTGTAGATTTATTTAAAATAAATTATAACTACTTATCTACCCTTAATATGTTTGTTTCTCTTCTCATAGGGTAAAATTGATAAAATAGGGACATAAGAGGTATTTTCTAAAACAGTGGGTTGATGAAGCATCTTCTCTTAAATAATAACCCGCCTGTAATGTAGGCTGTAGGCTAGTCAATTACTAAAAGGAAAAAGAAATTTACCAAATCATATGGGCCCAGCCCCCAATTTGCATAATTACTTACTTTACCTCACGCTTCTCTTCTCTTGCATTTCTCACTCCCACTAAAACGAATCAAATGATTACCATTACTCTGGTCGTTGCTAATTTTTTTCCTTTTCCAGCAGCCAATTGTTGAATGAACAAATTGGCATGCAGATCTGCTCTTCTGTAGATTCCTCATGTTTTGCTAGTGTTTCAACATAAATAAAAAAAGAAAGATTATCTTTGAGTTACAATGCTACTTTTTTCTTAAAAATTCCGACTCTCAAGACTAATATACATATTTACAACAAATTATAGAACAAACATTACATGGCTGTGAACTGAATATACTTCATGGTGGGCAGTGAAGAATTGATAGAGGCCATATTATACTCCCAACCTCTTAACGCCACATTCTGAGCAGAACTTAGAGGTTTCTCTCAAGTATGGAACCCCACATTCGTCGCAAAACTTGGCAGGACTGGATGGCTGAAATAAAACTTGGTCAGTAAGGAATAAATAAAGACATTTTTTTATGTGGTCGGGAAAATATGCTTCAGACATTAAAATCATTCTACTTTGTTTCCCATTGCAGTTAACATAATCCAGCAAGAATAGCAAAAACATCCAAAGACGAACGTGAATTTGAGACATAGCATGCAAAATAGAACTCACCAATACATGCATGCGTCCCCCTACATGGCCTCCTGTGAGGGGTTGTAGGCAAACCATGTGTTGCGATATAGTTGGTGAATGGTGAGCATGAGCAATTTCAGGAAGGTGCGAGGCAGCACCACATTGATGGTTTTGAGAATAATGAACAGCATGTGGACTTTGGTTGATGGATTGGTGATGAGTCTGGTGAACAGGCTGAAACTGAGGTTGGTGCAACAAGGGTTGCATATGATGCTTACACGGAGTCGTCTGCTGATTTTGTGGCTGCCAAAAGGAAAAAGATAAATCTCCATTTTTACAGAGACAATGTTTTGTATATCCAGAAAAAACACAGGCACAGGGGCTCACAATAGCATACTAATCAAAATATAAGCCATATTGAGCACCATTAAGTTTTAAATAGATTTCTACAAAAGATAAGAGATTTATTCTCGAACATGTGGTAAAAGTGAGTGTGATACACCATTTGGTCCTAAACCAGATATGTCTTGTCATCAACCAATAAGGTGTCAACAGAGACTTATATGAGTTTATTAGTAGCTTCACAATCCCCACCATTGGAATCTCCATCCACTTAAGAGGCATGTTATTTTGCCTTTGATGCATCAAGTTTAGTGTTGTAAATGGCAAGTACAACATATACATTGATTATTTTACCAAACGGCAAAATAATTGAATTATAAAAGAACCATGGCAGTAATACAACTAATCCAAAAACTTGATTTTTTTTTGCTAGAAAAGTTTGAAGATCAATCTCACAGCAGCATGCAGCTACATGCCCTGCAAACATCTAAGGCTGATAACAATATAAAACATCTAGGGCCAACAACAATCTTGATATAGGCTGATGCTCATCTCAATATATTGACAATCCAATCAAACATAAAACGTTGTTGCAATAATCATTAAGCATGGAAATAACTCTTACTTCACTTACGGAGCGGAATCCCTGAGCAGCAGCCAAAATGGAAGAATTATCAGTGCCAGGAAATGTCTGAAAAGGATATATCAAGAGGATGAATTGATACCTCCGCATTCAATTTAGTTAGTAAAGTAAAATATTGTGACGTTATTATAAGTATCACCAAATATAAATTTCCTAATCATGCAATTTTAATTTTGGATTTAGTCAAACATGACCATGAGGAGAAAGAAAAACAAAAGGAGATTTCTGTAATCTAAGACCCATCTATGTCCCACAGTTTCAGAATGTTCTGTAATGGGCCCCATTCTTCATGGTTAACCTAAATTCTTTGTCAAAGTTAATGAGATGAAAATGAGCTCCAAGTATTACAAAATAAGTGACATCAAGCTTACAGGTAAACCAGCAATATTAGGTGAAGAGTTTGATGCAACACGTCTATACTTGTGTCTTGGAGAATAGAACTTAAAGTCTCGAGCATAAACTGCAACTTCATTCCGACCCGTCAATCGTTTGAACCTGCAGCAAAGAGAAAGAAAAAAAAAGGAAAAGGAAAGATTTAGGGACATTGCAAGCTTCAAACCAAATCTGAGGTGTATCAGTACTTCATGCAGACAGGTCTCGACTAAGACAAAAAATAAATAAAAGAATGATACTTCAGCACAAACTATCATATGGAAGTGAAAAATCCTACTATTCTTCCCAGTTTAAAATAAATATCTTGACTCACGACTTGCATTCTCAGAAATTTCTATATGTGTTATTGAATATTATATATATCCCATGGGTCCTACAAGGATAGTCTTTGCTTGGGGCTTTTCCAAATTCATCCTTGTAATCCTTGTAAAAGGTTGTTTTGAAAAGCATAAACAGCAGCTGTTTATCATCAACTTAGTTGCTTAGCTTTTCATAAGCACATATAGAGGTAGTAACAGGTGGTTCAGAATCTCAAGCTTAAGAGATGTTCGAAGTCATGAAACTATATAACAGTGGCTATCGTTCGTACTCCAGCTATAGCTCAGCACAGCCTTGTGCCAAGTTTCCATGTACTCATTTACTTTGCTCTCTAAACAAGGAGTGTGGCAAGCTAACATTGACCAAAGAGGATGTCTTGCCCAAGGGAAAACATTGATCAAGTCTTAAGAAATGGAAATTTGTGCAATAGATGAGCCAAAATTTGGAATATTTTAACAGATAATCACACCCCAAAAAAGAAGATTGCAAATTGATTGATAAACTTACCACTCTGCATCATCAGTAGGCATGTTATTAGGATTTTCAACAATATCCAAACCATTTACTACTACAAAACGAACTCGCTTCTCGTCTTGTATGACCAACTCTGGAAATCTTGTCCTTGTTTCGATAGATGTGGCCAACTCTCTTCTTTTAAATGTACAAGGTCCTTTCAGAAAGATATAGACAAATCAGATATTATCACAAAGAACGGCAAGATTTATTTAGGAATCACTTATTATTTAGATGCTATTACGAGTAAAATTGATTCACAAATCAGCATAGATCTTATATGCCGAGAAATTGAATACCTTTTTTGGGAAATTTCTTAGCCAGGCATCTGTACAACCCACCAGAAGCTTCAAGGGCAACCCCAATTGTCTTCTCACGAAATCCACTCAAGGAATCAAGCCTAATATTTGCTTCATTAACCAAAGTTTGGTACAAATTTGCGACATACATCAGGGGCAAAGCCAGTCGGGGGTCCCCTTCATACCGGACCTCCCCGGGCTTTCTCTTATTGAGTTTATCTTGGCCAGACTGAGCACTATCATAGTCAGCAGCAGCCTCAGAATTAGGCACTTCAACGACATGTTCACTAATAAAATGATCCACAATAAGTTGCAGAAATCGTGCCCTTGCTGATTCAATAGGTGACACATCTGACTCCAAAGCCAAAAGGGTTCGGTTCAAATTTCAAACTTTCCAACACAAATACACAAAATTCGAAGGAAGCAAGTTAAAGTTGGTACCTTGAAGTGATAAGAGATCGTAGGGAGCCCTGGAACTGGAAGAGCCGCCATGGTTTTCAAGGCGCGAGCGGTCTTCTTCAACTCCTACGCGGACGCCGTGGATGGGTAAAGAGTTGGTGTAGGATTCATGTATACAGTCACTAACAACGGCACTGGAACCGTCGTCGTTGTCGAGGCTATGCTCAGTGACAGCGTCGCGGTCGACGTCGCTGATGGAGTCGATTTCGGCGGCGGGGCGAGCATCGACGGTGTTGAGGTCGTGAAGAGGGTTTCCAATGTAGGAATTAGGTGATCTCATGTTGTAGTGCTGCACTGGAACCCTACTCCCCATTTCTTCCAAATTTATTTTAACCGAAAGCCCTTCGAATTCATCTCATTCGTCGTCTTCTTTCCCTTTTTAACTGCAAACTGCAAATCGCAAAGCAGAGAGATTGTGTGTTTAGAGGAATAAGACATTGTTGAATTTCTGAAGCTGTTGTTTTAGTCAGTCTAGTAAATCAGTAATTGGTGTGTTCTGGGTTTGAAGCATAATAGTGAACTTTAACGGCTATACAGACTGAGAAAGCGTGCGAGAGAGAGAGAGAGAAGGCGGTAGTGTAAGAGGCGCGTGAGAATCCAAGGCTGAACCGTACCTCAGCTCTCGGATGCCAAAAGCGCTTCCAAGCCTCCCACCGATCTGCCGCACCAGCTCCCAACCCAAGCCAGGTAGACGCCACTTTTCTTGTATGCTTAATACTTGCGGAGGTTTACGGATATAAATTGGGCGCGCCCTCACATTTTCTGCCATGAGCCTTTTTCTCTTTGGTACATTTTGTTTTTTTGTTTTTTTTTTTTAAGAGAAAAATATATATTTTTTATGACTTTTTATATTGTTGAACGGTGATAGTATACTAAACTCACACACTAAATACTTAAAAAATAATGTTACTCTTACTACATTTGCATCTCACATTCTCATACCATCTTATGTGACAGATGAGATGGACAGCCACATCAATTAAAATTATTTAATAATTTTCTTTCATGATTTATTAACACTTAAAAAAAATTGTTAATTAAACTTTCTTTATTAAAACACACCTCATTGATTTAATTGATGTGGTATATGATATGAACATGCTACATCATGTAGTATAAAAATACGGGATAAAAATGTGGTAAGTGTAGCATTATTCATACTTAAAAGAGAAGGAAATTGGTATTAGCTGTAAATCAATCAATTGTAAATTGAATCATTTTAGGATCGTGATTTGTTACAAGCTGAAAAACAAACAATAATAATAATAATTGTCTCCTCCCTCTGCGCGTTGGGCCATTCATTCGTATATCAGTTCATGCAATGCATGGATTGCAGAGCTCAATAACCATTCACAGAATCACAAACAATATTCAAAGAGGAGACATTAATCTGGAAGGTTAAAATGATAAAAGTAAAGGCCACATTAATCTGCCTGGGCCCTGATTTGATACATTTATGTCTAAGAAATTAGATGAGGATGTAGAAATCCACTAGGGAGGGGATACAATCATCGTAATACAATTCATCCTCAAGTAGCTAACACCACAGGTGTCATTGTTGTCTCCACCATCACACGTCTCATGCAACCATCATAGTTGACACAGCCGGCCACAACCACGACGTGAGAGCTGATCATCTTTGAGGCCATGCAGCACCGCCATTGTTGTTGCCACCACCATTGCTGTCATCACCGCTGCCTCTCGTCCCTACCATTTTTAATTAAGAGTAATCAAACAAATCATAGAATAAAATTCATCCTCAATCCAGTTCAATCATGTATAATTTGGGCCGGAAGATAGTTTATCCAAATCTTATATCCCATCCAAAGTAATGAAGCCCAATTTGATCGGCTTTATCTGACCCGCCAAAATGAAATTAAAGGCTTTGCTTTGGATACACAATTGATACAAATTTGGGTAAATTATTCAAATGGTCCTCAAACTTATACTCGATTTACATTTTGATCCCTCAATTAAATTATTCATTCAAATGGTTCATCAACTCTATATTATTCGCTCAATTGGTCATACCGTTACATTCTGTCAATATTTCCGTTAAATATGAGGGCAAATTGGTCATTATTTACCCTAAAATTAGGTTAAATTTAATAAAAAATTAGACAGAAGGACCACTAGAGTGAATAATATAAAGTTGATGGACCATTTGAATGAATAATTTAGTTGAGGGACCAAAATGTAAATCAGGTATAAGTTTGAGAACCATTTGAGTAATTTACCCATACAAATTTAGTTTTGCTTTTCAAAATGTATACTTAACTTTCCTTCCATCTTTCTTTTCCCTAAAGTGGAGAGCAAGTGCATTAATATGCTAAGCAAGTGCAGATAAGTAGCCTTATATATTTGGCATATATCTATTTTATGATGACCTGGCCTGATATAGCCAGTGAAAGCCATCTTCCAGAGTACAATATTAACAACAGACTAAAGTACTACAAAAAGTAGAGGAAATATAGTCACATCAGTTAGGCAATGAGAAGCAAATTGCAAAGAAAAATAGCTACTCGAGGACATTGCCACATCTAGGCATGAATACCACGATTGGAATATCAAAATAATAAGATGTAGAGTGAAATTCGCACCTTGCTAGCATAGCTCGCCAAAAGCATCATCCAGTTCAACTGAGTCTGGTCAATCCTTTCCTTGTTATGCATCTTTTTTTCTAGCGAAGCTGGCTAACCAGACAATACCTTCCAATCCAGGAATTTCAGCTGCCACATGTTTTACTACGGTCAGTTCAGGATACCACAGCTGGAAGAATTCGAGAAGGAAATTTAAAAAGAAATTATGAATTCCAGAAGTCGTTTTATCTCATCATTCAAAAGTAATGCAACTTCTTTTTTTAATGAAGGCTGCACCTGAAAGAACAAAAAAAACCCTTACCCATTAAAAGTGCTGTAAGTAGGAGATTTTCCCTCATTAGACCACAGAGAATCTTTAATATGCCTCAACAGGTAGTTGTCATATTTCATCAAGAGGAATCGAACACGCATTTTGCAACAAATCATCCCGTCCATCCAGAACTCAGTTCAAATGGTCACTGGGTTCATATGCTTCCAATTAGTAGAAGTAAAGCCATTCTATGTTTCCAACTGAGATATTCAAGACATGCCAACCAACCTAGGATGGATAAGCAATTACCCCCCTCTCAAGTTCTTGCATTAGGAACCGCATAATCACAAGTTCCAGTTATTAAACCCCTGTTTACCATTTCAGTCTGCAACTCAAAGGCTTCATCCAAATACCCTAGCTCATAGTACTTTCTTAGCAGACGAATACAAAGAATCTCATCTGGAAGGATACCCTTCCCAATCATCTCATCAAGCAATATTTTTGCTTGCTGTACCTGACCAAAGTGAGAAAGCCCCCAAATCAAGGAAGTATACGCATACAGATCAAGTTCCATACCCATTTCTCTCATTCTCTTTTCCACGCTCAAAGCTTCTTGAAGATTTCCATGCTTCAAATTTCCATCAATTAGAGTGGTGTAAGCAGCTTTATCTGGAATCATACCCTTGTCTAGCATTTCATTAAACAGCTCCTTAGCTGCTTCAATGCAATTATTTTTACAGTGACCATCAATTAAGGCTGTAAAGACTGCAACATTGGGTTCCAAACCAATGTCAGGCATCCTCCTAAAGTAATTAATTGCCTCTTGGAGCAATCCCTTTTTGCACAAACCATCAATTAATGCACAATATGTTACAACAGTGAACTCAATACCATTTTCCAGCATTTCTTGCAATAGATTAAGTGCCTCCTTGGTTTTTCCAGCCTTGAAATAAGCATCCATAAGTGTTGTGTAAATGAAATGATTTGGAGTTGATCCACAACCCTTCATTTCACTGAATACAAGCTCAGACTCTTCAAGCTTATTTTGGGAGCAAAGGCCCCAAATGATGGTTCCATAAAGTAACAAATCGGGTTTAAAGCCTTTCCCCTTAATTTCTTTCCATATTTCCATAGCATTCTCCATCCTCTTAGCCTTAATATACCCATGAACAAGGGCAGTAAATATTTGCTGGTTAGGACTTATTCCAGTTTCCAGTACTTCCCTGAAGACTTCTTCTGCATCCTCCATCCTCCCATCTTGACATAGCCCATCCAGTAGAGCTGTATACGTTACAATGTTCGAGCTAATCCCTTCCTGAAACATCTCCTTTTTCAGCTTCAGTGCTTCGCTCAAATTGCCAGCCTTGCAATTTGCATCAATCAAAGAAGTATAGGTGAACTCATTAGGTGAAAGGCCAACTCGTTTCATGTCCATAAAAATCTTAACAGCCTCTTGCATCATCCCTTCTTTACAGAAGGCATCAATTAATGTGCTATAAGTTATGACATTTGGCTTCAACCCTTTATTATTCATCTCACGGAGAAAATTCAAGGCCTCGGGCATTTTATCAAATTTACAACAACAATTAATCAAAGAATTGAAGGTTATTACGTCAGGCTCACAACCTGCATCCTTCATTTCTTCAAATATGCAAAACGAATTATCTAATGTTCCAACCTTTCCATATCCATCAATAAGAGAATTATATGTCACAATATCAGGTGTAAGGCCCATTCTTTTCATTTGTGCAAACAAGCAACTAGCAGTATCCAAATCGCCTTCTTTGCACATATAACCAATCATTATATTGTAAGTGAAAACCGAAGGAGTAATCCCAGCCCCAAGCATATCCTTAAAAAACTTCCTTGAAAAATTCCCCTTCCCTGGCTTTGAAAGCCTTTGCAAAAGGGCATTACAAGACCGCACTTTTGGCAAAACTCTAAACTTCTTCATCCTCAAAAAACACTCACTTGCTTTCTCAAGCATTCCAAACTCAACCAAAACACTAAACAACGCATCAAACACTCCAAATCCCAGACGACAAACATTCCTTGTTGACCACAACACATCAAATACATCACAACCCGGCAACACCCGCCTCAACAACACCAGCTCTTTAAGAATCTCATGGGCATCAAAATACATTCTAGCATAAAAGAGTATGTGAACCAAAATACAATAAGATTCAGTAGTGTGGCAAAACCCAATTCGGGTTTTCGACCATCTGAACAATTTCAAAGCCAACTTGGGGTCTCCCCTGAGTTCCACCAAAAACTTGGACACCCAAATAGGCGCCAAAGCCGAACCAAACAAGTTCACAATTCTGGGATCGTCCCAATAGTCGTGTTGAATAATTATTCTCAGGGATTCTGTATTTAAATTATCGGGAAACGAATTGGGATTTGATTTGGTGACAAACGGGAATCGAGTAATAAAGAGAAAACTGGTGAACCAAACCAAAGGGCAAGCTATAAGAGAACTATGTGATGATGATAATGATAATGATGATACATTGATAAAAAGGCAATTAGATGAGTATTGAGGTATCGAAGAGAGAGGGCTTACTCGATGAGAGGAGGCTCGGCAACCCATTTGGAAGAGATTGCGAAGAAATATCAGCATCTTTGAGGAGATGAAAAATAAAAATAAGAAGAAACCAAGAGCGCCTTTAGTTAGCTCCATTTTCAGAGAGTAGGGGCTTCCATGGATATAAAGATGAATACGACGAATAATGGGCATTCATAGCTCGTGTGGCGTATCGCTGATGAAGAAAACCAAGAAGAAATAAGTGTTTAGGGTTTTTGAGCAAAGCAAGAGTGGTTTAAAGGTTGGAAGCTTGGGGATGGACAGAAACTGATGAAATGAGCCTGGAGAGTGAATAGATTGAATAGAGAGCCCGGCCCGACCCGACCCGCTTCTCCATCAATTTCAATAATAGAACCGATTTTTGATAGATTTCACTTATATTTATCCATACGTACTCATAATATTATGCACTAGACAGAGATAACCCACGTGATTAATAAAGAGTGCTGCTAAATGAACTCTAAAATTAACTGAGTACACCTATGATCTAAGTACATTCTAATATTTTAATTAAAATGTAAAATTAACTAAGTACACCCTATAAAACTACCAAAAATACCCCTAATACACCCTAATATTTGTAGCATTATTTTATAGTTGATTTTCAGCTTGATTTTTTTTTAAGTGTTTATAAATCTTTGACTTTTCATATGGATTTGTGCTTCTACTAAAACTGTTGACACTTTTTTTGTAATTCCAAGTTCTTGCAATCACCACCTCTTTCGTTAAAAACACAATGGGACAAGCAATCTCTTGATTAGGGTTGAATATGGTTAATAGGGTGTACTTACTAAAATTATATTTGTTTCACAATTCCATATATCCTTTTGGTCATTTTATATTAGGATAAATCAGTAATTCAATATATACTTTTATAATAAGATGCACTCAGTTAATTTTAGGGTTCGTTTAGCAGCACTCTTAATAAAAATATTCTTACTGAATTTGCCGGCATTAATTAAGTGCTGATTAACACCTGGTGGTTTTATCAGGGGAAAAAGAAAATTATCAGAACCTACAACAAATAAGGAAAAAGAAGAAAATGTGAGAATAACAAGTAGAGATCTTATTAAATCTACTGTTACATTACAGGCTACAGCCATGCACTCAAACAAGCACAGCAAAATGCCTCAAGCATAAAGAAGAATTCCCATTAAATCAGATTTAAATACAATGAAAAGGTTTCGATTAACATAAGGAGACAAAAAGGCCTGCTATCCCTAATTCTATAAAGAAACCAGAGCAGCCATGTTACTTAATCAGAACCAACCACCAAAATGAGTTTGGAAGGTCCCTCGACACAATAACATTCATGAAAAAAGAGCAGAGTCAGTCCTCTCTCCCTCTTTCACCCAATCACGAGAACATGACACCGATCTTCTTAGCAAAGTCATCCCCATCTTCATCTTCCATGTATTCCTCTTCACCATCTGCATTTTCACCTTCTTCATAGTTATAGTCACCATCTTCCCCTTGTTCATAATCATAGTCTCCTTCCCTCTGATCTTCAGCTTCAGGTTCCTGGTCCTCCAATGGTTCATCATCAATCATCCCCTCTTCGAGCTCTCCAGCATTATGTCCTTGTGAAGACTGACCATGAGCAATATCAGTTTTTTCATCTTCGGCTCCAACTGCATCTTCGGTTGCATACTTGGGCTCTTCCTTGGCCACAGTAGGCAGACTACTTTTCACCTCTGCGACTGCAAACTCAGAGTCACCTGGATTGCTCACCCTGCTTTCTCTCTGATTATTGCCTTGTTTATTGACAAAAGATTTCCCGCTCCCAGAAGCTGCTGCTTCAGCTTCTCTCTTCCTCTTCAGAATCTCACTAAGAGGCTTTGGCCCTTCAAATGAAATATCGCCTTCCGATTGTTGATAATTATCCATCACATTTTTCCGTTTTCCAAGGTGAGATTGCTCTTTATTTTCTCCATCTTTCCCACCTTTCAGATCTGAAAGACGCTTAGGACGAGAAAAGTCATCACTTCGGTCATCCATTATTTCTCTCCTACTACGATGAGCCCCAAAATTTCTCTCCTCGTTATTATAGTCCTCTACCCTTCCTTTTATTCTGTCTCGAAGCCTTCCTTGTTGGGAGGATATTGGAGCCCTTCTAGGTGACAATCTGCCTCGACTCCTTCCTCTGTCAACTTCCCTTTCTTGGTGCAAATCACCACCATTAACTGGTGGAGACCCGCCCGGAAGCTTTATTCTACCATGAAGACGACTACTAAGAGAGCCCTCATGTGAGGGCAATTGCTGTGAATCCCTACGAGGACGGTTTTTTCGCTCCTCAACATGACCATCTAGTGCATAATCATGGCTGACGATGGATCTCAGACCATTTACCCTCCTGTGCTTGGATAAACGATGTCGCAGATCTAACCCATCAATGTTCTCCGGACTATCAGATTTACGATAACCCCTCCTCTCAAGACGGGCAGGACCCACTAACTGTCTCTCAGATGAAGCCCTGTGCTGGTCCCAAGCATATTGCCCTTGCATGTGATCATAAGGGTCGTAGCCCCGTGGGTCACAAAACCTTTCTCGATCAACATCAGCCATTGAATTGTAATCAGCCGGACGATCCAGATCATATTCATTCACAGAATTCAAGTTCCTCCCCTCATGACCTCTTGTTCTTCCGAATTGATCTTCACCATGGTAGTAATCAGAATCTCCGAGCTCATCATCTACAAGAACATCAAATCCAGGAGAGGACTCCCTCAAGTGCTCATCAGCATCCTTACCGTTTTGGTAACCATGATGGTCTGATACATGAGCCTGAAGTAAATGATTGGCCTGACTTGTAGAGTCTCCATTGCTAACAGGAGGAACACTTGTTGTCTTGTATCTACGAGCCTCGTCATCCAATGCTTTAGTTGATGGCACATTCCTCTCAGTGCTAACTCCATTCCTGACTGGAACAGTTTGAAATTTTGGAGCAGGTTTAGCTTGAGGAGGCACTCCAACTGACTTTGAGGCACTTGCCTGGGGAACCTTCAATTCTTGAGTGCACTTTTGAAGGCCACCAAAAACCTTCTTAAGACTTGAAGGCTCAGTGCCATGGGTAGTTGCTGGTGCCTGTGGAACTTTACTACCAGTCAAAGGATTTGATCCATGCGAGAAGGCACATCTGTCACCCTTTAAACACTGCCCTTTTTGGAAGAAAATACAGGGGACCGCTTGTTTACTTGAGTTATAAGTCACATGCGTCGCAGGCGTCGTAGGTGTTGCCACAGTAAGTGATAGAGGCAAAGAAGGTCCAGCTGAAGTTGCTGCTGGGCTTCCTAACAATCCATCAAGAGGCTGGAGAGGAACAACATGCGGTCAGAAACAATGTCAAATAAATTGATTGGAGGCCTATAGGCAAAAGTAACCTTTTTTTTTTTTTTTTTTGCATAACTTTAAATATGAAACAAGTAAATTTGGACAAAGATAAGAAAACAATACTTACTGGGTGCCGAAACGCGCATTTTAAATTCAGGCAATTACCATTCAACCAGTACCAGCAATCCCTGGGGTTGACCCGAGCATATTCACTGTGGCGATATTCACATTCACTTCCCTGTCAACAGAGTATCAATAAGGTTAACATTGAGATAATCCAACCATTATTTATGGTGTATTAGTAGAGATAAAATATGTGTTTTCCCTTTACATTGAGACACTACTATGTAATAGAGGAAAAGAAAATGCCAAAGGTAACAAGTCAAATACATTGCTAAGTATATCAAGTCATGGTGACAGAGGAAAAAAAAAGGGCCGTGGACATGCTTTATATATACCATTCACACAATTTCAGTACCTACTAAGGCATACATGGTCAAGAACACAAACCCATATCTAGAAATAGCCTAAAGTAGAACCCAAATTCTGTAACAAATTAACTTTTCCCAGCTCAGCAGCAAAAGTAACAGAGACTATCCCGAAGGCTACCAAAAAACCTTAGCATACATCAATTGTGAAAAAAGATTTAATTTTCAGCTGCAGGCACTATATTCTAACATAAATTTGCTTGGGATAAGGTTTCTCATAGATCAACTGAATAAGCCCCTAAAAGAAAGCTCATCAAGATTCCAAGGACTGGAACCCATTAGTGATTTTGACAGAGAAACCTTATCGCATAATTATTCAAGAAACCATAGCCCTCATACTTCTAGCAGCAATTCAATAAAATTAGTCCTCGTTATATACAGATATATTTAAACCTAGGGTTAATTTTTTTTTTTTTTAGGAGAATAGGAAAATCAGAATTACCCAAAGGAACAAATAGTAACCTAGAAAGATCCATCATAAACCCAATTCCAATCCCATCAATTGACATCCAAATATCACGGAGAAAATAATCAATTATAACAATCGTGAAACATTCAAATCTGAAAGCTTATGGCCAGAAATTCCACCACAACTTCCAACCAGCCCAAGATCCCACCAGAAACGAAACAAAAACGAAACTCTAAAACCCTAAAACTGAAAGTAAGGATACCCAGAACAATTTGAATTCAAACAAAGGCCGAACCTTTTTACAGGTGAGAGGCGAGGCCAGAAAGTAGACGCAATCGGTGTTCCTCTTCAAGGCCTCCTCTTCAGCAGTCGTCTCAGGTTGCTGTGGTGGCTTCTGTTGTTGCTGCTGCTGCTGTTGTTGTGGTTGCGGCTGTGGTTGTGCGCCAACTACCATGGCGATTCTTTAATTAAAACTTCCACGGATCGTCTCGGTAGCAGATCGATTCCAAGCAAGGAAGAGAGCGAGAGGGAGAGGGAGAGAGAGAGGCCGATCCAATCTTGAAGAGGAGCCGCCACAAGATGGGCAAGTCTTATAGCGAGAGAGAGAGAGAGAGAGAGAGAGAGAGAACAAGGAAGTGGGTGTATAATATGATGATGAGGATTTAAGCTAAGCCATAGTTTTTCATTTTAAACAAATAAATAAATATATATATAAATATAATTATAAATTAGCAATAAGCTTTTTTTTTTTTTTTTTCTTTTCTCGGAGCAATAGGGTGTTTCTATTGCACGTATTTCTCATCACACGCACACACCCCCCCTCTCTCCCGAAAACAACTTTTTTTTTTTGTCGAGACCTACAAAAAAACACCCCAAAAAGATCTTTGACTTTCCAGTTTTACCCATATATGTTTTCACCTTTTTTTTTTTTTTTTGGGAGTGAAAAGCAATAGGCACTTTCCATTTTTTTAAACTTAGAAAATATATATAAAAACTTAAGCAATTAACTTCTTTTTTCATGTCTTTTATTTTATAGGCTTTTTATTACAAAACGTCTCTGTTTACGAAACTATCAAATTGCATCCTTAAAGTTTTTTTGTATCACTCATAGTCCTTAATGTTAATATGAGTGCTCTTAAATAGTCCATTTGTCAAAAAAACTGTTAAATCCAGGGATATAATCATTAAATCAATCCATTTAGATTCCACCTCTGTTGGAGCCTAGTTTGGAGGTAGTAATATGTGTGAGATCTGCCCAAGAGTTTAATGGTCAGTGCATTTGTCCAAGGGTTGCAAAGTCGGTTCATCGCATTTGTCCAAGGTCTGTATCAACAAAAATTACATTTTAGAGAAAAAGAAACTAGACAAATTGAGATATCATGATCGTAGATGTCTCTGATCATGATGACATTTGGTCTGAAGTTGATCTAGAAATTTAACTTTCAGTGACGAAAAATCTAAAGAACACAGTCGCAGAAAATGTTTAGCCACAAAAAATCTGATGAACATCCGTCGCTAAAAACCTTTGGTGACGAAAAATCTTTAAATTTCTGGGCAAAATAGCAGCTGGGTTTTTTGGAAAAGAAAAGAACTTAGTACATGCTTGCCCTAGTTTTTGCGCCGCCCAAGAGCAACGGAGACACTAGCTAATGGAGGAAGGATCCCCTGGCCCTCCTCCCTTGAATTCTCGACTGGCAAAACGAAGTCGGGGGTCTGAAGCTTGTGAAGTGGACTATGCCAAGACTGCCAACCAGCCTCTGCTACCTGAGCCAATGAAGGACTCTGTACCTGCCCTGTTGGTTAACCCAGCCCCAGGTGGAACGAGCTTCCGAGATAAATTAATGAATCAGGTGAATTTGAGTAAGAATGTGGGTATTTACATAAATTGCTTAGATGATGACTGTGCTGATCTAAATGACGATGAAGATGTGGTCACATCTCATGGGAAGAAGGGGCCAACTATTCACTTCTCTAACCGGGCGATGAACCGAATTTGCAAACCTTGGACAAATGCACCGACCATTAATCTTTTGGGCAGATCTCACACATATCACTACCTCCAAACTAGGCTCCAATAGAGGTGGAATCTAAAGGAATTGATTTGACGATTATATCCCTGAATTTAACAGTTTTTTTTGACAAAGTGACTAATTAAGAGCACCCATATTAACATTAGGGACCATGAGTGATACAAAAAAACTTTAAAGATACAATCTGATAGTTTCGTAAACGTTATGGACGTTTTGTGATAAAAAGCCTATTTTATAAGTACATGATCTTATATTTTATCAATATGAATTAAATATGAATTAAATTTAAGTAAATTTAGGTTTTAGCTACAAAAAAACTTTTACTTTTGAAAAAAGCCAAAGTTTTTTCAAAAAAGACATAAAAACCTCTCAACTTTCTAATTAAAGACATGCAAATGTAAAGGATTCCTTAGGAAATTCAAAAATAAATAAGGGCAATTTTGTCCATTTTGGCTTCTTTTAAAAAATTTCTCTCTCCTTTGGATTTTTCCAAAGACTCCCTTAAATTTATCAGTATAAATTATAAATACTTGCACTCCATATTTATTTAAACCATATTTTATATCAATAGATTTAAAAGTACTTTTATTTGTGCGACCTTTATTTTGGTAAGTGCTTTATGCGACATTGTGACTTCCGTGTGTTGTGTTATTTTATGAGTTGTTGGGCAAGTCTCTCAAGACTCTCACCATGGAAGTCCGGAAGGACATTGTTGTCTGCTGGCATTTGGGAAGCAGTAAATCTTAAACTGTCCTCCCTCCAACCCTGGTGAAAATCGTTCTTTTTCCTTTGATCAGATTCCAAATTCGTCAAACAAGGATGTGAAAGGCCAACATTACCCTTCTCTCCTGGAAAGGACAAATATAAAAATTAAAACATATCCCCTACTTGTAATGCCACAATTCAATGAGGCTTCTACTTTTCATTTTGAATATTGCTGGATGGATCACAAATCAAAGGCCAATGGTCTGCACAACAAAAAGTGCGTTGATACTTACATTGAGTTCTTGCTAACTTTTTTTAAAAGGCTTGGCCAAATCAGGTCTTTAGGTTTTTACATTAGAACTGGAGATGATGGCTGGACATCTTGACATGCTCATGAATATAACGCATGTATGAGCATGGACATATGGGGAAGAACGGAACAAAGGCCTCCACAGTAGGAAGTGATTCGAATTCGAATATCATGAGCACCAACCCCAACAAGAAAACGAGGAAGGGATGCGGCCAGTTCTCCGAATATACTCTGCTTGCTGCTCCGTTTTTGCTGCTTGCTGGTTTCTCTTGGCCTCTGATGCTGCTCGCTTTTCTTGAGCCTTATGCCTCGTAGCAGCTAACTTATTCATAAGCTTACTATGTGCCCGTCCCCTTATCCTTTCAACCTCTACCTGAAAGCAACGATTGTCAGTATCAAGAAACTGCATAATTTCCAATAGGATTCATAGATTAGAAGTTCAAGTTAGCTAACAAGTCTTTGAAGCTGATGATTTTCTATATTTAGTGAGGAAAGCCTGTTACTTTACACTCTTTTTAAGTATTTGAGCAAATCAAATAACCAACCAACATGATATATGTAAAACACAGCCCAAGCAACTCAACCTGTGAGAAGGCTGGCGTTCAACCATTTTTTGTCCTGACAACAACAAAGACCTAAAGAAAGATGGCTACCATACAAAAATAAACTTGAACAATTTTCAAACGCAAAGATGGATTGTATGCCTTATGAGAAGGAGAAACTGAAGTATGAAATAATTAATTTATCAGAAAATTAGAAGGGCATGCCTTCTGATTCCACCTCATAAAAGCTGTTGGGCAAAACAGTATCTGCTGCCTAACAGGATCTCTCACATGTCTGCATTGCATTATGCCACAATGAGCAAGTGCACTGAGACTTTAGGGGATGAAGCTCTAGAGAGTGCATTCTTCATCAGGAGCCACCCTCTTGCAGTTTAGCACGGTCAGTCTTTATGTTCCAGGTAACATTGGGCTATAGTCTTACAATGTTAGATGATCAGTCCCGCCCAGCTGACCTAAATTGGCTATTGTTATGTTGTCTTGCGAGAGTTTGTACGCTACTTTATAGACTTTATATTAAAAAATAATAAAGGGAAATATGCGATTGGGAATAGAGAATGGCTGCCGCAACTTGACTTCTAATAGAAAGCAACTAAAAAGTACCTCAATCTTCCTCATCTCGGCTTCTGTTTTTGCTTTCTGATGGTTTTCCCATGCTTGAATTTTCAACTCTTCCCGTTTGAACCTGGATAATTGCAGTCATGGACACATGATCACTCCACAATTTATAATTACAGAAAAGCCAAAGCATAAATGAAGGGCATGAACTAACCTAGCTATATACTTGGCTTTCTCAGCCTCCTCCCAAGCTGCTGCACGTGTCTCAATAACACTTTTACCCGGTTGTTCTGCTGGTACAGTTCTCATTGACGTAGATGCATCCTTATCCTCCTCTTTGCTAGCCCAGGCAGCAATGTTCATCTTGCCTAGCTGTGTCCCGAGAGCCATTATCTCTCTCCTAGTTTTCATTTGTAACTCCTTTTCAGACAACTCCTTGTTAGCCTCTTGGTCAATCAGAGATGAAGCTGGTGCAGCTCTGCCAGGAGTTGATGGCCTTGAATTAGTAGGACTGCGAATGGGTGTTGTTGCCCCCACAGGAGTTCCAGTCCTGGAGGGTTCTTGGCTAGCAATAGGTGTCATCTCTGTACCCATATCTCTCATTGACACAGACCTTGCTGTTGAAGGGGGAGGAATAAATGTTGTTGTTCCATGCAAGGCTGCAGAAGCATCATGCTGACTAAGATTGACTGCACAAAATCATATGCAAGTGCACAGCTAGTAAGTTTCAAATTTTCATCGAAAGTTCACTGTGTAAAGTATTGTGCATGAAAGTTAATTTAATTGAGAACCAACACACCACCCAGTGCAAAAGAAAAAAATACAAAGAAATTAAAGAATACACAAATTAAATATACCTACGATATAGGCCTGTCTAAGAACCATCAAAGATAAGACTATAAAGGAAGAATAAGTCTGATAAACAAATTACAGAAGCAGTTTTCTTTCTGGTAGGCCTCACTTGACAATATGAAGAAGAGGAGGCACAAAAAAACCTCATCCTTTAAAAGGGTCTACCACTGACAAAAAGGTGTTTTTGTGATTACCAAACAGCTCGCTTGAGTAATACTGATAACAGTGGTCCGATGTATCTGATGTATCTGATGTATCTGAATTATGGTCAAACGGTGGTACGGATTTGCAATAACACAAGAATAAAACCATTGTCTTCAAATCATTTCCCACACCAGACACCAGTAAGGACATGGGCACCTACTCATTTTCTATTAAGTATATATAATGGCTTTTCCTGTTATAAAATGGTATGAATAAAAAATGATGTACCAAATTGACTGAATGTTAAAATGTTCAAGCATTAAATGATAATTCCTACTGAAAATCCAATTCAGTAAAGAAGAAAGACACATTCTTACTTGCTGACTCTCCAACAGAGTTCTCAATCATGAGCACAGGTTTGCCATACGAATCAGCAATGGGATATGGGTCAGACTCCCAACTAACAAACTTCTTCCCCCCACTTTCCATCTTAGCTTGATTTGTGTCTATTCGTTTCGTATCAGGCTCTTCAAAAATGGCTATTTTTTGATCTGGAACTTCAACAACAACCTTTGTGGTCGGTTGTCGACTCCCATAACCAAAGTTACCCACCTTTCTCGATCCAACTCCTTGCCCACCCTGCATTTGAGCCTGCCCCATCTTTGGGCGGTTCCAAGTTGGACTCGCTATCCACTTCTGTGCATCATCCCATTTGGATGGTGCTGGTTTGGAGAAGGGCGCAAGAGGCACTCTTTGTGGGGCACGCTCTGCCTTCTGAAACTCAAATATGGATGAGGACACACACACAGCATCATGCCCACTATCATAATCTAAAGAAGGGTCTTCTTGGTTCCTAACTCTGGAATTGACTGATGTGTTATCCTTCAATCTACGGTCACTAAGCATCTCTGAGCCTACAGAGTCAGCAGCAGTCGAAGTCGAGCATTCAGGAAGGACACTAACAACATCTACATCTTTGCAGTTATCAGAACCGCCACCCCCTGCAAGAATAGATTAACCATCAATCCCGAAGGGTAAGAAAATCAATAATCAATTTCGCCAATTCTTATGAGGTTTTATTACATCGCATTAAATTTATTCTTCCAAAGAAAATAACAAAAATTTCATTTTTTGCAGAACCCAATCGAAATGCCATAGCTTTACGTTTATTTAGGCTAGTACATATGCAACCATTGCTGCTTCAATCGAAGAATAAGATATCTAAGATTCAAATACTGAATGAAGCAAGCAAGTAATCACTAATCAAAAAATAAAAGTAAACCAAAACTCAAAAGAAAAAGAGCTAACCAGCTTCATCAAAGTCAGAAGGTTGAGATCTCAAAGCAAATTTAGATTCAGGATCTTCCTTTTCCTTCCTCTTCTTCTCTACTCCCAGTAGCATAGTCCTCAACTTCCCTGGTGAAAACCCCCCACCGCCCTGCACTTTCAAATAACCAATGAACAATCCAATAATAGCAAGCGTCTGGTACTGGGTCTTTGTGTTTGCACCAAAAAGATGAGAAAGGTGAAAACTTTGATGCAAACTGTGGGTGTAATTCGTGAAATTGACAGATCAAAAAGGTTGGGTTTTTCAGATTTTTTCTTTTGAAAAAAAAAAAAAGAGAGAGAGAGAAGAAAAGGTTGGATTTTGCACACGCTTGAAGCAAGAAAAATAAATAACAACAAACAATATTTGAAAACGATGCGTTGTTTTGTGTATCTATAACAGTAATACATTGGAATGAGAGAAGAGGAGTGAAAAATATAAATCAACACATTGTGTCAAAAAAGAAGAAGAAAATAGAAAGGAACCTGAGGCTTTTGGATCCTTTCGTAATCCATAGAATTTTGCTGTTGATGAGGAACCTACAATGGGAATTTTTCCGTGCACATCATGCAATGCGTTGTATCTGTAACATTTTTACTCAGTCTCTACTCTCTGTATATAGAATAGGCATAGCTCAGGATGCGTGAGTTATTGATTTTTCTTTTTGAGCTTCAAGTTGCAGTCAAGAAGTCACGTTTCAGTCGCGCTCTCTCTCTCTCTCTCTCTCTGAGACTATTTATGTTTACAGACAACGTAGGCATAGGACCCGCAGAAAGTACCTTCTTTAGCTATCTCCACTGTGACTCTGCTTTATTCAGTTTACAGTATATATGGAATATATATATATATATATATATAATGGAAGAAGAAAAGGAAAGAAAAACTGTGTGCCAAAATAAAATATAAGAAGGAAAAAAGTCTCACTAATTCAAGGCCCGAAACTCATTGGATGCCTTTTATAAATTCTGAAATTTTGGCATGGGCTTGTGTCTCTCTCTCTCCATGATCCCAATGCAGAAGATCTGCTACTTTCAAATATCTTGACTGCTTGACATGGGATGGGAGAGCTTTGGCAATGGCAATCCTAAATTATCTTTGGAAATTTTTAATATATACAACATTATTCTGAAATAATTTTGTATAAGTAATCTGTAAACACAGTAAGCAGTAAATTTTTCCAGTAAAAAGGAACCAATTCATATTCAACAAACCAACAGAGACTTTTAACTTCGTAGCTGCATATGCATTGAATATGCAAACATTCTTTCCTTTTAGATGACAAGCGACACAGACTATCATCAGTATTGAGGGAGAGAGACCCACAGACATCCATTTGGCTCCTCCTACCCCTTTGACCGTTCAAACTTCAAACCCATCAGATTCCAGATTAGTTTAGACGTGGAGCCCAATACTTTGTTTATTCATTTGGTGGACAAAGATTATTTTGGATCTAAAGTTTTATTTTAGTGAAACTTTTCCTTTAAATATTACATATCAAATCCAAATTTTTATTGTAATAATGATTGGGACGTTTCACCCAAAAAAAAAAAAATTAAAAATATTGCAGTCGATCTGATTATGCATATGGTTCGGTCTTGTTGAATGTGACAATTTCCTACTTGTTAATGTAAAAATACTTTCTTGTAACGGAAATAGCAAAACAGTATTATTCCCATTACATGTAAGTTTTAAAAAAAAATGACATTTCGAACACTTAGAGGAGAGAAAACAACATCAACATCACCAGATTTAGTAACTTTGGATGATGAATTGTTTTATTTTAAAATCTTGCATGGCATAATCATGTTCCAACTTTTATACTTTGAAATGATGCATCTGTGGTCTACTATTGTCCATTTCGCACCAATGTTAACCTAAATGTGCCCATGTAGAGGCACTTAGCTTCAATTATGCTTCGCACTTGTAATGAATCTTAGACACCTTTATGTCGATTCTTACCGAAAAGGCCTTGAAAATCCACATTTTAATTTATTATCGAGTCCATGCAATTCTTCAATATATTGATTATGTTTGATTATTGAAATTGGATTGAATTCTAAGATAGAATTGGATTGCATTGGATTATGTTGTATTTGAAATGGTAACATTAATGAGTATGAAATGTGTTATTGCCAATGGATTTTAACTATTGTTGACATGCATGTTATTACAATCCAACTTAATTCCAACCTTTTGGTAGGATTCATAATCCTACTCCATTTGATTCTAATAAGATTACATATAATCCAACCCATGTTTGATTTAGGATTAGTAATCCTGTCCAACAAGGTAATCAAACTAATGTAATGCTTTTGATTATCAATACATCGTTTCATTTAGAAAGGAAAAAAAAAAAAAAAAAGGCTCTAAATGGATAAGAATCAATAGATATTAAATGGCTTTGTTGATGGAGGTGTCATGTTCGCAAGTGTGTTTCCTGTTTCGGGAGAATGAGCGGAGGAGTCACACGTGTAAATAAATATGAACCCAATACAAGAGGGATAAGGACCAATTAACCAAAGTTCAAGAGGCAGCCCATAAATGTTCAAAGCCCAACAGAACAGTACTCCGATTCGGGCTCTCCTATTTTTGCCGGCTCTTTTGGAATTTCCAATTTCGCGGAAAAAAAAGAAAAGAAAAAAAGAAAAACCGAAGGCGATTCAATTTAAATTTAGTTTGGATTTGATTGTTTCTTTCTTTCTTCTTCGCTTTCTCGCGGGGCAACTCCAATCTAATTTCTTCCTCAAATCTCCAAACAAACTGTGTTGGCTTCATCACCAGGAATCGGAAAGTTCCCGTTTTATAATTGTATAATTCCATTATCCAGAATAATACCAATAAATAGAAAAAATAAAAATAAAAAACGAAGAAATTGGTGGAATTTGGGATGGGGCACGGCGGCGGCGGTAGCAGCGTGGGGCTGGTTCAGTCGGCGGTGAAAGCTTACAATCTTAGAGACGCGTCCAATTGGTGGCATGACGTCAATGATTCTCCTCTTTGGCAAGACCGTATATTTCACGCTCTCGCTCTTCTATACGGTCTCGTCGCCATCGTTGCCCTGGTATTTGTATCTTTCTCTATATGCGTCTCCATCTCTTTCTCTATGTATTTCTTTATCAATTTCTATACGAGTAGCATGTAGGTGCCAATTTTGATTTGTTTAGCTGAATTCTAAATCTCGCATACTAGGATTTTTTTAGCTTTCGTTTGGTTGCTTGTAAAATGAAGGAAAGATACAGTACTTTTGAGTTGCTTCGAAGATTAATTTAATGGTTAATGTAGAAATTTGATGAAGATTTATACGTTATTTTAATAACTATTCAATACTAGGTTCAATTGATTCGTATACAATTGAGAGTGCCGGAGTACGGTTGGACCACACAGAAGGTCTTCCACTTTCTCAATTTTGTTGTCAATGCAGGTTTGTGCGTTTCTCAAGTTTTATTTTTCTTAATTTTATTTATCGTGGTTGGTTCATTTTCAGGATTCTAATAGTGTTCTTGATGTGTGTTGGGTTGGGTGTAAGTTTTGATTTATTTTTTCTCTTTTTTATTCTTGTAGTTCGAGCAGCAGTGTTTATTTTCCGCCGGCAAGTGCAGAAGCTGCATCCAGAGGTTGAAATTGATAGTTGGCGTCTTTTTCTTAAATTAATTTGTTCTTAGTAACTGCTAACTGAAGTATTTCTTTTTTTGCTTTCCAGATTGTCAAACATATCTTGCTTGATATGCCAAGTCTTGCTTTCTTCACAACTTACGCACTCTTGGTTCTGTTCTGGGCAGAAATTTACTATCAGGTTATATTTCATTCAAACTACTTGCGGGTGGGTAGTGGTTGGACTAAGGTGGTTTCATTCTGACCCTTACTGTGTACATTGAACAGGCACGTGCTGTTTCTACAGATGGACTGAGGCCAAGCTTCTTTACTATTAATGCTGTGGTTTATGTAATTCAGGTGAAATTTCTGTTCCACTGTTTGACTTTAAGTCCTGCCAAAAGGAGCTTTTGGAGTAGGAGTCTTCTACATGGAAGCAAGTCATGGTTTCTAAATAGCGCATTACAATAATCTTGTTTCCAGCTTATTTTGTTTTCCACCATATTTTTTAATTGTTTCTCTCAATTCATGTACATGTAGAATTTTTTGATTATATGGCAGCAACTTTTGAAAAATATCAAAGATAATTTAGCAGGTGTATCAAGTAACAATGATTGTGAGAGAGTCATTTAGGGACCCTGTAAACAATGCAGTTGAATGGTTTTTGAAGGAACTTTCCATATATGAACACAAGATCTCTTTCAGGAATACGGCTCTTAAAAACCTTTTGTTGGTGTATATTAATGAGATATAGATGTAACCAGATGTCAATTGAGAAGTCAAAACTGATAGATCTGTTCGATGGGGTCAAGGGCCAAGGTTCTTAAGAAAAGAGTTTGAAAAGGAGTGGTAGGCTAGGGTTATAGAATTTGTTTATGCTTTGACCTACAGTTGATTGGAAGCACCAAAGGGGTTTAGCGAGTTGTTTATTAGATATTATAAAATGCAAGAAAGTAGATAAAAGGTAATGGGGTGATGGCTTTGTTAGGTGCCCACAATTGTTTGTTTATGCTTTGACCCATAGTTGGCTGGAAGCATCCAAGGGGTTTAGTGAGGTTTATTAGTAGGGATGGCAATTTTCCCCGCGGGTAAGGGTCTTCGCGGGGATTCGACCCTAATGGGTCGGGTATGAAGGACAAAAAAGGGGTATGGGGATGGGTACGGGGAATTTTTTGGGTATGGTGTTCGGGGAGGGGCGGGGATGGTATTTTAATTCCCAACCCGAACCCTCCCCGTTTAGAATATATATATATATATACTATTAAAGTGATTGTCCCGACTAAGTTTTATATTTTATATTATTATATTATATACTTATATAATTTATACAAATCTTAAGCCACACTACTTATTTATTTAGTTAACTTCCAATACATATATAAACATTCTTATATTGTCTTATAAGTATATATCATATATATTCATTATCTTGAATTAGTACCTTTTTTTCTTTCAAAAAAGTAGTTATATATTGGTTTTTTTCTTCCGTAATGGGGCGGGTCGGGGAACCCATTCCCCAATGAAGGTGGGGATGGGGAATCCCCGATATGAATATTGCGGGTATGAAGGCGGGGATGGGGGAAAAAAGCTTAACGGGGATGGGGATGGGAATGTCATACCCACCCTCGATTCGACCCATTGCCATCCCTATTTATTAGATATTATTAAATGTGAGGAAGTGATGGAAGGCAATGGGTTGATGGTTTTGTTTAAATGTCATGCTGGATGGGAATATCACGATGCAACTCATTTCTTCCTGATAATTAGGTTTACGATTAGGCCCATATCTATCCATTGTATTCCCTTTAGTGCATTGAGGGACTTAAAGAATGGGATGTTTAAAAATAGCTTCAATGAGGTGTCTTCCCTCTTCATCCTGCAAGTATATGGGAAAGCACGTGATAGAAACGAGAAAAGGGAAAAAGCAGCGTGGGATTATTTCTGTTTGTCAATCTACTATTTGACATGTTATATAATGCTATAATTGCAAGAAAGACTGCTCCTATATGCACGTGCATGTTATTTGGAATTGGCTTGTCCTCGCGGTTGTCATTGATTAAGTCCTTAAATCAGTGTCTTCAGATTCTAATATTATTTCACCAGACCTTAAAATTATTTTGGAAGATGAAAAATTGTTCTGAATCATGATGTATTTTTATTTTCCATAATGGGAAAAGAAAAATGAGGTAGAAGCTCTTTCCATTCCCTCTCTTTTTCTATATTTGCATATTTTAGAATGGAATAATTGCATGTGCAATTGCAGACACAACTATGGCCATGTTAACTCACGTGTCTTTCAACTGTTGTTGGGACTGAGTCCAAACTAATCTCCTACTCACCTATTTGCATGAAATCCATGCTTAACAACAGATATTCTGATCTCCAAACAAAGTCTCGCTAGGTTCAGCTCTTTGTTGGCCACTCATCATACCCAAATAGTTTAGAAGAGTTTTCTGCTCATTTCCACCTTTATATTAATTAAATTGAAAATTTAGAAATATAGAAAAATATTGGTCTTGACTGAATTCAAAATTTTAGAAATTATAGCAAAAGTTGGGAGATTGTTTCACTGGAAACATGGAGAGAGGGGTGCCTGTTTGAAGTAGGATCATTGACTACTTGTTGGCTCTTCAATTATAGTTGATATGGTCCAGATTACACTTAGGGCTCGTTTTGGGAGTGATTTTGGATACACCAATAATTTCTTCTCCATTTAATCACTTTATGTGATTTTAGGTGGTTTTATGGAGAAGCACCTTCTCCCCAGAATCGCTTAAAATCGCATAAAGTGATTATATGGAGAAGCATGTGGGAGGTGCTTCTCCCCAAAAGTGATTCTGGCCATCCGAGAATCACTCCCAAACAAGCCCTTATTGTAGTACAAATATGTAGTGCACTCTGCACAGTTGTATGTATATTGCTAAGTTTACTTGTTACATTTTGGGAATAATAGCAATACCATTGAATCATCTTTAATTTTTTCGATTTAATTGTTACAGATTGCTATGTGGTTGATATTATGGTGGAAGCCTATACCAGTTCTGCTCATCTTATCTAAGATGTTCTTTGCAGGTATTTATTTTCTAATCACATATAGTTTTGAAGATTGTTTGTTTATCTCAATGATCTGTTATTCTAAGACATATGTTCCTGCAGGTGTGTCCTTATTTGCAGCCGTTGGGTTTCTTCTATATGGCGGAAGGTAATCGCTCTGCATTTGGTTGTCTGCTGCATTGTCTGACATATGAAACATCTAGCCTTGCAAAGTTGCAATGTGGCGTGTAAAAAGAAACTCTTACAAAAGCACAAATTGGAATTTAGTTGCCTTCACATAAGTTTACTGGTTGAATCGAATTATACTGTGTTTGGTTCTAAATGATAGACATCGGACATTAGAAGCTCTAAGACAAGAGGAGACTGTGGACGAAGTTCAATCGGCATAATGGTCTTATACGTCTTTTAGCCCAGAAGAGCAAATAATTGAAACAAATGAACACAATAGAGAGTCTTCTTGAAAAATTGTAGTTTCTTTGATGCATCATATTTAATTATGTGTAACTATGTATCGTGCCTCTTGTTTTACTTATGTGTAGCTGTCACTGAATTTTGGGTGTAGTTGAACAAATGGTTCTTATTCTCTCTCTCTCTCTCTCCCCTCAAATAGTGTTAAGATAAGTAGGTCTTTCATGGTGCTTGTGAGTGATGAATGTTTAATTTTTATGGGTACCTGTAAGATGGTAGACTGCTGAGACGCCTGTTTCACCTTCTCCCTTTCTGTAATGGAATGTCATTGCCTTTCTGAAGTTATGCATGCATGTGTGCTACAGCTAATCTCACTATGCGAAAATCACGCATAAAGTATGAATTCTGTAGCAGTAAGCATGGCTGTGGCATGTGTGCTTCTCAGAGAATTTTTTTGGAAATATAACTCCTTTCCACTGGTTATTTGGTGTGTATGTTATATTTCTGATTGCAACATATCTCCTGCCAAATAATATGATACTTCTTTTTACAGGCTTGACATGTATGTATAAATGTAATTTTGACATAAAACTTACTTTATGGGCAATCTTCTAAGGTAGTCTCTGCTGTTTTTTCTGGCAGACTCTTCTTGATGTTGCAGCGATTTCCTGTAGAATCAAAAGGACGACGTAAGAAGCTGCAGGAGGTAAACACTTCAAAAAGTTTTTCTTAAGCACCCATAAGTTTTCATCTTTAGATGTACTTATTTTCCCTTTTTTGTGTTTTTGGCGTTGACAGGTTGGCTATGTGACAACCATATGTTTTACATGTTTCCTTGTCAGATGCATAATGGTGAGTCTGCTTGAATGTTTTTGGAGTAAGCCTACTACTAGTACTACTTGAACTTGAGGAAGTAGGTCAAAGTTTTAAACAATCAAAACTACATGGATAGACTGTTTTAGTTTTCCATATAATATGTGTGTCAAGCATACAACCATATAATTTACATTGGATGTTGTACCAACTGTCATCAAATTTGCTAAGGGTGTTCATTTTGCTCAACGAATGGTAATAGCTGAATTGTCGCACCTGATTTATTAATTCCTCACTTAAGCTTCTATGGTTCTTATATTGTGCTACAGATGTGCTTCAATGCATTTGATAAAGCAGCAGATCTTGATGTTTTGAATCACCCAATTCTAAACTTTATATATTACCTGGTAAGCATTTGGTTTATATTTTTTGCTTGGCTAAAGTAACTTTATTGGTCCATTAAGCAGCCTCATTGGAGTTTGAAGTTTGGTCGTTGAAATTTTCCTTCCCATTTCTTGTAGTTGGTGGAGATATTGCCTTCTTCTTTGGTCCTTTTCATTTTGAGGAAGTTGCCTCCAAAGCGCGGGATCACACAATATCACCCTATTCGCTGAGGATGGAGAACATTTGATGAAAGAATACCAAGAATGGTCTTACAAATACGTGAAGTTTGAGATGCTTATCTACCCTCCATGGAAAACGAAATGTTGGTTAGAGAGGGAAAAGTTGACCATTGTGTGCTTTGAGGAACAGCTTTATTGGATTCTGAGTGTTTGTTCTCAGCAGGGGGTGGTAGATTTGTTGAAAAGAAATGACCTTTAAAGGATTGTCAAATGTGTTAGTATCGTGGTCTTTTATTTTGAGTGTGTTGAATCATACGACTGGTGCTTTGTTGTTTTAACAGTCTTGAGCATTCCATGAATAGGAAAAGGGGACCCCAAAAAATGTGATTTCTGTATGATTGCTGTCACGTATTCTGGGTGGGTATTTTGGGGAGATTGTGTGAAGAAAACTTGCACTCTTTGATAGTTTTGTCTTCAATACGGTATTTACATGTGATTGCAGTCATCTGTTGTACTATAAAAATGACAATCTTGTGAATTGTGGTGTTGTGTCTGATATATATCCATGCCTTGCCAAATATCATTTCATTTCATGTCATGTCATGTATGAACAATGCCATATATTCATGGAGTAAACAGCAGAAATTAGGAATCAATTATGTAAAATTTGCTGGAAATAACTTGATATGGGAAATTGCTCTGTGATAGTTTTGTTTACAACATGGTGTGTACCTGTTCCGAGACTCTGCCTGCTTCGCTTCATGGCTGAAACTTGCGGTCGTCTTCAACGCCATCTAGAGTCCGGCCTTTTGGCAGGGAAGTTTGCACCTGGAAGTTGGAACTCTGAGGTGATGAGATAGGTTTACCATCTGGTTGAACAAGAATGGAAATGAAGGTGTTAAGAAAATGGATTGTATTCAATTGATTAGGGTGGTTCAGATGGTTGACTATATGTGATGGAAGCCATTGATTTCACCCTCCCTCCCTCTACTGGTCGTCTGTGTCAACCGCCATATTGAATGGTAGGTTTTACCACTGATTGTTCAAGTGGGTTTTGAATGGTAGGTAATGTCCAACTCCAAGTAAGAAAAAGAGAGACTAATGAAATTCGTGCGTGGTTCTAAAGCTTGGATTACTTGCGAAATTAGTTTAAGTTACTACTCACTTGGGTTTGAGTGTTTATGTAGCCAAGGGGGCTTAGTGTAAAAGTTCTGAAATTTTTCTACAAAGAAAATAATGCTAAAAAGATAGAAAGATAGTACTTTCATTCATAATTCATAACAAAACCAATAATACAAGTTACAATTGTCCACGACGAGTTTTCATATTCTGAAAACGTTGCATTATAATTTCGTTATCAATACAAGCAAAAACATCTCTCTCAATGTAAGCAATCAAGCTATCATTCAACCATTGATCTCCCATTCTGTTGCGAAGTGGATTTTTAATAATATTCATAGCGATGAAAATATGTATACATGCATTCCTTTCTCCACCATTTTTTCCGCAAGACTACTAATCCCTTCCAATTGAGAAAAATCACTACTCGAACGCATATGATGAACATAAACACCAAGTTGATCTTCAAGCATCAATAAGTCTCTATCCGAAAAATCATAAGGATAAAATTGAGCAAGACGAACTAGCTTTCGTTTGTCAAAAGCCACAAAGTTATTTTTTGGACTCAAGCATGCCAAACAAGTAAGTAACTCAGTACTTACCTCGTTGAAGCGATCATTTAACTCCGCAAGTTGCCCATCAATTACATGAATAAAGATCTCCACACGATAACGATGATAATTTGTCTTCATTGGAGCATTACGCCGTGATCTCCCTGGAATTACATATTCCTCATCCATGGTAGGAACTATAATATCATGTTTGTAACAAAACGAGGATGCTTGCTCAACCAATTCTTCAAACTCATTATCCCTCATCAACTGCAGGTTTTCCTTGCATGTTTTCACTAAATTCATTGCACTCACAATGTCTTGATCTTTCTTTTGCAATGCTAGAGACAAAGTGTTTGTTATTCCCAATATAGCTTTCATTACAAATAAGTGAAACACAAACTCAAAAGATTGTATTTCTCTCCATAACTTATAGGCTTCACCCGAACTATCATTAGGATTATCATCAACAATCATTTGAAGCACATTCACCACAGATGGGAACATAGAAATGATACTAATCAACGTACCATAATGTGAGTTCCATCGTGTATCGCCGGCACGTTTGAGAGTCCTTTCTTGATTTAAGCCCCGCCCCGTTATAAGACAATCATCTTCAAAAGCTCTCACAAGCTCTTCTTGGTATTGTGCTCTAAGTGCATCGCGACGCTTACAAGATGCTCCAACAACATTAACCAAACTATTAGCCGTTGTGAAAAAAGAGTTGACATCAATGTTTTTCTTTGCTACCGCAACAAGAGCTAGTTGAAGTTGATGAGCAAAGCAATGAACATAAAATGCACAAGGTTGTTCTCTCAAAATCTTTGTCTTAAGGCCATTGAACTCACCTCTCATATTACTAGCTCCATCATAACCTTGTCCTCGTAGCTTGGAAAAGCTCAAATTCGCGGAAGAAAAGAATTCATCAATTGCTTCCTTTAGTGCACTTGAAGTAGTGTCGGTTACATGTTGAACCCCCACAAACCTTTCAATTATTTGTCCTTTGTCATTCACATAACGCAACCCCATCGCCATTTGCTCCTTTATTGAAACATCACGTGCTTCATCCACCATTATTGAAAAATATCTATCTTTTACATCACTCAAGATAAGATCAATGGTTTCTTTAGCACAAGAATTGACAAGATCTTTTTGAATTGAAGGAGCTATTAACTTTAAATTTCCCGGAGCATTTTCCAACACAACGGCCTTAACTTTTTCATCATGATCCGCAAGAAATTGCAAGAGCTCTAAATAATTCCCTTTATTACTTGATTGTGCACTTTCATCATGACCACGAAAAGAAAGCCCTTGCCGCAACAAATACCTAGTGCACTTAAGTGATGCATTCAAGCAAGTGCGATAAGCCGTGCAAGCTTGGCTTGTTTGTTTGATCACAATTGTTTCAATGTGTGTAGTTTGATGCATCAAATTGTAAGCAACTTCTCTAGCTTGGTTGTGAACACTACCAACCGGTCCAACATGAAGGTTAAATCTTTCTTTCGCCTTCTTCCAATTATTGAAGCCTACCCCAATGAATGCATCACCACCCACTTGATCAAAATTAGATTTGAAGAGATAACAATGAAGACAAAACGCAGCATCTTTAGCAATACTATATTCCAACCAATCATGATCATCAAACCAATGAGCAATGAAGCGTCTATTAATTCCTGATTGATTAGTTTGTGGGAATTTATAACTTCTAGGTTGACAAGGTCCCTTTTGTAGATATGCTCTTCGGATCTCATCCCGAATATTAGGACTATAATCCGCCATTCGAGTTCTTAGTCCAGGGTCTGCTTGAAGATTAGCTAAGATCTCATCTACTTCAATTGGTCTTGCATTTGAACTACCCGGATTAGACAGAGAAGAACTATCCGTAGATAATTTTCTTTTAAAGAATCGTTCCATAAATCTACAAATCAATTAATTCAATCAATCATTAATTTTTATCCAAATTATCATATGAATATGAAAATTTCAATAACCCACTCTCAATATTCAATATACTCCCTAAACCCATATCAATCAATATTCAATATACCAAATTATCATATCAAATAGCAATCAATATTCAATATACTCAATCAATTCATATTATCAATCAAGCATAAACTCAATCAATCTACATTAATATGATTATCACTATGATTCATATCCATAAATTTAATTACATAAAAAAAAAAATATCAATATGATTCATATCCATAAATTTCAAGCATAAACTCAATCAAGCATAAACTCAATCAATCAATATGATTCATATCCATAAATTTCATTACATAAAAAAAAAAAATCAATATCAACAATATATATTATCACTATAATTATTAATATAAAATTTTCCATGCTTACTTGTAGTTGAAAAAATGGGCGGCGGACGGCGGTAGAAGGTGGTGGTGATCGGCACTGGGCCACCGGCGAAGAGTTGATGGAGGTTGTCGAAGGTTGGGAGGTTAGGAGAGGTTAGGGTTTGAGAGGATGGGAAGAGGAGCTGTGGAATTGGGAATGAAAGGTTTGGAGGCAGAGTTGAATGAATCTGTGCTGTGCTGTGCTGTTATCTGTTTTTATTTATTTATTTATTTATTATTTTTAAACATGGCCCAAAACGACGTCGTTTTGAGGCCAGGTCAATTAAAAAAAATTTGATTGAGCCTTGGACCAAACGACGTCGTTTGGCAAGGCTCGTTTTAAAAAAAAATACGCGCAGCGCGCGCGCAAGGTGCAGCGCAGCTGCGCAGCAAACATCACAAATCGTTTGGGACTTTCGTCGAGCACTTTGTGTGCATACAAGGGGGCTTCCAGCAGCTGTCCAAGGGGGCTTTCATGGAATCCCTTGCCAAATTTCCAGCCTTCCAAGGGGTCGTCCGACCCCTCTTGTCCCAATGTGCATCCGCCTCTGGCCTTGATCTCTGCATGATAACGGATGATTTTCTCTGTTTTCCCCCAAAAACTCCTTTTAAAAAACAAAGGTGGTTAACTTAGAAGATTTTACTTTTGTGTGTTTTTGGACTGAGTTGAGTTAGGAGATTACTGAGACTCTAAACTCAGATTAACTTGTGAATAAGTAAAGTTACTTGGGTCTGCTGTTCTTTCTTTCTAAATGTATTTTTTCTCCCCATCTTACATTTTTGGGTTTTTAGGTTTAACGGTCCTTTAATTTTGACCCGATTCGTATTTTAGTATTTTAATTTCTAAAAAGTAAATTTAGGTTTTAGCCATAAAAAACTTTCATTTTTGGAAAAAGCAAAAGCTTTTTCAAAAAAGACAGAAAAATCTCTCAACTTTCAAACCAAAGGCATGCAAATGTAAAGGATTTCTTAGGAAATCCAAAAATAAATAAGGGCATTTTTGTCCATTTTGGCTTCTTTTAAAAAATTTCTCTCATTTGGCATTTTCCAAAGTCACTTCACTTTCAATTGCATTATTGGTCCTGCTGTCAGTTATGATCTTTTTCGTTAAATACAGGGGTAAAATGGTATTTTATGATGTTTTTAGTTCCCGCCATTCTGAAAACCCATCTTCCCTTCCACCCTCCCCTGTAAACCACCCCTCTCTCCCCTAACCCACGCTCCCCCCTCATTGCACAGCAACCCACCACCCCTATCTGCCGCATCCCCCTCCCCACCCCTCCCCACCTGAACTCCTCACCCCTCACCCAACTCGACCTCTTCCCCTTTCAGATCCAAGCTCACCATTTCACCTCACCGATCACTCACTCCAGCCACAACCCACCCACACCCCCTTCATCTCCCATTTACCCTTATTAGGGCATAGAAATAACCAAATCTGAGATGAAATTCACGGAAAAAAAAAAAAGAGATAATCCAAAGCTTCATAATGGAAAAAGATGCTAAGATGTGGAGAAAAATCCAAGAAATCAAGAATGTTGAAAGAACGAAAAAGATCTTGTGATTTCGTGGTTCAGACCTAAAAAAAAAAAAGTGATTTCGTGGTTGCATTCTCTACTTCAGATTTATTAGTTTTTTATAATGGTCTGTCATTTTTATTATTTTTAAAAATAATTATTTTTATCTAAATACATGTGTTATCTTGTTAGTAGGCCACATCATCCTTTAAGGAGAGACAAGTAATTTTCATTTTTAACTCTCATAGTACACCATAATTTATGCACATGCTTAAAATTTACAGAAAAAATTAACAAAATCGACGTCAGACCACCAATGCAATGAAAAGTGAAATTAAAAGACCACAAAAATTATTTTAAAAATTAAAAGACCAAGATACAAATTAAGTCAAAATTCAATAACCAGTGCACTCAAAAACCCTACATTTTTCAACAACCGATCCAATTCCAAACCGATGGGTATTTGATCGCTTGCTCCCTATCTTACATTTTACCAAAATTAGATTATATGTTATGTTACTGCTAACATATTTTTGTGCCAATCCCGTAAATACAGAAATTTCTAATCATGATTCAAACATTTTCCAGAATTTTTTTTTTTTTTTAAAAAAGGTCAAACTATTATCATATTATATTCTAAAAAAGAAAAATAATGAAGTAGCCGATATAATTGTTGCCAAAATAAATTAAATGCCTTGTGCGGTGGGAAAGAGCCAACGCGCACCGTTTTAAGGTCGTGAGTGAGTCAAGAAGTGTTTGTTGTCTAGAAGATGCAACGTCATTAGGGCCCCACTCATTTGGCCTCCTTCTTTATATCAAACCCGTCCACGACACTAAGCTGACTCAGCATCTACATGGAGATCAAATCCTCGGTGACGCAATATATAAAAGATAATCATCCTGGATATCTTGTTTTCTCCACCAAAAAAAAAAACAAATTAAGAGAGAAAAAAGAAAAAGAAAAAAAAAAAAAGCCGATTTGGTTGACAGCTAATTAATTGGTGGTTACGCGCCTATTTGCATGGCAAGGCCAAGCCAAGGTTAGGAGGCGGTTGCTGTATTGTCCATCTCTCACTCACTCACTGAGACAAAAGGAGAGAGATATATATATATATATATATATATATATATATATATATATATTAGAATTTGAATTAACAGATTTTCAGCGAAGGACTTGGTGACTCGGATTTTCAGTGCAAGGACTCACACACTCGGAATTCTCAGGGAAGGACTCTCCGGCCAACTATAAATACTTTCCATTCCCCCAAAACCCTTCATCATGCCTTCCTCCTCATCACCAACAGTATTTCTTCTTCTTCTTCACCTTTTTGTTAGATTATCGCTTTTCGATTCAGCAGGATGACCATCCTCGTTGAGCAGCCTGACTTTGGTAAAGTTTTACTTTTTATTTTTTGGGTTTTTGCTGCATTACATTTTTTTGTTTTTCTTGTTCGACATTGAATTCATTTTAATTAGCAGCGGTTGAGGTGGAAGAAAAGAAGGTCTCTGATCAGACGGGTGAGGAGAATGAACTGGTGTTGGATGGTGGATTTGTGGTGCCTCCAACAAACGCATTTGGCCACACTTTCAGGTCCCTTCTGTTCTTGTCATATTCTAGGCTGCATTCAATAATGATCATGAATCATTTTAATATACATTTTGCCTTTCCTTTCTGTTTCCAAAGAAGCTCAAGAAATGTCATATTCCCTTTTCCTTTATATTATATATCGTCATTATTACGACTTATGTGAAGTTTATTCATCAAAATGCAGGGATTATGATGTTAACAGTGACCGGAGAGATGGGGTTGAGGAATTCTATCGAATCAACCACATTAACCAAAGTGTTGACTTTGTAAGCAAACAGCTGCGGATTAGATTTTCTTCAATTTGGAAAAGGTTATATTAATAATGATTAATTGCAGGTGAAGCGGATGAGGGAAGAATATGGCAAACTGGATAAGGTGGAAATGAGCATATGGGAATGCTGTGAACTTCTCAATGAAGTTGTGGATGAGAGTGATCCTGACTTGGATGAGCCTCAGATTGAGCACCTCTTGCAGACTGCTGAAGCCATCAGAAAGGACTATCCTGATGAAGGCTGGCTGCATTTAACTGCCCTTATCCATGGTATATATACACATATACTAGTTTCTCATCATTTTGAGTGCTCTTTATTCTTAGTTAATTTAATTATATGCTTCTCGAATTTGAGTCATATCAACCATGTTTATGTATTTGCTTCATTTTGATTTTTGCATATGTCACCGTGAGGATCAATTGCTTAAACTTTGTTTCCCATGAAAATTAGATCTTGGAAAGGTTCTTCATCTTCCTGCTTTTGGAGAGCTTCCTCAATGGGCTGTTGTGGGTGAGGATCACCTTCTTGTTTAATCTTTGGTTCAGATAATCTCTTCTCTCACCTCTGTTTCTATAATTATTCTGAAACTAACTGAAATCATCTATTAATTACAGGCGACACATGCCCTGTCGGGTGTGCCTTTGATGAGTCAATTGTTCATCACAAGGTCTCTCACAAATAGATCCACCTTTGGAATATGAAATGATTCAGTCCCCCAACTTCATTAATTTCTGAATCATTTTTCTGTGAATAGTCTCTAACTTCTGTCTGCCTGTCCTTGCAGCATTTCAAGGAAAATCCTGACTACAACAATCCTGCTTATAACACTAAGTATGGTATTTACTCCGAAGGTTGTGGACTCGACAATGTACTGATGTCATGGGGGCATGATGACTACATGTACTTGGTACATATTTGCCAAACCCATTCCAACTTCTGCATTGTTCATACACTATCATCCATGTACTTAGAACTAGGAAGGAAATAAACTTATTTATGTATCCTGTCTCCAGGTGGCCAAGGAAAACAAAAGCACTCTCCCTTCAGCTGGTCTTTTCATTATCAGATACCACTCATTTTATGGTACATTGTGAAACCAGCTAGCCCTTCAATTTGCTTTCAACTAAGTATTTAATCTTTATGGATCAAAATTACTTTGCAGCTTTACACAGGGCAGGAGCATATAAGCACTTGATGAATGAGGAGGACACTGAGAATTTGAAGTGGCTTAAAATATTCAAGTAAGGACATTCACTTCCCCATTTTGAAACACAGTAATGTAGTACGACTATATGTCCTTCCTACCATATTTACTGCTTTGCCAAAATTTGATACAAGTCTAAAAATTAACTTTGCCATTCTATATGCAGCAAGTATGACCTTTACAGCAAGAGCAAAGTTCGCATTGATGTTGAGAAAGTGAAGCCCTACTATCTCTCTCTAATTGGGAAGGTAAAGACCAGTTGTTCTTGTTATTGGAGCTGGATGGAAGGAAATTTTGCAAGTACATGCACAAGATTCTGAAGTTCTCATTTCATTTAATTTCAAAATAGAGCTTAAATGCCACATTGTTTTTTCTTTCTCTGTTCCTTGTGGTTAATTTTGACTATTCTGTTGCAGTACTTTCCCGCAAAGCTGAGATGGTAAACGGTGAAGTTGGAAGCTCTGAAGTTGGATCAAGTGAAGAAATCAGATGGAGGTAGCAGCTGAATAAAAGGCGCGGATGTAGAACTTTCAATGTCTTTTTTTCTCTTTGTTCTTGTTTCCTTTTCTTTTACCTCTTTATGTTTGTTTTGTTATGAACTTATGAGAAGGTGCTTTACCTTTTCCCTCAGTTTATATATAAAAATGCTACCTCTGCAGTTGCAGCTATTCCATTGCCGTTGTTCTATGCTTTTAAGCTTCAACTCAGTTTATGCAGAAATACTATAGTGTGCTTTTATATTAAAGATGTTATGATGCAGATGAAAATTAATAATAGTATTAGTTAGTACAGGACAGAAGCCAACAACCAGAGTTTAACTGACGTGTGTTTAATCAGTAACCAAGCAATTAAATCAGCAAATTAATGATCCAATAAACCAATAAACTGCCTTAGTCTAAACTCGAAAGTGCACTTTCATCACTTGTCTATTTGTCATTATGCTAATCAATGAATGAATGATTATCTCTACTGCGCAGAGTCAAAATGCAACATCCGAACACAAAAGTGAAAGGATGCATTTTGCTTTTACCGGTTATGGCAAAGTCTCCTTAAGTATTTGCTACAACTTTATAAAGGGTGTTGTTAAACGAACCTTAAAATAAAAATCATCCTTTTATAAATGAGTTGTGAAAAATATTGTCACGGTCAATCAAAGACAACCATATATCTATTTATACATCAGAAATTGTCTAAAGAGAAAAACCATAGTTCTAGTTAATGTTCTTCAATTTAAAATGAAATCAAAATTTTTAAAAATTCAGTTAGCCGGACTGGTCAGTATATAGTTGTAGTAGTAAACTTGACTAGTTGTATTATTGGTATATATAAAGTCCATTTTCTTTAATACAATATATCAAATCGTCAATGAATGTCGTTGTAGGTTGGGTGGATGGTGGGTGGATTTAGAGTTAGACGAGCCTTCTAAGTTAGGTGTGTAACCTTGAATTTTATATCCCCCTAACCTATCTTTGTCCAACTTAACTTTTCTATGTCTAAATAGAAAATGACCAATTTAATATAGTATATCATAGACACAGAGAGTACTATTTGTCTTTTGCATTCTTCTCAGAGAAAGAGATTGATATTACAGCTAAGCGTTTTGTTTGGGGGCTTCCTTCCTTCTTACTCTCTGCTGCCGTTGTTGACCATGACCCTTGAATATGTTCCTATACTTAAACAGACAGACCGTTGATACGATTCTATAGGTTTCCTGAGAAAAAGGTTTGATTGTTTGATTCAGCATTGGCCTTTTTCACTTCTTGTCATGGTGAGCTCTGTTTCAGACATATTGGCAAACAGAAGTTGGGCAATTTGTAGTCAAAACTTGTAATTTTTTTGGACCGGAAGTGTTCTTTTGATTTCCTACGAATTGGGTTTCTCAGTTTTTGGTATTTCATTAATTGGGTTTTTGTTTGATTTTTCATACCTCTCCCCGTGTATGAGATTTTGGGTTTAGAGAGTTTGCTTGGAGCTCGTATACCATCTGTTAATATAGTTGAATCTGAATTGTTGGAAGTTTGAATTGATCCTTGCACTCTGGTGATTTTGGGTTGCTGGGTTATTAGAAGTGTATCCATTTTTGCCTTGTAAGCTTGAGGGATGAAAGGAAAGTTTGGAACACCAGGAAGTTACTTTGTGTTAAACACAGGAGATAAAATTCCAGCAATTGGACTTGGGACATGGCAGAGTGGAGGAGACCTTTGTGTTCAAGCCGTAAAAACGGCATTATCAGTAGGCTACCGTCACATAGATTGTGCACATCTTTATGGTAACGAGATCGAAGTTGGGGAAGCTTTAGCTGAAGCATTTAAGGGTTCACTGAAGAGGGAAGACGTTTTCTTGACTTCTAAACTCTATTGTACAATGAATTCTCTCAATAAAATTGAGAATTATGTTAGAGTTTCTCTTAAGAACCTTGGAGTTTCGTATTTGGATCTGTATTTGATGCATTGGCCTGACAGCTCAGCGTTTGGTGATGCCACTGATCCTCCTTCAAAGTCTGGGAGCGAGTATAGGCAATTCTTGAATCGGTTGAAGAAAGCATGGAAAGCTATGGAAGGTCTGGTTGAGTTGGGTCTGGTTAGAGCTATTGGGGTCAGCAATTTCAGTGTTCCGCAAATCAAACAATTGCTCAAGTTTGCAAAAATTGTACCTGCAGTCAATCAGGTTGGCTTTCGGTAAATCATTCTTGCTATTTTTCAATAATTCAGCATCAAAATTTGTCTTCAATTAGTTGTTGATAAATTGGCTTTCACCGTTTCACGTCCCTTCTTTAATCATATTATCCATTATATTGTTTTAATGGTGCACTGGATTTTCATATCTTTTCCTTTTCTTGTTTAATTACAATGTTGATCGAAGGGCTAAATATGTTAAAGTAAATAAGTGACTTAATCTAGTAACAGTTGATGAGAAAAATCATTGGATAGAGGGTTTTTTGTCTACAATTTTCTCTGTAGTCTACTCACATGAGCAAAGCATCTCATTTATTTGGCTGACCTAATAATTGGCAAGTATTGGACGCTGGGATTCAATGCAATATGAAGGAACCTGCATTAATATAACAGTTGCATAAACATTACCTCCAAGCAGCCCATTTATGTCATACTCAGGTAGTTGTTGCTACATGTATGCAAATGTGAAATGCAAAAAATCATCATTTGAATCAGATGAATCTTACAATCATTTCAGTTGGTAAGCTGATTAAGAAGTGGCCTACCAGCACAGATTTGGCCCTAAAAACAGCCCACCATTGCACAGTTCTTACATGATTCTGAGCTTAAGACTTAATTTTGATCGTTAGATATTTGAACTTTGTTTGATATGTTCATATATCTTTGCACCGATGCTACAATTGTTCTCCAAAACTAGTTGAATCTAATTTGATCAAAAGAGACTGAGTTGTAGGACTATTACCTCTTGTCTCATCCTTTCTGACTCAATGTTGACATTAGAAACCAATTATGAAGCAAAGTTAGTGCAGATTCTCTATGATGTATCGTAATACCCACCTCTTTTCTTGTATTGTTTGCTAGATAGTAACTATCATCAATGTAGGTTGTTAGGACCCAGTGTTGAATCTGCTTAAATTCTTTGGGAAAATAAGAATGTTTTGTGGCTTCTGCTGCCCTTTTTTTTTTTCTTTAAGACTGAAATTTCTCCTTGTTGATCACAGTCTGACATAATTCAGGTTCCTTAATTGATTTATGATTAAATTTTAGGTGGAGTTGCACCCCTTTTGGAGGCAAGATGAACTTGTAAAGTTCTGTCAATTGAAAGGTATCCATGTATCTGCTCACACACCCTTAGGAGTCCCAACCTCGACTCCTGGACCATCTGATAGCAGTTCAGGTGGGGAAGATGAACCTGGAACTCCTCGCATATCATTCAGGAGGTCAAAGTCTGTGCATGGGCCTATGCTAAAATTATCAACAGTTGCAGAGATAGCAGACAGACACAGAAAAACACCTGAGCAGGTACTTTAGATTCCAAAAGCTTCTTTTCTTTTTCATACTACTCATATCCTCCAAGCTATATACTATTGAGTAGCATAATCTCATCCAAGCTATGATACCAGAAATAGAAGTACCATTCATATTTTGCATAATTTGCATATCCCTGTGATTGCAAAACCAAGTAGGCTTCTATAAATTGCCTAAAGTCTGAAGTTTCACCAGTATCCTAAACCTTTGCTCTACACCCATAAACTAATGTCCAGGGCTCAAATCACTATATATATATATATATATATAATAATAATTATTATTATTATTACCTCAATAATAAAAAGATTCAGATCTGAGCCCATAGTACATAATTTCTTCCACTATCTGACTGTAACCAAGGTACACTTGCATTTATCAACTATCCCATTATCAAATGGTTAACCATTTAACACCAAATGCAAGTTGTTGAAATGGCATACATATGCTCAAGAGTATAGCAATCCCCTAGTGGTTAAGCATTGGCACAAACAAGTGCTCATACTCATGATGAGTAGTGAAGATATGACTTCAACTTAGTAGTGTTAAAGTTATAGCAATCTGAAAGTTGCTAAACTCGCAAACCCTAAAACTTTGAGGTGATGCATGACTGATCACTCTGGTCCTAATTCAGATGGAGGATTGTTGATTTCAGGACTACAATTTGAGGGTCATGGTTAACATAAAAAGACTTGGCTGCATTTGACTGCGGTAAAAGTTTCTTCTAAGTCTAAACTTTGAGGTGTAGGTAAATTCTAAATAACAGAACACAAAATATGATTCATGGTTCATGATGGAAGTGGTGCTTGTCACATAACAAACTCTAAAACTTATAAGTGACATCAGTTAGTCTCAAACTCTCAATGCAGCTGCAGCTGCAGCTGCTTCTACCCCAAAGAACCTACTAATTTGTGCTTCAGTTGAGTCAATCTTCCCCCTCAAGAAGCTTTCATCAGCTTTTCAGCCACCAATTATATAGCCAGTCATTGTCATATAAGTTTTTTTTTTTTTTTTTCCTGTCTTTGAGAGATCTTGTTTCAAGGAAGGAATCAATCACTCAAGTACTGGGTAAATGGATGTGCTATCGATATTGACAAGTCTCCATTGTGATTGACATAACTTTTAGGGTTGGAAACTTATCATCTAGTTAGAAGCCTTTCAAATTTAAAGAGAATGGAAAGCGCTGGTCTAGGATAAAGGATCTAAATCTTACCAAAAGTTGAGATGATCCTGCAGTTTCTTGCAGTGGTCCAAAACCATTAAAAACATAAAGATGGTGATCCGGGTAGTGGGCAACTCTACACTTCTTACCCATCTAATTGCACTTGTATATTCAAATTGTAGAGGAACATAATCATACAGGATTGTGTAGTGGAGATAAAACTTATTATAGCAATGATCATAGTAAAAGTCTAGAATAGAGACGTAACCACTTATAATAATTATGCAAGAATAAGGAAAAACTCATGGCCACTAATTTATGCCTTTTGCAAATTATTTTTAGATTAATATATTACCTTTAACACGATAGAACTTAAGAAAACATGGAACTTGCAAGATTGACTTTGGGAAAATGTAAATCAAAACTTGATATAACTAGACTAAAAATTGAAAGGTCTGGAGTGCGCTCCTTATTGAATAAACACAATTGTGTGCTGAATTACTACTATTTTCTCTTCATTCTTCTCTGTCCCTCCGATGCTTTAAAAAGCACCCATGGTGTAACTGTATTATAATGAAAGATCAAAACTACTACTGGGTTTTGCCAAAACAAGAAGCTGCACAACTGGGCATAGGATCCTAGGAACCAAACTCATTTGCATTTCCAGATGATTCTGTCCTCAACGAGGACCAGAAATAAAGGTACTGCTCATGGTTTTAGTAATGTGTTTGGCATGCTTACTCTGTTTCAGGTTATTTTGCGTTGGGGGCTGCAAAGAGGAACCAGCGTGCTCCCGTGTAGCCTGAAGCCTGATAGGATAAGGAAAAACATAGACATTTTCAGTTGGTCTCTGTCAGATGATGAGTGGAACCGGTTGAACCAGATTGAACCACAGGTGTGCCTATTTGGAAATGGTCCTTTGAATAATCTTTCAGAGAGTGGCTTTGTGTCTGGAAGTGGTCCCCTTCAAGCTGTGCGTGAGATGGAAGATGACATGGAATCCAGTGCCTGATATTTGAATAATATCTTCGGATGATGTGCCGTGCCATTTTTGTTCAAAAAAGTGATCATCCTTTAGTATGTATGCCCATTGTTTGCAAGAATTCTAGTTTGTGGATGCTGAATAGAAAGTCAAAGGAGACATTATTAATTGGAAGTGGCAAATATTTCTTTTTAACTTCTTCTCATTCTCATGGGTGTATTGATGCTACATTGAAAAGAAAAAAAATGATTACTGAAGTGAACCTTCAAAAATAAATTTTTTTGTTTTTTGTTTTTTCTCTTTTCTTGATCTTTACATGTATTTGCTAATAAATCCGATTCAGATGTGCCGTGGCCTTATGATTATGGATTAGTATGCCAAGCAAGGTTGATGTTGATCCGCACTCTGCAGGAGCCTGGATTTAACTTTTGTGTTTTCGTTGTTTTGTGTTTGTGTCTGTGTCTTCATGACAAAGAGAAAGAGTTGGCCGTCGGGTGCCATCAGCCATGACCAATACCGTCGTTGAAACTGATGAACTTATTTGATGTCAGCAATCAAAATAAAAGTGTTCTTTCGCAATTCTCATGCCTTGTATTGCACGGCGCATGAGATGAGATTGCCGTCCTATATATATATATATTATATTATATTTTAGGGTTTCCTTCTGTTTCCTTTTCTTTGAAGTAAACGGGTGGGAAGTCACCAGAAGTAAAAGAAAAAGAATAAAATTCTGCCCTAGTTGGGAATTGTTTTCTCAACTTGAACCCACAATTTGGAACAAGAACAAGTCATAGTATTTGTACCGTTACAAGCTGCTTTGAAGGTAACTTCAACATACACAAGATGGTCCATCCTCACCTCCACGCTACCGTCCTTTCTGACCACCAAATGTCAAACAAATAGACTAAGATTAAGATTGATGTTTTTCAGTAGACTTTTTTCACAGATTGATTGAATATTGATGTGGCTGCTGCTGGCTACCTATGAATATGTATTTGATTTGGCAAATGCAATATCCAAGGCCACCGCTGGTCTGGTTGCATTGCATTTAAATCCCCACCAAACAAAACCCTTTTTCAATACAGCCAGCCACTTGATCATTTTCACCACGATATTATTGCACCAAGGCGTTTGGTCTTGTGATTTTTTTCATTCTAACCTAAAATAAGCACACTCAACTTTTTAAAAACAAATAAATAAACAGCCAACGGAATCTAGTTCCGTGAAAAATTGCTTTGACTTGTAAACTATAGGTCTCAAGTTTGAATTCCACGGCATCATAGTAGTGTGTGGGGGTGAAATCCTCCTCCCATGTAGTTTAGACTATCGCTTGTATTCAAATAAATAAATAAATTCTGCAAAAAAGAAATATTGAAATCCTGATGCATGGAAATGGACACGTAACGGTCATATAATGCTTGTTCTTGTACGTCCAACAATTTCAACGGTAGACACCGTATTCAAAATGGTTGAACTCTAAAGCAAAGATGACATATACATATATAGAGAAGGAGAATGAATGGAACTCTACCAAATTCATCGACTTTTCTTTCCTTTGACCATTGAAACAATTGAAAGGGGCTACTATTTTTCCCACATGCAAGGAAGGGACTACTATTTCCCACATGCAATGCAAGGTACTATTTTCAACGCCACTGTGATTGAGATTGTATGTAATTGAACCAACCCGAAAAAAAAGTTCCAACCACCACAACACAAGATCAGATTCAGAGTCTTTATTTTATATATGTTCGAGAGCCAACATTCTTTCTCTTCAAAATCTAAAACGTATATGTAATTTACTTACAACGTTGCTGTTGCTTCAATGAGATCCCTCTCTGTTACATGGACTATAAGTACTGTATATGGATAAATATTTACAACAAAACCAACTCTCAGAGTGCAGAAATTAATAGCAACTTATATATAGACCAGGAAATTGAACTTGTTTCATATGTAACATCACTTTCTGTACAATCAGGGTTTCCCTGGCTTATCTAAAAAGAAAGCTAGTTTTTGGTGCTGATATTGTCTAGCCAAGAAACTAGCTGCTGAGTTGAAGGTCTCACCTTAGGGCTTCCGCTTAAGCAAAGGCATGCAATCTCAAATACACACAAAAGTTCCTCATCGTGCTTCTTGTCATAAATGAACGGATCAAAGACCTCAGTTTCCCTCTTTTCCCTCTTCATCTGAAATGCCCAAGAGATCAAATCCCGACATCCTCTTGGCTTGCACATGTCCATAGGCCTTTTTCCAGTTAGAAGCTCCAAAAGAACAACACCGAAACTATACACATCACCCTTGTAAGTGGCAACAGAGGCTTGCCCATACTCGGGAGGGATGTAGCCTAATGTCCCAACAAGATCAGTTGTTACATGAGTATCATAGGGGAGTATGAGCCTGGCAAGACCGAAATCAGCTAAGTGAGCTTTAAAATTCTCATCTAAAAGGATGTTACTTGACTTTATATCCCGATGAAGGATATGGGGCTCACATGATTGGTGCAAATAAGCAAGCCCTCTGGCCGCCCCTTGAGCAATTTGAAGCCTCATATTCCAATCTAGAGAGGATGGGCCATCGATTTTTTCATGTAACCAGTAATCCAGACTACTGTTCTCCATGTAAGAATATATCAAGAGCCTGTCACTTTTATATGTGCAATACCCCTGAAGATGGACAAGATTTGGATGTTGAGCTCTTGACAAGGCTTCAACTTCAGCACGGAATTCTCTGTCCATTTGGCCACAGTCACCAGACAGCCGCTTGATTGCAACCTTCTTACCATCAGGGAGGGTGGCCTTGTAAACCAAACCAAAACCCCCACAACCAATGATATTTGCTTGGTCAAAATTGTTGGTTGATTGTAGAAGGTCATCAAGAGAGAGCTCCTTATCAGTATCCTTGTTTTGGAACAGAACTACTTGTTTTGAACCAAGTTCTTCCAAATCTTTCCCATTGCTGTCATATTCCTCTTTTTCAGGATCAACCTCTCTTCGGCTATGTGCCCGCAACACAATTATGACCATCAGAGTAAGAAAAACTGCAGTTCCGAATACAATTCCGACAGCTATACCAACAATAACTCCTCTGTTTTTCCTTGACTTTCTGGATTGCCCAAGAGGATTACTCACATTTGATGGACAGGGGGGGAAATGGTCACCACAAAGATTATTCCCTTCGAAGCTTGAATTTGGGAAGGTCCAAAACTGACCTCCTGTAGGGATCGACCCATATAATTGATTGTCTGCAACATTAAACTTTGACAGAAAGCTCAGTTTAACCAACGAAGGCGGTATTATCCCCGAAAGCCTGTTACCAGACATATCCAGAGTCTCTAAGCTGGTCATCCCGGATAAATTACTCGGAATTGGTCCCGACAGATTGTTACACTTCAGATCAAAAATATGAAGCAATCTCAGTTTCCCAAACTCTGGCCAGATTGGTCCACTAAGATTATTGTTACTAAGTTCCAGTGTTGGTGGAAAGCTCCAAACTTGATTATACTGCAATCCTCGTGCACTCACATTCCTTTTCATGAATAATGGGAAATCAGGGGAAGGTTCCTGAATTGAGATCCTCCCATCAATGAGGCTCCTTAGTCCAGTTATGTTTCTCGGGATTTCCCCAGTAAAAGAATTGTTGGATAGGTCCAAGTAGAAGAGATTGCTAAAATTGCCAAACCAGACTGGAATTGTTCCTTCCAAGCGATTCCATGACAAATCCAGCAACTGCAATCTGCTGCTACTACTCAACCATTGGGGTATTGAACCTGTTAGCCTACAATTTGCAATGATGAGAACCTTCAATCTTTCAAAATGAAGGGTTGGATCAGCAGGCAATTCTTCGTCACGGAAATTCAAGGTGAGAACCAAAGTAGTTAGGTTCTGGCAATGCTGTAAGATTTTAAGGGCAGATGAAATATTGGAAATGCTTGAATTTGACAGTGAGAGGTAAGAGAGGCTATGAAAATTCTTGAAGCTTTCTGGTATTTGGCCACTAAAGTTGTTCCGAGCAATATTTATGTTATTCAGATGCCGACAAGAGGGAAGATTGGACGGAATAGGCCCATAAAACCGATTGGAACCTAGATCAATAGAGGCCAAACTAGTCATTGCTGAACAATTAAGATCAATTGAACCCTCCAATGAATTGTTCCTCGCATTAAGCAAAGAGAGAGTCGGGGAACTCGCCAAGGAAGGGGGTATCTGACCACTAAAATTATTCGAATGAGCAACAAAATACTGTAATCTTCCAAGGCTGTCGAAAACATCTGGGATAGTTCCTGAAAACCCATTAGTCGAGATATCCAAGCGAACAAGGTTCATGAGGTTACCAATTTCTTCGCTGAGCTGCCCGGAAAGCTTGTTATCTTGAATGTTCAGTCGGGTTAGCTTTTGCAGGCGAAATATACCTTCGGGTACACCGCCTGTAAAAGCATTCATGCCCAGACAGAGGTCCTCCAACGAACTACAATTGCCAAGGCCTGGTGGGAGATCACCAGTGAAGTAGTTCACAGCCAATTTCAGTGCCCGAAGCTGAGTAGAATTGTTACAGATGCTAGGTGGAAGGGAACCATTCAAAAAGTTTTGAGAAATTTCAAGGAACTGGATTGAAGGTAAATCAATATCGGCTGGAATGGGGCCAGAGAAGTCATTAGAGCTCAAGTCTAACAGCTCCAAATTTGGCAAATGGAAAAGTGGAATCGGAAGCGAGTGTTGGAGGAAATTGTGAGAGAGATTGAGGGTTCTAAGCTGGTCCAACATGCCTAAAGATTCAGAGAGGTTGCCAGCTAGTCTTTTCTTTGGAAGCTCCAACTTAACCACTCTATAGGTATCTACAGAGGAATCGTTCAATCCAAGAGAGGATGAAGAGTTGCAAGTGATGCCTGCCCATTCACAGCAATTAGATGATAAATTGTTCCCCCACCCTTCAATCACAGTTTCTATGCCTTTCATGAAATCCTCCAATGCTTTCAAATCATTTGGATTGCATGTCAGGTTCTGAGAGCTCGAAACCTGAGTTTGGAAGCAAAACCCAATAACAATGATGACCACCCAGAAGTCTTGGGCACCCATATTAGAGAAACACACCCACAGGAGTACAGATAGAAGAGAAGAGAAGAATAGATAAAGAATGTACAATCAAGTAGCAGCAAAACCCTTGTCAAGAACCATGCTTTATGAACTGGGTTTTCTTGTTTCAAACATTATGACTGAGGACTGAAAGCAAATAGAAGAAAACAAAAGAAAATTAAGCAAAATTAAACAATGGGGTTATCTTGTATGTGAAGCTGGAAAGCAAAACAAAATGAGGGGAAAAAAGAAAAAGACCGACCTGCCAGATAGAGGAATGGAAGAAAGAAGGAAAATAGCTGGCTTCGAGTCTTTGACTTCAAAACACGTTTTCTGCTATGAATCAATGAATCAATGTGCCAATGGATGAAAGCTTTGCTTCTCTTTTTCACTTCCAGTTCTCACAGATTTTATTTTATTTTGGTTGCAAGATTTTCTTTTCAATTTAGGCTGCAAGGCTTCTTCTGTTGTCAGTCAGTATTTTTATGAGAAATCTGGTAAAGTGGAAATCGGGGGACTGTAACATGGTGACCGGCAAAAGCCGGTCAGTTGCAATGAAAATGAGGCTCGCTTGGATGAGATATGGACAGCAAGAGAGGCATAAAGTCAACTACTGGGTGGCGACACGTGCACTAAGTCTTATAAACTGCGCGGTTTCGGCCGACGCCGACTTCATAAAATTTGACAGGTTGCGGTTGCCTCAATTTAATACCATGTTCCTTTTTTTTTTTGTATTTTTCTTTCTTTAGTAATTATTTTTCTCAATACAACTTACAAGCAATAATCTTAACTAACAAAAAAAGACTCGAACTTAGGTTTAAGAAAGCGAACTCATTCCTTTAGTCATTAGAATAGGAAAAAATAAGTAAGTTGGAAATCAACCAACGGTTTGACATTGAACAAGAAGTGGAAAATTAAGAAAATAGGAAAATCATCACGACTTAAATTAAGATCTGTATGATTTGCGAGAATTTAGATAGAGACATTTAGAAGAGCTTGATGGTTGAATTAGGATTGGGTTTAAACTTCCAATAATGTGACAAATGATGTATACAATAAATATCTACTAAAATTTATTTGATTAATTAACATATCGTGTGCATATCACTTAAAGCATCCACAATGATGTTTTCTATTTCTTAGCTAAAATTTAGCTAAAAAGATAATAAAGTTATTTTAGAAACTCTCTAAAAAATTTCATCTCCAACCATACTCCATAATTTGGAGAGTCATAAATGCTATAACTCTTTTTTGATTGGTTCATCTCTATTAAAAAATAAAATAAAAAATAGTTAGCATTAAATAAAAGTTTGAAATACTCATTAAATAAAGCAGCATTAAATTATGGGGAGCCGAGCATGGTTGGAGTTGCATTTTTACAATTCCTCTCTAAAATTTGTCTAAGAATGTGGTTTAAGGAGCCCATTATAGATGCTCTTACCAAATAATGTGGTACTGCTACGAAAATATAATCAAAGTAACATTTTTCTTTTCCAAACTTTAAATGTATTGAATATTTTATTTTCATTTCGTGGTAAGTTCAGGTGAATGACTCAGTAAATTTATTTGCACTAGAGAACTCCAACGTCAACCAACCATCGTCCACCGAAAGGAATTCGGGGACAAGTTGAGAAATAAATCGAATCCCCGTGCACAGACCGCTGTTGAAGACTTTGCTCTGTGTATTCCAATATTGATTATTTATTTCAATTTTTAATGAATTTATGGTCCTCACTTTCTCTTATTTTTGTTTCACGGTATTCTCCTCATATATAATATTTACGAGTAATATATATTCAACTGAATTTCAGTTTAATATTGGAAACGAATTAAGGAGAAGAACGTTATAATGGTAAACCAAGAAGCATATATTATTGCTTTAGCAAGAAAATGGATGGTTTTTTTCTTTTTTTTTCACAGAGTGATATTCTAATTACTCTAATGTATATGAAGGAGACCGAACTCTTGATAGTTTAATTAGTACTATTAGATATCTACAAATTTTATTATATGTAGATGTTTATATATTATTATCGTGTGAACACCATGTATTTTTTATTACCTTTCTTTGCTTTTCTCCATATTTACAATGACGTCCCTACAATAATAAGATCTAGATGTCTGCATATAGGAGAAAAACTGTATATATATATATAAATAGATCATAATATGAAGATGATGGCGTGGTGAGCCGGAAATTTGAGAGTTTATAATGTTGGTAAACCAAGTCCGCAATAATCAGAATAGTCAAATATGTATGTCTCATCTCAAGAAGACTCTCATCAACTCTCAAATCTCAATATTCTCAACAAAATATAAACAACTAAACACGACCAAAAACAAAATATAAACAACTAAACACGACCAAAAACAAGAACATAAAAACAAAGAAATACAAAGAAATACAAAGAAACAAGGGTCAAAGATGAACAGCAGGGTAGGGCCATATGCATGGACTAGGACGTTTTAGGGTTCACATAGGCAGGCAGGCAGGGGTCCAGAGATCTCGTTGTGGGGCATATATGTTACGTACACAGACACAATACAACATCATCACAGAAATCGTAAGTAGGACTAAAACATCTCATGCTCAGTCATCCGTGTCGACTTTCTTAAGCATGAAAATGAATCGGGTTTTAGCATTTCGGGTCAGGTCAAGGCCGCAGGGTTAGGTTAGGTCTAACTAATTTTCATATAGCTTTTATTTATTTATTGTGGGATCTACTACAATATGAAGGACTGAGTCAGTAGCACATCACGTGTATCACACTAAAGAAAAAGAAGATGAATGAGAAAGGTATACGTGACCATTTGATCTTGATGAGTGAATGTTCATTATCTTTTCACCAACAAAAGGAGAAAATTAAATACAAAAAAACAGATATTTTTTAAGAATGAAAGATGTCACATGTACTATCTTATCCTAAAGGTTAGCCTTTCAATAGACAAATACGGTTCGCAAGTTGCCTGTAAATCTAGTTCTTGAATTTTATTTTTTTTTTAAACTTCAAAATGTTAATTAAACTATCGAACTAATTAAATCTCATTTTTAAAAAAAAATTTAATTTCATTTAATTTTGCATGTTTGATAGATTTGGTGAATGACTACGGACATGATAAATGAGAATTATGGTACATAGATTATATATTAAGGTGGAAATATGCTCAAAGTCAATTAATGTTGAACTGGGCAAAAAATTGAGGGTTGTCCCTAGGACGGCCTAGGCAGAGGAAGCATATTTTGCAGACTTTTAACCCTACATGGAAACTCTAGCTCTTTTTTCTGGGTAAATAGCAGGACATGTCCCTACATTTGAAGGGTGGGATTGATTCCCGCTCTGGGTTCGGCTTGCCCCTGACCACAAAATGCTCACAACTGGTTTCAAACCTTTGCCATCGAGGCGTAACGCTATACAATTTACCAACCGCACCACACGTTGTGATTTCGAACCCCTAAACCCTCTAGCTCTCCCTTCAAATGTGAATGTGATACGCTGCAAACCTTTGCCCTATAATACTTTATTAGGAGGAGGAGGAGGAGGAGGATTAATCCAAGTACAACTTGGGTTACTTTTCAATTAATAATGCCTAACCTATCAAAATAGGATAGGTACGTGTTTGACTTGAAACAAGTTCATCCAAAAGTAAGAAAATATATATTCACTTACTCATAATTAACAAACACTATTAAGTAAATGGAAACAAATTAATAGCAACATCCACATCCCAATCCCATATACCTTGCTTGATTGGATAATACATATATATCACATTGTGAAAAAGTTGAGCCACTTCAAATTGCCTCCCACTATTGGCCGACCACATTCATTCGACACGTGGCGTTTCGTTAAATCTAGTGGCAACGGATCATTTCCAAATATATGTTAGCTAGTAGCATCATTATGTTGATAGCTAGTTATACATCATGGAGTTATAGCAACCATGTAATTAAGAATAATAATCATGGTGTTATATATAGTGGGTTTCGAGTATAATCATGGTGTCATGCATCATATCCATATACTAGTGCTAGATAATACAGAAGATGCATTTATGTTTCGTGGAATCTACGTCTTTGGAAAAATTAATGTTAATTAATCTCATTTTGAGAAAAATATAATTAGGTTTTCACTTTAAATAACTAGTGCCTTACACGTTTCAACTAATTGCATTGCATTGCATTGGTTATCATTCCAACTACTCAAGTAGTTTGCAAGCAAATCGATCATGAATATATGATATGTTTAGGTATGGGCCTTGGCTTGATGAGAGCCCATGTCCATCCAAACTTGAAATTAAACAAGGCCGCCTAACCTTGAAAGACCGAGCAAGCATAACGGCTACATGTTTTGCTTTTAGCTAGGCATACGAATTGGTCTTTAAAAGGTCCATACGTATCTATCTATCCCAATGAAACATGTAATTCCACATACAAATCCAACGGCCATTCCGACAATCATTCCTGTATATTTGTTTGATTCTCTGGGTGACCATGGTCCGAGAGAAGGATCATCATCAGGCACCTCGGGTGGACAGGGGGGGAAATGGTCACCACAAAGATTATTCCCTTCAAAGCTTGAATTTGGGAAGGTCCAAAACTGACCTCCTGTAGGGATCGACCCATATAATTGATTGTCTGCAACATTAAACTTTGACAGAAAGCTCAGTTTAACCAACGAAGGCGGTATTATCCCCGAAAGCCTGTTACCAGACATATCCAGAGTCTCTAAGCTGGTCATCCCGGATAAATTACTCGGAATTGGTCCCGACAGATTGTTACACTTCAGATCAAAAATATGAAGCAATCTCAGTTTCCCAAACTCTGGCCAGATTGGTCCACTAAGATTATTGTTACTAAGTTCCAGTGTTGGTGGAAAGCTCCAAACTTGATTATACTGCAATCCTCGTGCACTCACATTCCTTTTCATGAATAATGGGAAATCAGGGGAAGGTTCCTGAATTGAGATCCTCCCATCAATGAGGCTCCTTAGTCCAGTTATGTTTCTCGGGATTTCCCCAGTAAAAGAATTGTTGGATAGGTCCAAGTAGAAGAGATTGCTAAAATTGCCAAACCAGACTGGAATTGTTCCTTCCAAGCGATTCCATGACAAATCCAGCAACTGCAATCTGCTGCTACTACTCAACCATTGGGGTATTGAACCTGTTAGCCTACAATTTGCAATGATGAGAACCTTCAATCTTTCAAAATGAAGGGTTGGATCAGCAGGCAATTCTTCGTCACGGAAATTCAAGGTGAGAACCAAAGTAGTTAGGTTCTGGCAATGCTGTAAGATTTTAAGGGCAGATGAAATATTGGAAATGCTTGAATTTGACAGTGAGAGGTAAGAGAGGCTATGAAAATTCTTGAAGCTTTCTGGTACTTGGCCACTAAAGTTGTTCCGGGCAATATTTATGTTATTCAGATGCCGACAAGAGGGAAGATTGGACGGAATAGGCCCATAAAACCGATTGGAACCTAGATCAATAGAGGCCAAACTAGTCATTGCTGAACAATTAAGATCAATTGAACCCTCCAATGAATTGTTCCTGGCATTAAGCAAAGAGAGAGTTGGGGAAGCCGACAACGAAGGGGGCATTTGACCATCGAAATTATTTGAATGAGCTACAAAATACTGCAATCTCCCAAGGCTGTGGAAAACATCTGGGATAGTTCCTGAAAACAAATTAGTTGAGATATCCAAACGAACAAGGTTAATGAGGTTACCAATCTCTTTGCTCAGCCTCCCTGAAAACTTGTTATCTTGAATGCTCAATCTAGTTAGCTTCTGCAGCCTAAATAAGCCTTGAGATAAGCCACCTGTACACGTGAGAGCATTTGTGCTAAGATCGAGGTCCTCCAAGGCACTACAATTGCCAAGACCTGGTGGGAGATCACCAGTGAAATGGTTCACAGCCAAGTTCAGTGCCCGAAGCTGAGTAGAATTGTCACAGATGCTAGGTGGAAGGGAACCATTCAAAAAGTTTTGAGAAATGTCAAGGGATTGGATTGAAGGTAAATCAATATCGGCTGGAATGGGGCCAGAGAAGTCATTACAGCTCAAGTCTAAGAGCTCTAAATTTGGCAAATGGAAAAGCGAAATCGGAAGCGAGTGTTTGAGGAAATTGTGAGAGAGATTGAGGGTTCTAAGCTGGTCCAACATGCCTAAAGATTCAGAGAGGTTGCCCATTAGTCTTTTCGTTGGAAGCTCCAACTTAACCACTCTATAGGTATCAATAGAGGAATCGTTCAATCCAAGAGAGGATGAAGAGTTGCAAGTGATGCCTGCCCATTTACAGCAATCAGAGGAGAAGTTGTAGCCCCACCTCTCTAGCACAGTTTCTAAACCTTTCATGAAACCCTCCAATGCTTTCATATCATTTGGATTGCATGTCAGGTTCTGAGAGCTCGAAACCTGAGCTTGGAAGCAAAACCCAATAACAATGATGGCCAACCAGAAGTCTTGAGCACCCATATCAAATAAACACTCAACACACCCACGAGAGACAGAGAGAACCAACTACCAGAAGAAGAACAGCGATGGTAATAAAAAGAGAAAGAAAAACGATAGGCGCACCCGTTAGATAGTGAAGACTTCAAGACGTAAATTCAAAGCGTGTTTCGTTTTGGGAATGAAAACGTGCGAATTTGCGTTCGGTATGTCGTATGAGAAAACACGGAAAACGATTTATTGAAAACGGAAACAGAGCTTCTCTTTAAAATCTGAAAACAACGATATGACGTTTTCCGCATTTCCCAACTCGGTTTTCGTGTAAAAGAAAAAAAACATCTGAAACAGTGGACACTCTCTCCTGTGCAATTATCACTTTTTCCAGCAACTACAACAACTCATTGGCTGGATCTAAGATCTCATGAAGCTCTATCTTATTTTCCTCTTAGTTTATTATTTCTCAAAACGAGATTGATTTCCCTTATATTTCCTTTCTTCTTCTTTATTTCTGGGTTGAATCTTGGGTATTTACTGAAATCTCAGTTTGTTTATGATTTCAAAGTACATCAATTGTGCAGAGATTGTGTTATCGTTGGCCAAAGAGATAGATCTTCTGTTTCTTTCTTAATAGAATTGACCACCTTTGTGTAAATTTTCTTGGGTTCTTTTTTTACCCCAGTATTTTATTGGGTTGTTCGATCTTCTTCTTTTTTTCTTTAATTTTATTTAGACATAAATAATCATACCCATAAATTATTTAAATATAAAAAAGACCAGCCAATAAGTTGTAATTAGAGAATTTTTAACAATCCAACAAAAAATGCCTTGAAAAATATTCAAGGTCGCTTTTAATTAAACTTACATCGTTTTTTGTTTATGTTATTCTCAAATTGCTACAAGATGCATTCTCCAATCTTGAAAATGCAAATTCGTTTTATCGTTTTCATTATCTGAAAATATTCTCCAAAAACGTTACCAAACGGCCCCTGATGAATCCATTGTAGAAAAGTTCTAAAACAAAAAATTTCCCCACTAAATACAATTATCCATCAATACATAACGTCTCAAATAATTTTTACTTCAATTTTGTAATTAATTTTGTAATGTTATATTTATTAATTTTTATGAATATTTTAATCTAAATAAACTAAATTGTAAAAACTTAAAAAATAATTACACACGCAAAATTAGAACAACATTTTTTTAAAAAAAACAAATAATGAAAGAAGAATGAGTAAAACTTTGACCATTACTGTTGTATACTAGTAATGCATTAGTTGTGACTGGATTTGGGCCAAAATTCCATTTTGGAGATTGCCTCACCTACCGTTGAAAATGTTGTCTATTCGCCTTGTCCACACTTAGCCACAAGGTAATTAGAGAAGACTTCACTATTTGTCAATGTGAGTTATTTATTTAATATTAATTTATATTCCTTATTTCTGTCGCTTTTTAAGCAAAACATCCAATATGAATATTGAAAACAAAAAATTAAGGAGAGTACGACTGCAAGAGTTCGGGTAAGTACAACCACAAAAAGTTAATAGCAAAAATGAGAATTTTATTATTCATCAATACCAATGAGGTCTCAAACATTTTTTACTTCAATTAACCTTAAGTTTTTTACTTCATTTTTTACTGTTATCTTGATTTATTTTTACTTCAATTAACCTTAAGTTTTTTACTGTTAAATTTTATTTTAGAAACTTAAAATATAATTACACAAAATTAGAACAACATTTTAAGTAAGAGTGAGTGATTGTGGTCACCTACCGTTGGATATTAATTCAATGGTTCAAAAAAGTTTCTTAAAATGAGTACAAGAGTGAGTAAATCGTTGAATTTATAACTAACGGTGAGTGACTACAAATCTCTTGGACCTCTGTAGTCCAAGAGATGAAGTGTAAGAGTGAGTGAACCGTTGAATTTATATTCAATAGTGAATGATCACAAATCTCTTGGACCCATGTAGTCCATGAGAGAGCAGAACTGTGAACAAAACAGTCTCGATCTCTTGGACCACATGAGTCCAAGAAATTGTGGTCACCCACCGTTGAATATTAATTTAATGGTTCAAAAAAATTTCTTAAACGGAGTGCAAAAGTGAGTGAACTGTTGAATTTATATCCAACAGTGAGTGACCACAAATCTCTTGGACACCTGTAGTCCAAGAGATAAGGACTGTGAACAAAACAGTCTCGATCTCTTAGACTACAGGAGTCCAAGAGATTGTGGTCACTCACCGTTGGATATTAATTCAATTGTTCAAAAAAGTTTCTTAAAAGGAGTGCAAGAGTGAGTGAATCATTGAATTTATATCTAACGGTGAGTGATCACAAATCTCTTGAACCCATGTAGTCCAAGAGATCAGGACTATGAACAAAACAGTCTCGATCTCTTATACTACAGGAGTCCAATAGATTATGGTCACCTACCGTTGGATATTAATTCAATTGTTCAAAAAAGTTTCTTAAAAAGAGCGTAAGAATGAGTGAACCGTTAAATTTATATCCAATAATGAACGACCACAAATCTCTTAGACCCTTATAGTCCAAGAGATCATGAGTGTTGAACAAAAATGAAAGAAGAATGAACGGGAATTCCATTCTAGTGCCACTTGGACTCTTGCCGTGTCAATGGACCAACCTTGCTTAATCATTCCGGATTCCTTTTGTAGACTAGTAGTTAGCCACGAACCTAAATTAACGGCATTTCTAACGAACCCTTGCATTTACATAAACACCCCTACATTCACACACGATTAACAGACGGCACCAGGCTCCAAAGCATGTGAAAGTTGAAAGTTGAAAGTTGAAAGCAAGAGCGGTAGGGGCATTTCGGTAACTTCGAATTGAATTTGAAACACCCCCCACAGATTGCGGTTTAAGTGGGGCCAATGATATTTTTTAGGTTGGGCCGGCGACCCAATTGGATAGGGCCCAAAAAGAGTCCAAATGTCTGAACGTGTTTGACCTCTTCTTGTTTATTAAAATACGATTCCATAAAACCTCTGGGAATTTCCTCCATAAAACCTCTCCGAATTCATCGTTCTCTCTCTATATCTATCTAACCCATTTCCTTTGCTTTCTTCGCTTCCCTTTTTGTCCACTCTCTACCTCTCCCTTTCCCTCTTTTATGATCTTCTCCTCTTCCTAGGGTTTCCTGTTTTCCGTTTTCCGTTTTCCTAAACAAGAAAGATTTGCATTTCCTTTCTAATAAGGAAAGGAAATAATGGATTCTTCCACCAAAGGAATGGAAAACAATGCTGTTGAGGTTAGAATTTGTAAAGCTGCCGGAAAATTAAATGACGCACCGGCCAATGGGCTTTTCCCGGAAAGCCCCAGAAAGTGCGACAAAATGAATCATTCAAATTCAATCCCCAACGGTATTTGTGGAAAACCGGAACAGAAAGATTATGATGATCAGGAAGAACAGGGAGATCACTTTTCGGAAATTGAGATTGCGAATGGAAGAAATGGTTACCTCGAAGACCACGACGACGCCGGTTCCTCCTCCTCGATGACCGAAAACTCGGACGAGTTTCAAACGGTTTCGCCCGAAAAGTCCGAGCACGTGAAATTAGCCGTTGATAAGCCCAATACAGAAAACAACGCAGGCGCAGGGATCCTCCGACCTCATGCGCACCTTCCGAAGCCAGAGGCACCGCCTGGCCTTAACAGCTCACCCCCAGCTTCTCCAAACGGCGACGCTTCAGCTAACCAGAAGTTCGGCGTCGCCATGCCGGCGATCGGGAAGCTCATCCGAGAGAGAAGCAGCAATTTCTCGGCGGCGTTCGTGAGGAGATTGTCGTCGCTAAAGGATAACAACAATGACACCGAAGAAGATCCAAAATCGAATAAGCGGGACGTGACTGAGTTCAATCTCTCCGGCCTCAAAGTGACGGTCAAGCTCAAGACCGAGTCTGATGATCATCAGCAACAAGGACAAACACTCAAAGGTCGAATCAGCTTCTTCTCTCGATCGAATTGCAGGGACTGCACAGCGGTGCGAAGTTTTCTGAGAGAGAAGGGACTGAAATTCGTGGAGATCAACATCGACGTGTATCCGAATCGCGAAAAAGAGCTTGTAGAGAGGACAGGGACGTCGTCCGTACCTCAGATATTCTTCAACGAGAAGTTGTTTGGGGGTCTTGTGGCGCTCAACTCGTTGAGGAACAGTGGAGGATTTGACCAGAGGTTGAAGGAGATGCTTAGCTCGAAATGTCCCGATGACGCACCTGCAACCCCCGTGTACGGCTTCGATGATCCCGAGGAGGAATGGACGGACCAGATGATCGGGATTGTTAAGGTGTTGAGACTGAGGTTACCTATTCAGGACCGTCTGATGAAAATGAAGATCGTCAAAAACTGCTTCGCAGGGAGCGAGATGGTGGAGGTCCTCATTCAGCACTTGGACTGTGGGCGTAGAAAGGTACGGACCTCCAAATTTCCCAAATCTATTTTTTACCGTTATTCTCCGTGTTGCGGACCACTGTAACCACTGGGCTCGCGGCTTCGTGTTCTTTTGGTTTGAAATAAATTCCGCGGGACTATTTGGTTACAGTGTGCTGCGTGGCATTAAATTTAATCACTGGCCTGGCCTGCTACGTATCGAATCGCTGACTAGCCGTAATCCACTGATTATGTTTAAATAAAATATTAGTAACCGGTAAAAAAAATTCAGCGATACTGGCTCTTGTCCTTTCGGATAAACCCATGAATTCGCTTGGCGTCTTCGACACGCCCATAGGCAACATGAATGATGACGACTATATTCGCAAAATGATAAAATTAATACGAAAAATACAATTACATCATTGATTAATTAAATTAATAGTGTGGTATTTGGTTAATAATATGGGTTACCGATCCAAACCTACTAGCTATTTTTTCGTCATTCTCTGTAGCTACATCTTTCCATTGGATTGAGTAATTTAGTCTAATTCCATTAGATTTATGGAAAATATTATGACATCTACAATATCAAGTGACTGCTATTATTATAAGGAGCTTTCCAGTGGGCCCCACTCTCTCTGTTGGATTTATTTTCTACCGCTCCTCCTTTTGCATTCAATTTTATCCCTGCCCAACGAGAGTAGTTGAGCCGGTGGAGCATGTTTTTGGTCAAGTCATGTTTGCCTTTTGAATGATTCCTTCAAAAACAAGAAAAGGTTCTGAAGGGGTCCCGTCCCATGAAAGGTATATATATATCATGTGGAACACACTGAGTCAGATGTTGGCTCCTTTCCACCCATGAAAAAGTAAACGCGTAACGTTTTTGACATGGCAATGTAGCCCCAACTCTTATAATTTTCCAGATATTTCATAATTGCTAGGAATTGGTCCGAGTTTTCAAATCTATCGTTTTAATTTATAATGATGACGGATAATTACTCCTTTTTAATTTTATTTTCTTGAAATTTATAAAGTTTTAGTTTGGTAGTGTTGACTTCAACAACTTGAGAATTATTCCACATTTTACCCAAGTGCGGCAGCCAAATTTTTTGAATGAGTCCTTGAATCTTAATCTTTTGAGTCCATTCTCAGATACACTGAGGGCATTACACGGACGTTGCACTTATCTCTCTAGTAACAGATGTTAATGAATTGTATGTTAACACATGCAGGCAGTTGAGATTGGGAGGCAGCTCGCCAGGAAGCACTTCATTCATCACGTCTTTGGGTAAGAAAACATCTCTTGAACCATCTGAAACTAAGGGCATTGGTGTAGTTTTATACATATGTATTTATCCTTCTTGTATTTGTGTAGGGAAAATGATTTTGAAGATGGAAACCACTTTTATCGCTTCCTTGAGCATGAACCATTTATTCCCAAATGCTTTAATTTCCGAGGATCCATAAGTGATACTGAGCCGAAGTCTGCAGCTAAAGTTGGCCAAAGGCTCACCAAGATCATGTCTGCCATACTCGAGTCCTATGCCTCAGACGACAGGCGCCATCTTGATTACATTGGCATAAGCAACAGTGAGGAGTTCCGAAGGTAAGATCAACTACTGCTTTTCGTGGATTTACTTTGTTCCATTTATAATAAACTGATATTATAAATGTAGTATATATGGATTATAAATTGAAGTAATTAAAAGGTAGTTGCTCTTGGTTATGTCTAATCTGCTGTCACTAACTGTGCAATAAACAGTATACTAGGCTGCAGATTCAATTACATAAGCATTTTAGTAGTAATTCTATACGCAGAAGTTTCCCCAATTTGGTTTACATTGCATATTTTAAAGATATAAATATGATGAAGTGGCTTCCTCTTTGAATGAAATAGTTTGATTGGTTTCATTTGCTTTACTATTTTACTTTTTAAGATTTTTTCAAACTATTGATATATTGATGCTTATTATGTGTGTCATCTGCATTGCCAATTACAGGAACTTCTGTTTTAAGGTAATTCCTTCCTTCTCCTAAATGCAGGTACATAAATTTGGTTCAAGAACTTCACCGAGTGAACCTTTTTGAACTCTCTCCAGATGCGAGGCTATCCTTCTTTTTGAACCTCTACAATGCCATGGTCATACATGCAGTTATCAGGGTAGGGCGTCCACAAGGTGTAATTGAAAGGAGATCCTTCTTTTCTGAATTCCAATATTTGGTTGGAGGACATCCTTACTCCCTCAATACCATCGAAAATGGGATCCTTAGAAACAACCGTAGACCTCCTTATTCCTTGGTCAAGCCTTTTGGAGCTGGAGACAACCGTACAGAGGTGAGCAAGATAATTAATCTCCGATTCTTATGTCGTACCCCCCTCTAAGCCTTGAACAATATAACTGTTCTGGAATAAAATTTTCTGCAGTTTCATTAGCAAAGAAGATCAATTTCTTAAGATTTTTGAAACTTTTCCTTCAGATTTTTGAAACTTTTCCTTCATATGTAGTCATACATACTAAGGGTTGGTTGGAAGATCAATCTCAGCATGTAAAAGTATCGTAACAGTAAACTTTTGCAGTTAGTTTGTTTGCATACATATTCTCAATCTCTGACAATAGTACTAAGTCTCATTTCATCCAATACAATTCAGCTTGCTTGTGCTAAAGTGAATCCATTAATTCACTTTGGACTCTGTAACGGGACAAGGTCAAGCCCAACTGTAAGGTTCTTCTCGCCACAAGGAGTTGAAGCTGAATTAAGATTTGCAGCAAGAGAGTTCTTTAAGAGTGGTGGAATGGAAGTGAACTTGGAGAAGAGGACTGTGTATCTCACCCAAATTATCAAATGGTGAGCCATCGAATCATTGACCTTTTCAATGCTGAAGATAAAAATGTTTTGTGTATTCACTTCTACTTCTTATATAAATGTTCACGCGCCGTACTTTCTATTGAAAACAAAATTATGCAGGTTCAATGGTGATTTTGGACAAGAAAAAGAAATTCTAAAGTGGATCCTCAATTACTTGGATGCAACCAGAGCTGGTCTTTTGACACATCTTTTGGGCGATGGAGGTCCTATAAATATCGTGTACCAGAACTACGATTGGTCCATGAACTCATGAGTCTTTATGGTGCCGCTGTTTAAAAACTGAAACTTATCACAAGTGATATTTGTACACTTGCATTATTGGCAAGGGAAATATTGTATATAATACCTCAATTTTGAAAGAAGAATAGAGGAACTGCTGTTAATTTGTATGCGTTGTGAGCCTTCCCTTTGTTGGAAAGAGAAAAGGGGGAGAGGGGCAGGGAATGGAGCCACTTTAGATGATTGTTCAAAACAGGGAAGGTGAAGGCATTGTAATTGGGAACCGGCAATGTTTACTGTTAAGCTTAGCAACATTTGGGCGCTAAACTGCGTAACGAGATTTCCCTTGTAAATTATTCTTGTGTTATGAATTCAGTTTTGCTGCCTTTTGAATGATATTGGGCTGCAGCTAGTTTTGGATCCAGTATAAAACATTTGTTTGTTCTGCAACTTGTTACTAATCCATACAGAAACTGTTCACGTTTTATTTTTATTTATAAAAAAGCCAAGCAAAGCTTATAACAATAGCGGGTCATTCTGAAATAATTCCTCAAAGATGTCATGAATTTGGATAATTTTCATTCAACTTATAATATGTACTTTTTTGGAATTATTATGGTTCCTAACTCAATTTCATGACTTTTCTCATTGTAAGTAAATATCTCATTAAAAGGCTTTCATCTATTCTCGATCAATAACGCTATAATAAACGTGATAACACTTCCACGTGATAGAGCATTATTTGTCCGACCATCGCAACTAAGTTTTTCTCCTTATACTGCCCCAAATAAAAAATTCAACTCATATATTATCTCTGAGAAATTTTCTGCACACATTTAGCAAAGAGTCGACTTAATTAAATTCCTGAAGTTACACTCTTACAAGTTTTTACAACTTCATTAAAAAGTCTACAAAACACTTTTCAATTTCTTTTCTGGACTGCCAGAGGTAGAGCCCATTTTAAACATTACGCTGGGCCTTGGTTTCCTTAGTCAGAGCCCGTTTTAAATATCCAAATGGCCTATTCTAATTCCCTCCTCTTGTTCCCGCCAAAAAACCTGGAAATGGGAAAATAAATCCAGGGAGTGAGTAATGAAATAAAAAGCAAAGTAGCAGTGGTTGGTTGCAGAAAACCAAATCAGAAGAAAATGGACAAGGCACCAGCAACCGGATGCTACAAGTGCGGCCGACCAGGCCACTGGTCACGTGACTGCCCTTCCTCCGCTCCTGCCCCAAATTCCAATTCTAACCCCGATCCTAATCCCAATCCCAATCCCAATCCTAACCCTAACCCTAAGCCTACCAATCCCAATTCCTCTTCTTATTCTTTCAAGAGCGGTACTGGTGTAGGAGGAAGCGGTGCTTCGAAGGCGAAAAAGGTGTCAGTTCCGAAGACTCGGCCGAAGCTGACCCCGCAGCTGCTTCTCTCAGATGATGGCCTCGGCTATGTCCTCCGCCACTTCCCTCGCGCTTTCAAGTACCGTGGCCGCGGAAACGAGGTCTCATATTCAATTATACTCTTGTTTCTTTTCTTTTGTGGAAGAAAATTCATCATATGATGCTAAAAAGTTTTTTGCAATTTTTGCAGGTTAGAGATTTGGGGAACCTAATTGGGCTGTACACCGAATGGCACTCACGTTTGCTCCCATATTACTCATTTGATCAGTTTGTTCATAAGGTCGAACAAGTTGCTTCCACTAGACAAGTAAAGGTACTGATCTCTCTATATCTTTTATTTATTTATAATAAAAGTAAATAAATTCCTTTGGAGTTTAGACTCTGCTTTAATCTTTTACTCTTTGTGTGCAAATTTTTCAATTAAATGTTTCATTTTTTTATATATATTAGATGTCTCTTAGAGAATTGAGAGAAAGAGTTGCAAGTGGAGGAGACCCGACAAAGTTGCGTGAACCACCAGTCGAACAAGGCAATCCAAATGATCAACAGGGTATTATGCTCTGTCATTAACTCATTTTTGTAAATTGTATAATAGCTCTAATTCAACAGTGTATTAGGCTACAGCTTCAACAATGTCTTGAGTGCATATTGCCTGAGTTGTTTGGTATTAATTGGAAAATGCAATTTCTCTACTATTGTAACAAAAGACCTGTCAAGAAAATTGAAAAATGAATAACACATTCTCTGCAAAAGCTTATTGGAGTAACTGACTGATGAGAAAAGTAGCTCAATATTCATTAATGACTATGGTAATGGAATCCTTAGAGGTTGAGGTTATAACCCAATTAAGAAATTTTTCGTATAGAGTACTTTTACCATGATCTTAGTATGCTACGATAATGGATTGGCTGCTGAGTGGAGCACGAATAATGCTGAGAGTTGAACATCATTGCACCAGAGATTAGTTGTTCTGTATCCACATGAAAGATGTCAGGGAGAATGATATTGATAAGTGGAAATCTACTGCCATTATTTCTATGTTTCTTCGTTTTTAAATAATAATAATAAAGTTGGAAGGTCTTCTTTTCTGTATGAAATCATTTAATTAGAAGTTTTTGGGTCGTTCTTCAGTATTTGTAATAATATTTTTGTTTGATCAATGATATTTGAACAATTCGCTTTGGAAACAACCGCTGCTTTCCATGTTCCCATGTTGAATTCTGATCCTATTAATTTTCTGCAGAAACCTTGAACCCTGAGGGACCAAGCCATCAGTCGGGAGGTTTGTCTTCAGGGAACCATGATGCTGATGATATGCAGGAAGATATGCTTCACGAAATTTACGAGAAAGCCACTGAAGTATGTGCTGCTATTTTATTCAATTTAGTTTATTCAAGTTTTCTGTGGGTTCATATATAAGCTTGATTTTTTATGAAGTATTTGCTTGTCTTGAGTGTTCACCACTGAAGATAACCATCACAGGATTCTTTTGAAGAAATATGAAAGGCATTTCACTAGAAAATATTGATAGAGAACCTTGTAAAGTTGACGTTTCACTGAACAATGCTGCTGCGTTTGTTGTCCCTAGTACCTGTGTGCAAAAGTTTGATGGTCCCCCTTTGCTAATTGTAGGAACCCTCTGAGCATTTGCATGGTGATATGGTTGCTGCTAGTATATCTGCACCTGGTAGTTTTCTGAAAGAATTAACCAATCAAGTTCCGAATAATGAAGCTAGTGAATCCAAGGAAAATCAGATGACAGATGAACAGAGAGCACGAATGGAAGCTAGCAGATTGAAGGCCCTTGAGAAAGCTGCAGCAAGGCGCCGCCAATTGCAAGTGGCTTGAGTTTCTGTTTTTCTTCTGTCCTGTTCTAAATTCTGTTTCATTGTGTTGAGCTATGGATGGCAATTGAACTCATGGATAATAGGCATCAAGGCAGAAGTTTGTGTCTTGATATTCTTTGTACGACAAAGTTTTTCTTCATATTTTTGTTTTGTTATGTTTTGTCTTTCTTGTAATGTTTGGTTTAGACTGGCCCAGTCTGTGTTGGTCAAGGATGTTGGGCTTCCGTGGAAATCAAAGTCATATAAGTTAGTAGGGTATAATAATAATATTAGCATTATTTATTTGTTTCGATTAGTCTTAATCTAGTAGTCTCACTCAAACTAAAACCAAATATTCGTATCAAATCATCCTAAAAAGCAGCAGCAGTACATAGGAAGGAAGCTTTGTCTGATTATTTATGTTCCTAAATCTCCGGCAAGATAGGCGGGTGAGTCGTCGGACGAAGAACACCGGCAACCACCGTGATCTAATCCAATCAACGCCAGCTGGCATGAGCTGTTGGCAAGATAAACTCATCCTAAGCATAACGTGATGAGCAGCTCAACCTAACCCTTTTTCTTTTTTACTTTTTTTTCTTGTATTTTTTTGGTTTGGCTTGGTTGGGCCGGAATATAACGTGAGCTCGATTCAATTGCATGGTGCAGATTTCTGCCACGTGTACAATAATAATGTTGTATGCAGGAAGGAGGAGTTATGAGAAAGGAAGGTGTCAGGTAGGACAATAACTTCAAACCCCTGTGGCCTGTGTGGGCTTGTGGGGATGGGAGGGAAGGGGGGAAAAAGACCCATTGAATTTAATTCGTTAAATAGTTAATAGTGTCTTGTTTTGCCTTCAATTCTTTCACCCTTTTCCCCAGTTAAAAGACAGAGACAGACCACTGAGACACCTCCTCAAGCCCTGGCTTGGCTCGGTCAATATTGTCATCTCCCTCTTCCTCTTGGCATTATTATTATTATCAGACTATATGCATGCAGAGTGAGAGTACATAGATGAATTATTACCAGTTAATGATATATTCTTTCATGTATGCAGCTAGCTAGCTGCTAGATTCGTTATTCTTCTCTAATTTGTGTGATTGAAGAGATCTGGGAAAATCTCTCAGATCTCTGCAGACAAGTGTCATTCTTCTGGTATGTGATTTCCTTCAAGTTTCAGCAATCTGGGTGGACTCGCTCACTCAACTCTGCTCAACAGAAACAAACAAACAGGGCTCCGAGAAGTACTTGGGGAAAGGGGAAGAGGGGTTTGGGTTGGTGGGTGAATAAGTTTTGGATCCTATTCCTTTTGAGGTTTCAAGACTGTTAAAAAAGTTAGAGCTTTGAGCAGCCCAAGACCAAGACCAAGCCAAGAGAGAGGAAGACAGAAAAATAGAATCTTTATTTTATTGGTCTCAATAATGCCTGCCTACGCACTGCACTGCAGCTTAAGAATATACAAATCATGGAGAGGAGAAAAGAAAGTTTATTTCTCGTCTGCCTCAAGTTGTGTCTGGGTTTCCTTCACGTGAAGCTTACGCTGTAAAATCCCAATTGTAAATGTCCTCCTCCGTTAGTTTTTTCGCAAGCAACGATGCCAAATTGCCATGCCCCACTCTGTTTTGGTTTGGAGGAGCCGCCACTGAGCCAGTAAGAGTAAGAGTAGATGAGCAAAGTGATTTTTGTTTGAAGCTGTCGAATGAATATGCATTTTGCAGTTGAGCTTAGTGATGGATCGAGTCAAAGAATGAAGATGCTTTTGCTCTGAAAATGAATCAAATTGGCGAAATGGTAGTAGATCTTGGAGATTTGGGTTTAGAAAGCGATTTGGTAGAGTATCCAAATCAATATATAATAAGCTAAAGACGCAAAAAGGAAAGTGAAGTGGTGGCTCAAAAAGGGCAACCACCTTTTTTGTTTTCAAGATTGAATAGCTCCATTCCATATATATGCATTTCAGATTCTCAAGTCTGAGTTGGGCTTTCTCCATCTGATGCCGCTCTTTTTGGCACCAAATCCAAGTGCATTATTCATATGGTGATCTGAATAAACACAAACCAACTCAACGATCTATTCCACAGATTTTGAAAATGGAGCAACCCTACTGCTTGATTTCACATTCATCGTCATCATCGTCATCATCGAGGTACTGCTCTCAGAAAGGTCCTATCTTGCGCTTCTTCTTGTTGTTGTCCTTGTTCTTCTTCTTGTCAGTGGGTTTGGCTCGAGCAGGGGATGCAGAAGCTCTGTTAAGCCTGAAATCAACAATCGATCCTCAGAACTCGTTGCCATGGCGGCAAGGAAGCAATGTGTGCGAGTGGGAAGGCGTGAAGGACTGCATGAAAGGAAGAGTGACAAAGCTGGTCTTGGAGCATTTAAACTTGACAGGGGTTCTGGACCACAAGATCTTGAACCGGCTGGACCAACTCCGAGTCCTGAGCTTCAAGGGCAACTCTCTTTCGGGCCAAATCCCAGACCTCTCGGGCCTCGTCAATCTCAAATCCATCTTCTTAAACGACAACAACTTCTCCGGCGTTTTCCCCGCTTCCATTGCGGACCTGCACCGTCTGAAAGTTGTGGTTCTCGCCGGAAATCAAATCTCCGGTCCAATCCCAATGTCTCTGCTGAAGCTCCGTCGTCTCTACTCTCTGTACTTGCAAGACAACCAGTTCACTGGTCCGATACCCCCGCTCAACCAAACCTCTCTCCGATTCTTCAACGTGTCTAATAACCAACTCTCCGGAGAAATTCCGATGACCCCACCTCTGATTCAGTTCAATGCTTCGTCGTATTTGGGCAACGTCAATGTCTGCGGCGTGCAGATTGACAAACAGTGTGGGGGCAGTGTAGGGTTTCCACCGTCGATGAGCCCAAGCGATCAACCAAGCCCAGCGTCAAAATCAAAGCGTGGCAAATTGATAAAGATAGTCGCAGGAAGCGTAGGTGGGCTCGTGGTGGTCGTAATCTGCTTGGTTCTGGTGTGGATGGTGTGCAGGTGGAGTCGCGGTCGTCGTCTTGGTCGTGGTGGGGAGGCCACCAGGAGCAAAGCCGGGGTAGCTGAGCTGGCAGCAGAGAGAGGATCAGGGGCGGGGCCCACAGGAGGACCAGGTGGTGGTGGTGGTGGCATGGGAGGTAATAATGGTGGGAAACAAGGGGGGTTTTCTTGGGAAGGCGAAGGGCTGGGGAGTTTGGTGTTCTGCGGTCCAGGGGATCAGCAGATGAGTTACAGCCTAGAGGATTTGCTCAAGGCTTCTGCTGAGACACTGGGGAGGGGTACGATGGGCAGCACGTACAAGGCCGTGATGGAGTCAGGGTTTATCGTGACGGTCAAGAGGCTCAAGGATGCCAGGTACCCAAGGCTTGATGAGTTTAGGAGACACATGGACTTGCTTGGTAAGCTCAGGCACCCTCACTTGGTCCCACTCAGGGCCTATTTCCAGGCTAAGGAGGAACGCTTGCTCGTATACGATTATTTCCCCAATGGCAGCCTCTTTTCACTTATTCATGGTATGTCGGTCATCTACTACCCAACTTATTTGCCTGCTCATTTATTCCTTTATTTCTTCTTAATTTATTTAATCATTGCTACAAGTTTAAATTTCTTGGTTGTCTTGTGTTGCTTGTACATTTGCACGTACGAAATAATTAGTTATAGTTGAAGAAAGAAAGTAGAATGTGAGATTAACTTCTGGTTAACAACATAAAATTTGGTCATCACGTCTGATTACTTATTTAGGAGAAAGACTTTTACGTAATAATGGTAACATTTTTTGTTATTTTCGGTCAATAATGCAATGATGCGTGTGATAATATTTCCATGTATCATTATGTTATTGATTAAGGATAACAAAACAGTATTATTCCCGTTAATAGTTAGTTTTTCTACTTATTTAGGTGTCATAGTTGTCAAAAGATAGGATTATATCAGTATAATACATAGTTTCATTCATCCTTTTTTTCGTGTGGTCAAGGTCCATCTTTTTCTTTTCGATTCAGAAGCATCACACAAACAAACTTTGTAACTAATCATTTTTAGTAGCATTAAAAGGTCATGATTATTGATTTATTGGTGGGCCATGTTGGATTTGCCACCTTGATGTAGTGAAAATATGATGTTGACCGGTGGGGATGGGAGCAGTGAATTTTCTTTTCAACCTGCGTTGTAGGGCCCACCCGTGTAGGTTCCCGGAAACCATGTGTTAGGCCGTCCATGTTCAACCTGCGTTGGTGCTTGCTTATTCATGTCTATGAAAAATGAGGAGGATGGCTATTTAAAATTGAAACCATTCGATTCGAAAGTATGGGTTCCTTCCTACTCTCCTTGAATTTGGGGTCCCATGTAAATTATATTCTATGTATTTATTTTTACACCGTGAATGAAAATAGTAATAAAGTATATCCACACTTGTACCTTGCTGGGGACGGTGGGGGACCCGTATAAACTTATAATTTCAATGACCCTATTCCTCTCTTCAACAAACAAACAAGCAAAGGAGAGAAGAAAGAAATGGAAAACTTGTCCTCGCAAACAAACAAGTTGTGTGAGCGGGGTACTTTTAGTAGGATTGTGATTTAGAAGGAAACATTTTTGGTGGTGGTGGTGGTGGTGGTGCTGTTGGGGTTGGCAAGCAAATATTCTGAAAAGTTTGATATCATTATGCATGTGTCATTGTCGTAGACTGGTAGCATATAGATGCATTCTGTATCTTTGTAAGTCAGTACACCGTTCTCCGAGAGATTTTTGGTAAATAACGACAAGATATATGAGATGAGTTTCTTGCTCTTTAGAGGGTAAACTGAGTTACATCAATATAACAAATCTCAATCTTTGAAAAGTAGTTGGCTTTGCTAATTAACAACTCGTCTTTTAGGCTTTACTTTTGCACGTTGTACAGTCCTGTACATTTGACCATAACCGAGTGCCTTGGCTGGTAGTTGGTTTTCATGGCTTCTTCAAAGTTCATGTCTTTCTCAGACAATAGCCAGTGATTTTATTTCTTGATCAAATTGAACACTAGGAACATGCTTATAATTTCACTTGACAGTATTTCCATATGGAAAAGTTCTTCCGTCCTTATTGCATTGACATACTTGAACTGATTTTTTACACAGGTTCAAGAATTTCAGGAGGTGGGAAGCCTCTTCACTGGACATCATGTCTTAAAATAGCTGAGGACTTAGCAAGTGGTGTGCTTTATATCCACCAGAACCCTGGTTTAACTCATGGAAACTTGAAATCCTCAAATGTCTTGTTAGGTTCTGATTTTGAATCCTGCTTGACGGATTATGGTCTCACTTTATTCCGAGATCCTGATTCACTTGAAGAACCTAGTGCAACTACTCTGTTTTATAGAGCCCCTGAATGCCGTGACCTCCGAAAACCAACAACCCAACAAGCTGATGTATACAGCTTTGGTGTCCTCCTCTTGGAGCTTCTAACTGGGAAGACTCCCTTCCAAGACCTTGTTCAGGAACATGGTTCGGACATCCCTAGATGGGTGCGTTCAGTGCGCGAAGAAGAGACGGAGTCAGGGGATGACCCTGCCTCGGGCAATGAGGCATCAGAGGAGAAACTTCAGGCACTTCTTAATATTGCAATGGCTTGTGTTTCAATTGCAGCAGAGAACCGACCTACAATGAGGGAGGTTCTAAGGATGATAAGAGATGCAAGGGCAGAGGCTCAAGTGTCTTCTAACAGCAGTGATCACTCACCAGGGAGATGGTCAGATACCGTTCAGAGCTTGCCGAGGGAAGAACACTTGAGCATTTGAGTGGTTGGTTGGTAATTGAATTTAACTCAATTGGCGGCTTAAGTTATGCATTTTGATTGATTCTTTTGGGATTTGAACTGTGATTCTTGTTGTACTAGGCATTGTATGTAGAGTGCAACCACACTGGTGTAAAGGTTTTGTTTGTGATCATTTATTCTCTTCTCTCCTCTCATGTATTGTTTCAGCTAAGTTTAATTGCACTTTTAATTAGTTTTTATTAGAAAGGTAATTGTATCACCTTAAGAAAATTAAAAAAAAAAAAAGCTATTGGCTTGGCTCGTTGTTTAGTTTTTCTTTTCCATTTCTGGTGCGGTTGGTTGTTTAGAATAGTGTTGCAGCAGAGTAGCTTCCATTTCCTGTGGATTTGCTTTACATTTATAATCATGAAGAGAGAGAGCGAGAGAGCGAGAGCTTCACATGTGGTAGTAGCAAAGCTGTAGCACTAGCGTAAGCAATAGTCAGTGAGAGTGACAGTGTAGCACAAAACCGAAAGAGACGTATTAACAATGGAGGCAACAGGAAAAGGGAGCAAGGCCAGGGCGCGGGTATGGATATTTGCATGCACGCCACCCGTGTGCAACCGCAACTGCAACTGCAACACATTATATTCGACTGCTGGCATTTCAATCCAATCGCCAGTCTTCGTGCGTACCGAAGCCCACCCATCTTTACATGATAAAATAATGAACAGAATATGTACGTATTTTTTTGGGATGAACAGAATACGTACGTGATAAAAGGGAAACATAAATAATATTATTTTGTTATTTTCGATTATTTAAGATATGTTATGTGTGATAACTTTTTCACGTGACAATATATAATTAGTCAGAATAGCAAAAAAGTGACAACAACTATATATTATACAAAATCAGTGTGATATTATTATTGAATCAGCACTGTTGGATCGATAGGAATAGACAAATAAAAAAGAGAAAATAATTAAACAATGTCCAATTGTCCATGGACCTAACCTAGCAGCATATATATATACTATATCGTATCCTTTTAAATATGCTAATAATATTATTTGTTATATTTATAAATATGATGTGTGTCTGTGACTCGTGAGAGCCAGAGACAGTCACAGAGAGAGAGAGAGAGAGAGAGAGAAAGAGAGAGCGATCTGCCGGTACAAATTCTACTTAATTTTCTCCGTTTCATTCATCTGCTACGCTCAGTGAGGCAGCGAGGCAGTGATATCTTCTGACGGTGGAGACAGGAGGAGTCTCAGAGATAGAGAGAAAGCGAGCGCTTTCTGATCGGTGATCAGTTTCTCTCTGTTCAGAGGTTGGAAGGAATATTAAGGAGGAGGGGCACTGGACGACGATCTCCTATCTCTGTTTGCTCTGCTTCATTTCTCTATCTGAGAATAATATTTGTCAATTTTTGGAATGGACGAGCGGCAGACGCCACACCCACAGGTACTCTTCATCTTCTTCTAATTTGCAGATGATTTTAATTCTATGTCAATTTTCAGTCCAGTTAGGTACCACCGATGCATAACAACAAAATGAAATTAACAAAACAAAGGAATTTTAATGATGCTTTTATTTTTGTTTTATGTTCTCTCCGACTTTGCGATGATGGAGAAGTTGAACTTTGAGTATGTGATTTTGTCTGGGAAGAAAAATTACGAACTTGAATCATTAGAAAAGCCAACTTCAATTCATTCCGAATAACTACATTTCAGATATGGTCATTTTCAAATTTTCAAATGAGTAATCGACATTCAAATCAAGCAAACAGTAATAGCGTGATATAACAGAAGCAAAAAAAAAAAAGGCATATTACGTCATGGATGGGCATGTAAGTAAATTGCTAATTTGAAATTCAATTAAAATTTAAAATGTGTTAGTTAGCTTTATTTAAACTGAATGCCCACCATCCTGCAACAATGAAAGGAATCTTCAGCGTAGGCAGGTACAATTACACTTACAGCTATAGAAAATGCCTGTTTCTGTTTGAGTCCAAATAAAAATAATATATATATATATATAGGTGGATCATGGATGGATATCAATTATTGATGCTGTAAGTGTATGTAAGGTTCCATTTCCACCCATGCTGCTAACAGACAAATTTCACTCATCCCACGGACTCAACAGTAGTGGATATTACTGTCTTAATTGCCCCTATCTTTGTATGAATCAACAATTATACATAACCAAACATATTCTAATCTTCTTTTTTGTAGTTCATTACGGATTACAGTACCAAACTATTTTATACGCTTAATTAGCTTGATATGAGCAAACAACTAAACAGGCATCATGTGATTAAGCTTAGCATTATCTAATAACAATATTTTTAAGCTTAAAGTATGAGTATTTTTAGTATAGTGCTTGTTGCCTCGGTTATGTAACATCACATGGGACTATGGAGAGTGGTCCAAGAATTTGGTGCACTGTTCTTTACTTTACTGCTTTACTTACTCCTCTAATTTCATTTAGCTTTGTGTTAAGTCCTAAATCCAAATAATTAGTTTTTTTGTCACCTTGTTTAATTTGGTTGACTTAGTTGTGACAAGTTTATTTGGTATTGGCTACATGGGTGGGTAACATCTTCAAGAAAGAATATATAACATACTCCAATAATGTCACAACTTCTGGCAATGCTTTGCCTACTGCTTTAGGTTTGTCTGTCGTTTCTCAGGGTACTTCTTCTAGTCCTTGGAGCCCTAATGCTAACAACTATCAGTCAACAACAATAGAAATTAAGATTAAGATATTGTAGTCTGCCTAAATAAATGCTAAACATGGTTTTATTTATCAAAAAAGAAACATAAGCTAGTGTAATGCTGCACTCAACTGTTATTTGGATGAGTTTTTCATACTGTTTTAGAAGACTTTTATATTTTTTTTGTCAATGTTTGTAGAAGACTTTTATTTTTCTCCAAACACTAGAATCTATGGTACAGTACCTTACAGATTAATAACTAACCATTTTACTTGTTTTTCTCATTCACATGTGCTAAGTAAGATGATATGTTTTTTTTTGGGGTGTCTCACCAATATAATACTGATATTTTCTATGCAATTTAACACAGACTGATGCTAGTGCTTCAGATAGAACTCCCACTGTTGTGTTGGATATTGAGAGCCTTGCACAACCCTCAGATAGAAGCTCAGGAAGCCCCAAAATGACAGTAAGTAGTAGTCTCTTTGTTGTCAATTTTGAAACTACTCCTTCTCACATGAGATGCACTAATTTCCTGGTCGATCTAGCGAGCTTCATCATGCTTTTCTTTAATTTACACTATTTTTTCAACATTCCCTGTAGAGAGCACTCTCAAGAAAATGGTCTTATCGAGCAGAGAGATTTTTTAATACTGACGAGGAAGACACAGATGAACCCTCAAAGAAACTTCTAGTGAAAGGTATAATTTACAGTCATCTATCTATTTATGAAGTCTCAAAAGACAATTTGCAATCTGATTGTCGACAGAGGAGCTATATCTCTTCACTTGTTGAAAAGTCATTGTCATATTTTATTCTAGTAAGATTGGTGCCATGCCAACAACGTTCAGAATTATTGATCATCTTGGCATAATTGCAATTTATACTTTATTTGTACATGGTCCCCTTGACAGTGAACTCTCAGTTGGAGCCCTTGAAGCAGTCATTGATCACCGTAAAAGCAATCTCGGCAGCCTCAAATGCTCTTACAGGCTCCAATCTCATTGACACAGGGGATGGACGGAGCAAGAGGTTGAATCGCTTTATGGCAATCAACCCTCGGAAGATCCTTTTCATATTTGCAACACTGTAAGTCCCCCATTTCATTCTCTCATAAACATGAAAGTTAGAGGTATTTAGTTTGGCGATACTATTTATTCAATGTCCATCAAGACTCTCAACAAATATGATTGATGAGATCATTCTTTTCAAGCATCATTTTGGATGAATGTGAAATGATTGTTTTTTTTTCTTTCTTCTTCTGCTAATTAATGTTTCAGTTTATTTGTATGTGATTGTGTGTGTTTGTTGGCTTCAGGTCCAGTATGGGCACATTAATCCTCATATACTTCACACTGGCCATTAATAGAACAGTTTGATAAACCATGGATGGAGCTGTGCTCTGCATTTACTTATATGATCGCAGCATTCTCTCTCGCACCAGTTGGCCTCGGACTTTAATTTTCTGATGCAGCCTTAATTTGTTGGTAGCTGTGTGTGCTGGGGATAACTACTGCATATCCATGATCCATGCTGCAATCTTGATCTAACGGTTGGTCTGCCTCTGCCCGCCAGTTGAGGAGATCAAATATCAGTATATATGATTGTTGTTAAATGATCCAGCGTTTTCAGCTCACCAACTGCGGAACTTATGTGCATGGTCCGGAGCTGGCTAGGTTAATTTTGCTGTGATTCTTGTTTTCAACGCAAAAGGGTTGTATTCTATACATAAAAAAACCTTTCAATTCCCAGTCTCATTTATAAATTATAGGGCATCACTCGGGTGTTACCATTTAAAATAAAAAATAAAAAATAAAAAAATCCTCCACAAGGTGAAGTATGTAATTAATTAGGCATTTTGAATTAATTGGCACCTCTCTTATATAACTGTTGTACCATCAACATCTCGTTTTTGTATGGATTAATCTAGATTCATGTTACAAGTAACATTGAAAGTGAAAAGGAAAGAAAAATGCTTAATCGTGGTTTGAGGAAAATAGAGCGTTATTAACTTATTAGTGCATGTCATGTCAAGGTGTATCAAAGTAAGTTCTTTTCCTTATGAAGGCCTATGTTTGAGTTTCGCTGTCGATAATTCCTCTTGGTAGGTATAAAAAACAAAAAAAAAGCTAAGACTCTCTCTGTTAGTCTTCAAAGAAGTGTTGGTATGCCCTGGCCTTGGGGTGGGTAGCATTCCCTCTCCTAAAACTTTTCTTTATAAAAAAAATTAATAATTGTGTATCAAAGTAATTGAAATGGGAAAATACTTGGTAAGACCGCGATAGTATTAACAAACATATATACATAACGTAAATAAATTAGTTCCGCATACAAAAAATAATTCCTTACTCAAATTTGGAACTCAGCGCGGTGGAACTAAATGTCCTTTCTATGACTACTGAACTTACAAGCACGCCCCAAAGAATCAGTCGTCGTTTGACCCAAAAAAAAGAAGAATCAATAGCCGACGGTCCTTCGTCCTGTGAAATTTAATGGGCCGGTCCCGCCTTAGTTTGTTAATAATTGAGGGTTGTGTCTCGACTATGTTCAGGCTCAGGCTCGATCCAAAACAATTTCATACTTTTCAGGCGCCCTGAAAGGAAGGATAAAATGCTTAATAATACCTTCCATTCACATTAAAGACAATTAAAAACAATTATGAGGGTGGTGGTAAGTGAAAATAATGTCATTTATTTAAGGGTGTTGATAAATGAATCTTAAAATTAACTGAGTACATCTTAATATTTAAATCAAAATGTAAAATTAACTAAGTATACTCTATTTAATTATCAAAAATACTTCTAGTACACCCTAATACATTATCACACGAATCCTAATAAAACGTTTTATCATCCATGATCAATTTCAAAGGCTCTTCTTTAACGTTTCATAATTAAAGAAACTTTTTTGCTACAAGGAATATTCAGGGAAAATCAAACATAAAATCTCAATTTGAAAAGTAACACTCTTTCGCAATTCCTCTTTGGTTCTTTGTAACTTTGGCAATGGCAGTATTTTTACCCCAGCAGTGGTCACCAGAAGTTTGGGAGGGTTCCACAGTCCACTGGTTCCTTGGTTGCCATCCTCGTCAATTGCAACAAACATGTTACTTATAGGATCTTCGGGTCATGAATCTTTTGAAAGATTTGGAATTGCACCGTAGTCTAGTAATGCTTATAGGCTATGTCTTCTTTGGTCTACATGCAACTTATGATATGGCCCCCATAAGCAGACAAAGCCAGAATCTCTGAGAAAGTCGATGACAGCAACGTCAGAGAGAAAGGCAGAGCCTTGAAATCACCGTACAGTCTGAAAGTTCTTTGCAGGAATGCTTCTTCAGTTTCATTTTATATTATGAAGCAACTAGTTTATTTGAGAACAAATTATTCTTAATGTAACAATAAACAAAACTATACTAGTTGCAGCAGTGTGCTTATTAAAAACTAAATGAACATCAGATATCGAAGTAATCTTTGTTTTTCGATACCATAATAGAATGCAAGCTCAACATATGAAAAATCGAAACAAATGCATTAATATGTGTACAAAAGTTCAAATTCAAATATAGAAGGTTGGGTTCATGACTTTGTACGTGACTACAAACTCACTCTTTCAACAGGGTAATACGCTTATATTTGATTATGGTTGTACATGGTGAGTAGGGTGTGCTTATTAAAATTACATTTGTTTCACAATTCAAAAAAAATTTTTGGATCATTTTATATTAGAATAAATTAGTAATTTAATAAAGAGTTTGGTAGTAAGGTATACTCAGTTAATTTTAAAATTTGTTTAACAACACCCTTTTTAACTATTTGCATCCAGTAGTTGAGTTATTAGAGGATTAACAAAATAGATGAATTATTCCAAACTATTTACTTTTACAACTGTGATTAATTAAAGTTAGGTTTGGAGAAAAAGTTGTGATGATTAAGTTGGTTGGATTTGTGAGTTCAAAAGATTAAAGAAAATGATCTTAGTATAATATTAAAAGGATTAGGGTCCAACTTCACTGTACGAAAGAATTTTTAAAACCATTTAAAAAAATATATATAAAATAAGGGAGTTAATTTTCACACTCTCATTTTGTCTACTTACAACTCCAACCATCTCTTTAGACAAATTTTAGGGAGGATTTGGAAAAATACAACTTCAATCATGCTCCTTATTCACCTCCTAAAATAGGGAGACCTCTAGGAGCCCCTAAATATGAGGAGAAAGAAAGGACTTCTTGTAGCTCCTTATAATTTAATGCTGCTTTATTTAATGAGTATTTTAAACCTTTAATTCATATTTATTATTTTTATATTATTTTTTAATTAAGATGAATCAATTAAAAAAGAGTTATAGTATTTATGACTTCATAAATTAGAGAGCGTGACTGAAGTTTAAATTTTATAGAGAATTCCTAAAATAACTTTGATATATTTTTATCTAAAATTTAATTAAAAAATAAAGAGCATGATTATAAATGCTCTAAGTGAATAAAAGAAAAGCGAGAAAATCATCGCACAAAAATAAAAAGTTGATGAATAAATAAAAAAAAGGTGTGGAGAAAGGAAAGGTGGAGAGTCCACAATAATTGGCATCAAATGCTTATGGGGATTCGCACTGTTGCTGAATTCCAAGATCTGCAACTAGAAACTAAATTATTCAACTTTAGGAATAAAAAAAGAAAAGAAAATGAAAACTAAAAAAAACGCCCTCAACTTTTTGTTGCCCCCATTCTTAGCTTCCCCATTGGCTGAGCTCCAAGCCCTCTGAGCTATCTCTTTTGTCTTTCTTTGGAGAAAAGAGAAAACAAACAAGAGCACCACTCTCCCATAACCAAATAACCCAAAAGCTTTTCAACAAAACAGAAAAGAAAAAGAAAAACAATAATAATAATAAAGAGAAAGTAGTAGTGAGAGAGTAAGAGAGTAGAGCCAGCCATCACTACTGCTACTACCCAGAAAAAAAACAAAACAAAACAAAAACAAAAAGAAAGCAAAGAGGGCCAATTAGGGCTTCGTCGGAAAGTTGAACCCAAAAAGGTAACGCCCTCTAAGCTTTTCTCTCTCTTACCACCACACGTACCCACTTGGTGCTCTCAGTGCTTTCCATTATCCGCCATTTGGAGTTAGAGGAAGCCAATGGTTTAAAAAAATTTCTGGGTTTTGGTTAGTACTGGGTCGGAGTCGTGCTCTGCTTCTTCTTGTGTTGCTCGAGCTTTCAAGATTGTGAGTTTCAGGGGTTTTGCTTTTTGTGCCTTTGTTCAAGTTTTGGGGATTTGGGTATTGCTTTTGAAATTGCTTTTTCTGCTGAATTTGAAGCTTTTTGTTCCCAGTTATCAGTTATGGCGGTTTTGTGTGGTATAATTGAGCTAGCTGTAATCGTCGTTGGGCCATGGAATCTAGGGTTTTGATGACCCAAGGTTCTTTTAATAATTGAACAACCCCAAAGCAGTGATTTTGTGGGATCAAGAAAGAAAGCGTTGGCTATACGCGATGTGGAATTTCAATTCGTTCAGAAAAAATTTGCGTTGATTTGAATTGCTTAGTTGATTGTATGCTGTCCTTTGTTAGAGAGATTGGGATTTAATTGTGGAAAAATAGAAGGAAATGGCGATGGAGTCGAACACGGGGTTTCACCACGACGAAACATTCGGGTACGGTTTGAACCGACACGCGATATCATTCCAGTCTGGGGCCATAAACAGCACCTCGGATATGATTCCGATGGGGAATTACTTCGGGACGGATGGGGGCATGATGTTCTCTGCGAATTCGGGTATCATTAACAACAACCCTGTAATTAGTCAATCTGGGAATTCATCAGGTTCTCTTCTTCTCGATTCGGTGCCCGGGCTCAAGCATGACACAGGCTTGGCTGTTGAGTGGTCTGTGGAGGAACAATACAAATTGGAGGAGGGCCTTGTCAAGTAGGTCATTCAGAATCTTATCTTTTATTAAATTTACTTTTGTCATGTATGTATGTGTTTAAGTGCCCCAATTGTGTATAATTTCCTGTTACTTGGATGTTCATGCTGTTTTTGTCCTCTCCCTGTTGCTAAACTACTTTTAGTTATGATCCGCCGGAAGTTGTGACAAAGTTTCCGGCGCAAATAGGTTTTGTTGTTGATGGAGTCTCCTATTGTTTGCACTCTCTGTAACAAACTGCAAATTCTGTGGGCATCCTCATATTGGCATAATATATATATGTTTTCTTTGTCTTAAACCATAATTTTATGGCCTCTCATCGTGCTCATAATGTTGTGGGGTCTTTCACTCATTGCCATAATTATCAGTGTTTCTCATTCCTGCAACATAGAACTTGCAATGCTATTGTTATGCTCTAATAGCCCAGTCTGTTTCACATGTCTGTTTGTTATGTTCATAATTTCCTTTGTGATGTGGATTGAATTTCTTTCACTTCACTTTATGTTGCATAGTTGGTATCTTACTATGGTGAGTTTCATCTAGGGTTTGTTTTAAAGTTTAATATTTCTGTGCCATCTTTAAAATAAAATGTAGATATGCCGAGGAACCAAGTATTATGAGGTACATAAAGATTGCAGCAACATTGCGTGATAAAACTGTGCGTGATGTTGCTTTGAGGTGTAGATGGATGACGGTAAGCTCTTTACTCTTCCTAATGCTGTTTGTTCGTTACTTTGGAGATTTGTGTTATCTGTTTACTTAAGATTTGTTGATTGAGTTAGAACTACTTTTGGAAATCTTTTTGCAGAGAAAGCGTAGGAAACCTGAAGAACACATTATGGGAAAGAAGGGGAACATTAGGAAGGTATGTTGGTGAAATTTAGATAACCTTCTAACATTGGTTATTGGTTCAATTGTTTTAATTTTTATATTGTGAAGTGTCATTCAATTCATGGCTCTGAGATTGAACATTACTGTATGTATCATCATTGGTGAACCTTGAAAAAAAGAATCCTATGTTGCATGAATGACTTTTTATGTAATGTTGGCTTGAGTTGTTCTCCAACTCCGTTATGTAAGCTATAACACCAGAGATGGGATTTTGGTTTTAATTGAACCAATTAATGTCTTTAGGATCTAATGTTGATTGAAGAACCCGTATTCTAAAGATCATGCTTCTTCAGGATAAACTGATGGAGTCTTCCTCAAAGACAAACATACTGTCAGCTCCACCACTAGACATGGCTGCATATTCTCTTATGGTGCACCATATGGACCATAATGAGCGTTTGCATTGTGAAGGTTAGAGAAACTTCCTTGTTCCTGTTTATTATTAGTTTTCATCTAAGTTACTTAGTTCCTGTTTATTTATAAATTTCTTTTGATAGTTTCATTGATGTAATTGTTCTTTGGGTACTCTCAGGAATAAGTGGCACAGCCAAGCATCTGTTGGAGCAAAATGCTCAAGCTTTTAGTCAAATCACATCTAATCTTTCTACATACAAGGTCAATGCATAATCCGTGGTTCTTCATGTTGAATATTATACATCGAATTTTCATGCCATAGTTCAAGGAAAAGGAGATGCGTGTACCTTTTATGTTTTTGTGTGCACTTCATATTATAACAGCATATACTGCTTTATACTCTTCTTCTGGAATTTCACTTTGCCCATTGATCAGCATATATAATGAAATAATTGACTTCATCTAGTTACTTATTTATTTTAAGCTGACCTTTATTTTAGTTGTTTTTGGACTATCCATTCAATCGATGGAATTTGGTTATGTTAAACTAATGCCTATTTGGTGATTCAACTATGATGATTCTTCAAGGGAATGTCCTTGTATGCCTAAGTATCTGAATCTTAAGATTGTAATGTCAGCTCTCTTCTTTTAGTATGACTTTTTTACCTTCTCACCAGTTCATCAGAAGGGAAGAAATAGCTTATATTTGCCCCATCTTGTGTATTATCATTAACCCACAGCACTGGTACCCCAAATTTTTCTTCTCTCATTTTAAAATGCGCTGGCATAAATTTTCTCTGCATTTCAGATGACCATATATTCTCATTAACATAAGAAGCATGTGCTTTTCTGTCTTGCTTAGAGGTTTGCTTCTTTCATAAACAGTTACAGGAAAACATTGACCTCTTCTGCCGCACGAGGAACAATATAACTTCAATCCTAAATGAGTATGTACATATCTTCAATCTATATTACAAATAATGCCAATTTGTGAGACATTTGACAATGCTGTTTCTTTTTTTGCAGCATGAGAGGTATGCCTGGCATAATGAGCCGAATGCCACCATTGCCTGTATCCATTAATGAGGAGCTTGCTAATAGTATCTTGCGTAATACAACTTAGGTAAGTTCATGTGAAATGACATAAAGTGAACTCATATATGTCTGTCTTTTCATGACATGGGCACTTGTGAAGGAGGGAGAGAAAAGAGGGAAGGGGGGATGATTGTCTACTCTTTATTTATTCCTGTCATATAAACAGTTAATTCTAGATCATTTCAGCCTGTAATCTGATATGCTTTATATGCAAGTACTAGCTGTTAGTTCTGCTTTTCTTCGCTATGAACTGTGGTGTCCATGTTTTCGCTAGGTTCATTGCTTAATGCCATATGTGCTGAATATGAATGAATATGCCTAAACTTTTTTTGGATATACAGAGTTGATATTTATTTATTTTTATTACCAAATGCAAGCAGACAAATCAAGGTCCTGAATCCTGATGGACTGCCTCATTGTCTGAGCACAAAGTGTACAAGTTGGGAAGCAGAGTTGCAAATATCTGACAAGGCCTACGCAGAGCCTCCTCAATTCAAATCTTGGTCTCAATATGTCATTTGATCGTGTAGTGCTCCATCCCCTGGCTGCATGTGTCGTGTCTAAATACATATTATGTACCCTTACTCTCATTTGTGCAGAAAAATAAGTGATATATAAATTTAGTTGGAGCTGCAGGCACTTTTTTTTCCTTTTTCTTTTTTCTTCTCTTGTAAATTTCAATTTATAATTGCTAATTGTACCACTTCACTTATGTTGGGTACCGTGGTTTGATTTGTTGGTTTGCCCATTTTTCCTCCCACCTTAATGAAACACTTTAAAATTCAATTCTATGGGGAAGAAAGGGTAGTGATTTTCTAATTCGATCGTCTCTCTCTATCTTTGAATGTTTATCGAATGCATGGTCATCCAAGCTTCCTGTTTCCCCATCTCCCAGCCACCAGTCACCCACAACCCGACACAAACATGTCCTATATATATAGTGTAACAAAAACAACCACCACCAAAAAAAAAAACAAAAACAAAAAAAACAAAAAAAACAAAAGAACTTGAGGATGAACTTTTATTTACAGATGAAATTGTTGTACTGTACTACTGGACACCAATTTAAGGCCGAGGCTGCATTGACGACGTGTCGTGTTTAAGGCGCGAGAGCCATCACCTCCTGTAAGACGACAGCAGCCTGATTGTATCGATCTTGGGTCAAAGGAACGCTACGAATTTTCATTGCATGATCCAACTGCCAAAAGCAACAAAACAAAATGGGTTTGTTATTTCAAGGTTAAAAAAAAAAAAAAACACCCGAAGGAAGTGAAATAATGCAGCTAGAAAGAGAAAGAAATGGTTGGTTAATTACCTCTTCAATGGAGCAAAACAATTTGTTGGCAAGTTCTGTGAGGGCCCTCTTCTGTTCCCTTGGTGCACAAGAGATCATCTGATTAAGATCACAATACAAGAATGTGGATTTCAGGCGCAGATCCCTTCCCAACAACTCCCACGACGACTGACCCTCGTTCACCAGATCGCTCCCAATCGACAGCAACTCCAAGGCACACTTCTTAATCCTACAAGCACTTCCCTTCAACTGAACATCCACCATTTTACCATGCCCTACACTAAACACACGACATCAACCACTTTTCTTAGTCATAGGGACGAGAAGGACAATGTTTCCCTCTTGTCACAAGAAAAGCATATACACCTCCAAATTCCAATTGAAAAGTTGAAGCCTTTATGCTTAAGAAAAAAACAAACTGAGACGACTGTGACAACAAGATATCTTCTTCTTGTATTAAAGCAAAAGCACTTTTGATCAAAGCACAAAACTTTCTGGACAAAAGATTCTTTTACCTACATACAATGCTAAGAATAACATATTCAAATAATAAAATTTCTAATTCCTTTTAATTGCATCCACATGTTTACTTTGAACGATGCCAAAAGAATATGGCAAGGATTGTTTAAGAACCGAATGAAGTGGTGGTGGTGTGAGAGAAAGAGAGGGACGGACTTGAGCTAACCCAGCAAGCGGCTGCTGGAAATTCATTACTATCTCATAATTTGATTGAACCCAGAAGCTTTCATTGAATTCCAACGATGCAATGGAGAATTTTCAAAGGGACTTTTGATCCCTCTTCTCTTTCTGAGGTAAAAAAAACTGTTGGAAATATGCATATGTAAATCCACCCCTCAACCCAAGGAGGAGCACATAATCAACATGTTGTTCATCCTATATCAAAGAGATTGAGGCACAAAACAAAACCCAGAGAAAATAATAAATTTAAACATACCAAATTCGAAGCAGTAGAGAATAATAAGAAACCAAAAACAAATAGAGAAGAGAGAGGAACAACGAGAGAGATGAGTCAGTCAGAGTTACCTGGACGGTCTTCTTCAAAACAAGGATGTGTCATATGTCTCTAGTCTATACTAGTTCAAGGCAAGAAATTAAAACTTCATTGTCTTCCTAAAAATAATATAAATATATTTAAGAAGTTAAAGGTGGGGACTGCGGTGGTGGGGTGCGAGAAATATCTTAAAAAGAAAAAGAAAATAAAAAAGAAAATGGGAATATCTTAACTAGAGTTGGATTAAAAAGTGAAAAGTAAAATATGCCCAGAGAAAATGATAATGATATTGAAATCAATGGTGAATAACTAAACACAAACGGGGTAACGCGTAAAGCTCTCTTGCTCCAATGCCTCACCGATTTTCTCTCTTGGATTACCTTTGTGCTTCACTCACTCTCTGTCTTCTCAATTCCAAACCCAATTTACACAAATAACAAGAGTTGTAGCTCAAGTCAAGTCGTTAAAATTATCTTAATTTTATGTACTTAAAATCGTGGATGCAATTTTCGCTTTTCAATATCTATATATTACTTATTGTGAAATATACATAAAAAGTGTATTGTAAATTTTGTTGAAATGAATACCATTAAGATTAACTTCCAACTCTACTACCGGTTTAGTGGCTTAAAAAATTAACAGAAAAATAGGTGAGTAATAGTTAGCAAATTATAGAGTACCAATAGAATTTCCCTTTTAATAAAAAGAAATTAGGGGAAAATGAAGCATAAAATTTGGAAAACATATAAATAAAAATGGACTTATAAGAGCAAGGCCCAATTCTGATCGAAACGGAAGACAAGCTGTCAAGCCCAGGCCTTGTGGGCCTGTTTTTCGCCTGTAAAGAAGCTTGGGCTTCAAGACTAGGCCATTTCTAACCGAGACCCCTAATTGTTGTGGCACTCACTTGGTCTTAAAATAGTTATAGAAAAGCGTTCATCCCAACTAACTTTAGCCTAGTTTTTACACTCTTGGTCCAATGTGGGGCCAACAAAGCAAATAACTAACGGCCCCCTTAACAAAAGTAGACCAGTAAAACAAAATTCAGACAAACTAATGGTCCCAATAACGCAATAGTTAGCCCTCTATCGAATTTTTTGGCTTGTGAAACAAGATTGGCACTATTGAAGAAATTTGGGCCCTTGAACGAATATTGGGCTTTCATATGAAGACTGCCCAATAATGTGAAGACAAGCCCAAAAGTAGGGCCAATAGTCTGCCACTTGTAACGAGCCCAAAAGTTGACCCAAGAACTTTTAAACCAGACCATAACTCACCTAAAATGCTGAAACCAGGCCCCGATTTAGGTCCCAAAATCCATAACTTGGCCCATTAACGTCAAAACGGGCCCAAATGTCGGCCCAATAATGAAAACATACCCAAATATCAGCCCAATAACATGAAAACATGCCCCAAAGTGGGCCTAATAATGGGAAAATATACCCAAATATCGGCCCAATAACATGAAAACAGGCCCCAAAGTGGGCCTAATAAGTTGATTACAGGCCCAACCGTCACCCTGATAATGTGAAAACATGCCCAACTTTTGGCCAATAACGTGAAAACCTAAATTTCAGTCCAATAAGGTGAACATAGGCCCAAGAGGGCCCATAACGTGAAAACATGCCCAATTTGCCCCTATAACGTGAATAAGGCCGAATAGTCCGCCCTATAATGTTAAAGCATGCCCAAAGTAGTAGGCCCAATAAGGTAAACACAGGACCAGTAGTTAGCCGAATAACGTGAAAACAGACCCAAAAGTTGGTCCAATGAGGTGAACATTGGCCCAATAATCGGCCCAATTAACTTAAAAAGCAAACCACTAACCTGAAATTAGGTCGAAAGTTGGGTCAATATATGGTCCACAAACGAAATCGCCCCAGTTAGCTCAAACATGCTAAAAACTTGGGCCTAACAACGTGTAAAAAGGCCAGAAGCCGGCCCAATTATGTGAAAGCAGGGCCAGAAGTAGATGCGCAAGGTTGAGCCTATATAAACAATTGAGTCTGAGCACTATAGGTGTTGCTCCTTAACAAATACGACCGGCGCAATAAAACTAACCTACGAGGACACGTGATCGACCAATTACGGATAAAATCTGTCACTGCGCAATCATCGTCAAATATGTAGTAAAAAAGGCATTATATTATTAGTAGTAATGTTACATTGTTTGGGATTCAAAAAATCAAATGGCTCTTAATTTAGTAGTATGGTATCTCTACTCACGATATTGAAAGCGGTCTCAACTTTGAATATCTTTTTTTTTCCAACGTTGATTTTAAAAATTAGAAAAAAAATCAAGGAAGCTAATAGCGATTCTTTTTTTTCTTTCTATTTTTCAAAAACCCAAAAAGGAAGCTAAATAGGCCCAGTTGTTATTTGGGTGGGCTTGGACAAGAAAAATTGTTATCTGAAAAACTAGACAACTCTTTTTCTTTTTCTTTTTCTTTTTCCTTTTTTCATAAGAAGAAAAATCGTTAATCACACAAAGCATTGAGCATTAACTTCCAAATCAAAGTGACATCGAAAGCCTCTTTGTATTCACCAAATTCCACAAATACATACATTTTCTTCTTCAAATTTCCACTGTTGCCTTTTGCAATCAACTGCTCATGAACTCTCGGACAAAGAACTGTCCCTGTTGAGAAAGTAATGGTTTTTTTTTGGGGTCCAAAATTAGAGAAGAAGATCAGCTTTTGTTTTTGTCCAAGTTACATTAAGAAAGAAGAATGATGAATGTTTATGTCTCTTTTGGCGTCACTAACAACAAAATTCTCCATCCCAAAAGGCCAAAACGCGTTATTCCAAAAAGAGACTGTTTCCTGATGTTATTGTAAACAACAAACGGATGCAACCAAAGCAAAGCATGAGACACACATAGGTTTTAGTCAAACATTTAATTTATTTAATAAAACCTAATTCTTCGAGCATCTGATACTCCGAAAGAAGTTAGCCGCCTGATTGGTCCCTTGCGTTATTTTAATTCAAGTATGAGTCAGTATGGTGGACTGACACGAGTTACAACATGGTGACAGAGACATAATTGTTAGGAGGAGGAAGGAGGATATGCCATGCCGCTGTGGCTTTTGGGCGGCAGTGGCACCAGCACACCACATAGATATTGTCGAATTTGGAGGGGAAAAAAGAGTCATCTGGGCGGCACCATGTCTCCGTGGACCAAAATTGCTTATGATTTTGGGGCCCTTGTTCACATGTGTTTTTATTGTATTTCCAAGCAAGCACATGCACATGCAGAGCACAGCAACAGTAAATCTCAGTCAAGTCTATTGGTCATGGTGGATAAAGATTCAAACAAGGGAAATGTTTAATTGGGCTAAATTTAAGGAGATTATGAGTTGATAGGCATCTAATTATTGACACTAAAATGGGTATTAAGGAAAGGATTATAGTAAGTAATTATTAATTATCAAACAGAAAACAGACTAGTTGGTTGGTGTTGGTGTTCCTCACTCACATGCATTTGTCTTTTGCCCATATCATTGACATATTGTGGATTCAATTCTCATTTCTCAATTCTGCCTGCCTGAGCTGAGAGAATAGGAAAGATTTGTATAGCCAATGTTAAAACCTCTCCCATGCAGTGTGTATCTGTGATAGCTCAGCAAATATTAAAAAAGGAGGTCAATCCTCTACCATGTTATGTCACATTGAAATAGCTAGCAGTTTCCCAGTTTCTAGTACAATGATAATTATTATTCCTTTGCTTGGTTCCTAAGGCTGAGGTGTTGTGTATAAATAAAACGGCACTTTGAAGACAGACAGACAGACAGAGACAGGTGAGGGTGAAAATGTTGTGGTTGAATGAAATGTGTTGTAAGTTGATAGACAAATAAAATGAATAGAAAAGGGAGATGAACATCATGATGATCACATTGAGAAGAAAACTGAAGAGGGGAGAGAGGGAGAGAGGGAGAGAGGGGAGAGGTCCAAAACAAAACAAAAGTCAAATCACCAAGTGGGGACAAGTTTGCCATATCAGAGGAAAGGGTCCTATGCATTGAATCAAAACTTTTCATCTTGTCCAGAAAGTCAAAAAGGAGGAGTTAGGTTTGGATGCATCCTATTCATCATTTTCCCGTTCCTTTCTTATACCTTTTTTTCCCTCTGTTTTTCCAATTAATTATTTATTTTCAAGATTTAAGTAGCAAGTATTTGTGTCTAGTGTAGACTGAATGACTTAGTCTCCCTCAGGCTCAAAGCAATATCAGAGAGAGAGAGAGAGAGAGAGAGAGAGAGATGGTCTCCTTCTGACAATTGTCACCACTTGAGAGCTCCCCCTATTGACCCTCCTACTCTTCACATTTTGTACTCTTCTTCTTGTGCTCTTTATCCTCCTGCTCCTGCTCCTGCTCCTGCCTTGTATAAGTAACTGACGCAACCTTGGACTCTCTTTGTTCCATATATAAATATAGATATATATATATATATTTTTTCAGCCTGTTCACTTCCATAAACGCACAACTCGAAGTTGAAACCTGCAGCAGCAAATCACCACCAAAGGACGACGAAGACAATGATAGAATCAAACCCACCTCTCCTACACCATTATGGAACACTTGTGCGCAATCCATCCAATCTTGTTCAAGTTGATCAGCAACGCCACATTGGAGGGCTGGTCCCAGCTGAAGAATGCCAGCTTCCATTGATAGACCTTCATGGTTTGAAAAGCCCTGACACAAGGGAGAGCCTAGAATGCGCTCGAGCCATCTGCCGAGCGTCGTCGGAGTGGGGGTTCTTCCAAGTGCTGAACCACGGCATCAGCCCTGAGCTGCTGCAGAGTATGAGGAGAGAGCAGCTCAAGCTGTTTGCTGCACCGTTTGAGAGAAAAGCTACTTGTGGGCTTCTCAACAATTCATACAGGTGGGGGACTCCAACCGCAACGCGGCCAACTCAATACTCTTGGTCTGAAGCTTTTCACATTCCTGTCACCAAAATCTCAGAAGAAGCTAGCTATGGGGAGGACTTTGGTTCTCTCAGGTACGTTTTTTTGATGTTCTTGTTTAATTTTGAAGCTGTCTTTCTTTCTCCATCTTCTTCCCCCTCAACATTAAATCAAAGCTAATTAAGATTTAAAAGCATTGCCAATGCCATACAAGTAAATTAATTAATCTGATAATCAACAAATCCATCCTCAAAGTAAAAGTAGAATTGACTTGGCCCATCAATTTGAATGTAACTCATATACAGTTACTTAAGAAAGAAGAAAAGACCAGGCACATGCCACACATGCCACATGATTAATTCTATCTAGCTACCTGTGTAACATTCTGGAACCCCCCAAAAAAGAAGATCAACCTCTACAACTTGTGTGTGGCATGTGGGAAACTGGTCCCTCTAAAAGCAAGTGTAAATGCACAAGTTGCCTTGAAATACAAGACAGTAGGCAATGCAGCATGGCAGAGTATGGCTAATTATGGGGCTTCTTCTTTTGTTGCAACAGGGGAGTGATGGAGGAATTTGCAGCAGCCATGTCAAACCTGGCAAATTTGCTTGCTGGGATTCTAGCGAACAATCTGGGACACCAAAAGGAATCGTTAGAAGACATTTGTGACTCGAGCACTTGCTTTCTTCGATTGAATCGCTACCCGGCTTGTCCAATATCCCCAGAGATGTTTGGCTTGGTGCCTCACACTGACAGTGATTTCCTCACAATTCTTTGCCAAGACCAAGTAGGAGGACTTCAGCTCATGAAAGATTCCAAATGGGTTGCTGTGAAACCCAATCCAGACGCACTTATCGTTAACATTGGAGATCTTTTTCAGGTAATTAATTAATTAATTAATTACAGTGTAATTATTAGAAAGCAAATATAGTAAGTATACCATGTGATGTGATGATATAATTAAGCACATGTGTGTACTTGATTAGTTTAATTATTAAATTTTAAATATAATTAAGCGTAGATTTAATTAGTTAATATAATTGGGATTGTTTGTTAATAAAGGCGTGGAGCAATGATGTGTACAAAAGTGTGGAGCACAAGGTGATGGCAAACGAGAAGATGGAACGCTACTCAATCGCCTACTTCATGTGCCCTTCCTATGATTCCTTAATTGGGAGTTGCAGCAGCACATCTCCAGAATCTTCTTCCGTCTATAGAAAGTTCACTTTTCGAGAATACAGGAACCAAATTCAACAGGATGTTCAGAAACTTGGCCACAAAGTTGGCCTCTCAAGATTTCTTCTTCAATAAGCTTCCTTTACCTTGCCTTCCCCTTAATCCTCCTAAAGGGCAGCAAACCAAATAGTCAATAGTCTACGGTCAACAGTCAACACCTGCTGTCTTGTCTAGAAGAATCCCACCCCGCCCCACACATTTCTTAGTACTTCAACTTTAAAATTATATTTATACTACTCACCGTTTGTAATTTTCACTTAAACAAGTAAGCAGGGGAAGGGAGGGATATCGTACGCTGCTCCACTTGGAGATTAATACATAAATATATATATATATATATATTATTTTTCCTGTCTTTTTCTTTTTCACTTTCATACCAACAGCGATTCATTAAAATAATTCGTATAGTGGCCAATATGCTACGAATCTAGCAGACACTTTGGTACTTTTACTAACATAGGATATGACTATGAGATAAAGTTGAACGTTGAAAGATGAAATAAACAAAGATGTGATTTGGGAAGCAACAAAGGCTTATCCAATCACACAAACTTAGAAAACACCAACGCAGCTATTGGCTATTGCCATTGGGGAAAAGATTTTCACACATGAAAAAGAATGAAATGAAATAGTAACAACACGTAGGAGATAAGCCAATTATGGTGCCAACCATGGAATCAAGATCAAATCACTACTTACTTTTTACACCAACCAGAATGACAGCCGTAAACATCTCGGATCTCGGTCAACACACGGAAAAGACACCACAAAACACAAATCACACAAGACATAATTAACAGGGTAACATGATAAGCCCTTGAAACAGAAAAAAGAAGAAGAAATTGTACTATCTTCATACGTCGGCGGTTGCAGATAATAAACCTTTTGAAAAGAAGCCATCTCCCATGTTGGCGGTTGCCGTCACATTGAATTTCTACAACCTCCAAGCTCAAACCCTAAGCATCATCAGATCAGACCATGGAAACTCTATACCTGCTGCTGATTAATATTTACCATTGCATAGAATACATAAGAGCCTGCTGCAGAACAAAATATTGATATTACTAAGGGCAAGTTAACCTCAAGTCTGTCAGGTAAAAGAGAGATTGGGAAAGTACAAACAATTATGATCGTAATAATTGGAGTAGTTTTATCTTTAAGATTAAAAGTGGGCAGCTCTTTAGAAATGTCTGCCTAAGTTAAGTGTATCTTATTACAGAAAATATCAGTGTTGTTGTATGCCAACTTCTAAGCAGTCAGATAGTATTGTATGCAATACACTTTATCCAAGAATCCTAGAGTTTTGGTTACAAACCAAGGTCAATAGTGGCAAAGAAATACCTAGCTGAGCAGCATCTGTGGCGAGATGAAGCGAAGAAGACTGATCGATGCATCTGATCACTCTTCAGTATTATGTATCATCTAAAACTTCTTCTCACTTCATTGTACTATTAACAGTTTAAGATACCTGATTCAGTCAAGAAACATCGCCACCTTGTCTTTGAGACTGCTCTTCTTCTTCATTATGGGGGCAATTCCTTCTATAACAACATTACTATCACTTTCTCTAATGATTTCATGGGCAAATGTCACATCCTCTGTCAAAAATCGACTCTCACTCTCCTTCTCGACGGTTTTCTTCATCAAGGGGCCTAAAAACAGATCCAGCATGTCCTGAGCAGGATCCCCTGTTCCACCTGAATTTAAGCCAATTCCTTTACTTGCCAAACTCCTGTTCGGCTTAAAAGTAGTTGTATCTGCGATGAGTGATCTTCGATTACAAATTTGGGCATCAGCAGAATCTTCTAACTCATTACCGGAAGAGACTATTTCTGGAAATCTGCTGTCTGATTCACATTCTTGGTTTGATGCTTCTTCTTCTTGATTTATATTCCCATCAGCTCTAATATACTGCATGATAAAGATAGCAACTTTAGACTTCTATCTCGTGTACTTATCAACATGATATTTCTCTAAGTCAATCTAAACAATCGTCAGCCATAAATAGTGAAGTAATTTTCTCAAGTTGGTGTTCAAGTATAAAATTGTAGAATATATCATAATATCTTGTTTATGAATAGAAACCATAGCAATATATCACAGATGTAAGAACAGAAAAGATCAAAATCAATTCCCTTCAATATTAAAGTAAGAGCAAATCACCTCTTCAGCAATGATCACTAAATCCTCCACTGTCAGTTCAACATCATCATCAGTCCAAGTCCGGACTTCTAGTTCTTCATCACTTCCACAGCTGGAACCCTTTGCTTTTTCCTTCTTCGGAGCATCAGATTCCTGAACTTTTCTTCTCCCATGTCCATTACAATTCTTCTCAGGAAAAGTTCCATCACATTCTGCATCCTGTTCATTTGAGTTTCTTTTTCTTCTTTTTGTCTCACATTTTACAAGAACACGTGAGTTCTCCCCCAGTGTTTCCTTTGCTTTTTGTCTCTCTGGAGCACCAGACTCCTGCACTTTTCTTCTCCCAAGTCCACTACACTTGTTTTCTGGAACATTAGCTTCATAGTCTGCATCTTGTTTAGTTGATTTTCTTTTTCTTCTCTTTGTCTCACATTTTACAAGAACATGTGAGTTTTCTCCCAATGTTTCAGTTTCATAAGAGGCAGGTCCTTCCTCTTTACCATTACTAGGCTTCCTTGCCTGGCCAGCAGAAGATATGCCCACCATCCACTGTGGTAAACGTCTCCTACTTCCATCATCTGATTCTGGAGCAACTCCCACCATTTCTTTTTCTCTCAACTAAACTAACCTATAAATTCATTAATGGTTGAAAAAAATATGAGATGGCATCCAAAAATTTAACCCTAAAATTATTCAGTTAGCTACTCAATCTTTTAAAATGAAATTATCATATTAACTTGTATTACTAATCGATTCAACAATCCCAAACAACTGAGGCGATTAATTTTGATTGTTATCAAAAGCGAAAACAAAAAGGGGTGATTAATACGCATAGCTCTAGACTCAGTTCCAGTGTTTTACTTAAATCAGAACCCTAACAAATTAACAATGCACCTAATGCGAACTCTTAATTCCGCTTGGTTCCCGAGAAAACAGGCAAAACAGAAGGAAATGGAAACCGAAACAGAAAAAGGAAACCCTAAAAGTACATACCAGTACAGTACCAGGTCGACGAAGCCAACAAGAAGAAGCGAAAGAAATAAGAGATGGTCTGGATGGATGGGGTTCCCCAAGTTCCCGTTTTGTCCTTGTGTTGTGGCCTGAGAATTTGACGGTCATAGACTCCGGGATGGGGGGGTCGGATTGGGATGGGTCGGATTGGGTCGGATTGGGATGGGCTAAGCTTGGCAAGAAACGATGGGCTTAATTGGACCTGGACTTTGTTCTAAATGTCTAAAACGGATCATCGCACTTCGAAAATAGAAAAATTAAAAACTAAGCAAAAGGACAAAATAGAGGAGAGAAGTATCTAGAGACTTCTGAAAAGAAAATCAGCGGATGCAATTGAATACCGATCACTCATTTGCAATAATTTTTACAGGCCCTATATCCAGTGAAAAATTAGGACCTGTATAAAAACTCTTCCTGAGAATTGAGAAACAAACTTTGTCATCTCCTAGTTCCTTCCTTCCTTTCTTTCTTTGTGTGTTCTTGTTTTCCCCTCAACTCAAGCTACTACCAGGCTAGCAGAAATGAACATGGCTCTTACAGGAGGAGCAACTACTACGTCGTCGTTTTCCCTGACCAAGATTGTTGGTTTCCCTCCTCCTCCGTCCCCAAGTCGTAGTTGTTCTAGGATTCTGGGTGTCAAGGAAGGCCAAGAAAGATGGAGAGGTGGCAATGGCATGGCTGTGAAGGCCAGGTTTGGGTCTTCCAAGGGTGGTGCTGGGGTCTTGGAGCGCCCAAAGTTTGACCAATCCCAATTTGACCCTGCTACCCAGCTTGAACAAGGTACCTACTTTATCATTTATCCTTCAACTGTCTTGATTTTTCTCATCTGGGATTTTTGTTTTGTATTCAATAGTTGAGATTTGTTATGAAGAGGGGGAGAAAAACATATTAGAAAACCGAATTGCAATGTAGCACTGCACTGCACTATTCTTCTGCCTTTGTTTAATGTTGTAATTACAGGAGGAGATATTGGACGACTCAAGGACAAGAGAGGTATTGGGAGTGGGGATAGTTACAGAGTTTTGCTGGTTGATGATGTTCGCCACACTGAGAAATTAGGTAATTTCCTTTTCCTACATATACATGACATTGATATATACAACTCTACCAGACTTTTTTTACTGCAAGACTTAATGTACTCCTTGGTTTGGAGATTGAATTTTTGATGGCACTCTCCAGCCTTATTCATGAAGGAAGGAGGTGCTGCTATCATCAGGAGGACAAAGGAAGGATGTAATTTTGATAAAAATCTGAGATCATTTTTGTGTTCTTTTGTAGTTGCAAAGGTCGTGCCCCAAGTTGTTCCATCTGTTACCCCTGATGATGCAAGAGGACTATTTCTTAAATCAAGGGAAAACGGGATTGCTGTCGTTATCGTTACAGTAAAGGTAAATTCTCTAGTGTATCTATTGTAGCATAGCTTTGCATAAATACAACTCTTTGGTCAAGTTTCTTTTAATTCTTGCATCTTCATTGTTAGTTTCTTTTGGGTTTCTTGGTTTCTTGGCCCCTACCCAGAAATGAAAAACAAAAATGGATGTTTTCACATTACATGGGGGAATCTAATAGCACTTAGCTTGACTGATAGACAATGCTGTCTTGATTGGTAGCTACGACGATTATATAATAGGAGGGTTGGGAAAGGGATCATAAGATTAAAAACTAGTTCCACTTTTTTGCTACATTTTGTTCTTTCGTGTAATTTGTTCAAATAATTTTAATAGCAATCTTACAAAGCACAAAAGAAAAAGGAAATTGATAGCAGTACTTTGTTTTGGTTGTCAGGAACATGCTGAATTTTACTCCCAAATGATGATTCGTGGCGGGTTACGATCAACAATAGAACCGGATTCAAATAGTTTGTGAAGCAGTCAACCAAAGATCCTGCAGTTGCAATTTAACAGTTGCATTTGTAATAGTGATCCAATTTTGAAGTTGCAGTATGCGTTTGGAGAAATTTTTGATGAAGAAGACGAGAGAGATGCCAAGTGCGGGCATTATTTTTTAATATGTAGTATTGTATTCGTAAAATTGGGTAGTTCGACGGTTACATAGTAAACGTATGTGTGGGTATTATTTTTTGATATGAATCCCAATGAAATTCATAACTAAAAGGTCTATCTGACAAAAGGAAGTTAAGGGTACATTATGTAAAAATTGCATCTAATCGTATTTTGGGCTTCAGAATTCTCATAAAATAGAATACATTACTCAAATGATGAAAATGAAAGAGAAAATTTGTGAAAACCAGCTACACAAATTAACAGATAGGAAGCTGGGAAAGACTTCTATTCTTACACAGGAATTAGGCTTTATTCATGATATGAGTCAGTCGAGTCAAAATGGATTTTCCGGCATTAGCATAAGTGAGATGGAAGCCAGAAACCACGTGAGATGGAATTCTCTGTTTCACTCAGATTCAGAAAGTTTTATAAACAACTCCTCATCTGTAATTGCCCCCATCTCCATCGCTCTCTCCAGTGCACTTTGCCCTCCTCCATCTTGAATTGATGGGCGTGCGCCTCTGCATAACTAGTATGTTAGTACATGGCATGGCATTATTAACAACATTAACCCAAGATGATATCAGTTACTTCAAAAGTTCCCTTGTTTAATAGCCAATTGAAAGGAATTTGAACATACAAAAGTTACAATGATCATGCAAATGGAAGGGGCTGCTTATATCAACATAATAGTACTGAGATGAGACGATATCAGTTAGTTCAAGTTCAAATTAACTGTTACAGTCATCTTATTATCAAGCGGACAAAAAGTTTTCTGATTTATTCTAAGAATGAAGAAAGGATCAAAAAATTTCATATGAAACACAGTTTTCAACACCAATAGATACATTACCTCCTAAGTAGAAACTTTGCCAACGAGTTGTTCCCACTGGAGATACAGCGGTGCAAAGGAGTCCTTCCGTGGAAATCACGCAAATTTATGTTGGCACCAAATTGCAGCAACAATTCAATCATCATTGGATTGCCACAGTCACAAGCCAGATGCAGTAATGAACAACCTTGAAGACAGTTCCCTGGCTCATTGGCATCCTTGATTCTCTCGCATGCTGCTGGATCGTGCTGTTTCATCTCCATTGTGTGAAAATCTGACTCCAAGTCTTGTGCATCAGCATGGTGATATAAATCAACACTCACCACGTTATCAAAGGTAGTGTCAATGATGTTCACATCTGACATCACAATAAGACGATAGACTTCTTGTAAATTACAAGTCTTCACTGCTTGCCATATGCTTGCTGCAAGAAGAGGCATGCCCGATACAGCTTCTCTAACAACCATCACTTTCTCTACGTACTGCTTGTGCACAGAAGATAATTATTGTTAACATTAAAAATTACAGCCTTGTTCTTAATTACATGAGAAAAATGTCACGATTAACACACAACACCAGGGAAATTGGAAGGTAATAGGGAGATGAATGCAGAATGCAACGGAAATTGGAAGATGATACGAATATGTGTTCAAACAGTAAAATACAAAGACACATACAAATGAAAAAGATACTGTAAGGACAAAAACTTCTATATTAGTGTCTACCAAACTAGCATACACAGTTGTCCCTGTTTTGGATCATATGAAACTTTTGGATAAAGTTGGTTCTTAAGATTCACCATCCTTTATTTTTCCAGTTATAGTAACCAAAAATATTTTCAAGAAAACTTAAAGCAACTTTCAAGCTATATGCATTTTTCCAAATGTTTTTTTTTTTTTTTCTTTCTTTCCATATTTTATATGCATGTTCCTATTATAGAATTGAGGAAAGGAACTTCATGGATTACCTTTGCTTGAATGTATATTTCCTTATGCTGAATTGCATTTTCGGGGCCTGGTTTTAAAATTGAAGCCCTAGTGGCCTTTGAGCCATTCGCTCTGCAAAATATTTACACCCAACATAAATTACACAGCGATATACATAATTTCTAATACAACAAAGCACATTGCTTAGATAAATCCAACAGTTCGGAAGGGATTAAAGGAAGCTGTCCTTTGTGAATTATTATTTTTAATTGTAGGCTAAAAGTACTTGAAAGGTCATGCATGCTTTTTTGTGGACAAAAGTATCCATTCATAAAAATTCCAAACACCGTGCTACTCCATATATCCATACTGTATAGAAGAAAAAAATATATGCCATGAAGCACCTAGCTACTCCATATTCCATTACTGTACTAGAGAATTTGTTGATAGTTATGAACTTAACATTCTTCATAATTGGGTTTCAACATCTTACACTTAACATTCAAGTTTCTGGTGTGGAATTAATAGAAACTGAAACCCATAAAAACATCCTCGATTACATTTCTTTTAAGCTTCCACATATAAACTTCAATGTGGAAATCAACAGTAATTTTTTCTTTCTTTCAGAATATAAATAAAGGGTAATGATTTCCTCACTCCAATTTTATCCACTTACACTCCTTTTTCAGTTATAAAATGGAGTGAAAGTGGATAAAATTGGAGTGGGGAAATCACCACTCTAAATAAATTCTGTGATGTGATAACACTGGCCATATTGAAAATACAATTGGAATTCTTACCTTTCATTCTCAAGTAGAAGCGTTCGTTCCCATACAGAGTTACAATAAGCATTACCCAAGTTGCGAAATAAGTCCACAATTGTAGGTTCCCAAACCTTGACATCTAATGTTAAAGATCTCACCTGCAGTTATTAGTACAAGTCATCTTTTAATGGGGGATCTTAAACGAGAATTCAAAATAATTGGTATAGAGAAATTCATAATAATAGGATTTCACCAACACAACTCTAAATGCTTTAACTTCCCTAACTTTTCGCAAATAACAAAGACAATCCAAATTATTAATCGTATAGAAGGGTAGGCCAAGAGGAAAATGACACAAAATAAAACTTATTAATAAACTGGAAGCTGGCAGACATCTACACTAGAGCAAAACACAATCAGTTCTCAACTTTTCATTTCTTTGCGCACCTTTGAAATATGTACACCAAGATTCCGGTGAACACCAGAACATTCGATGCACACCAGTATGCCAAGATTAAGAGATGCCCAATCAGGCTCAGGAGCACTGCACTCTGCACAAAGATCATTTCCAGGGATTTCCCTGAGAATACTAGAAACAGAATCTATTCTGTTGAATTTTATGGTATCTTCTCTACTTTCATTGCTATTTAGTGGATGAACACCATATGTGCCAAGACCAGATTTACTACTCTTGAGATTCATGTTTCTAGGATGTGGCTGCATAAGATACAACGAAACTTTGTTAGTCGCAATGCTTGCATGCAAGCCTTGATTTTTAGTTATACAGAATAGTCACAAAGCTTTCGAGGGAGGGACCTGTTCAAGAAACTGAGAATTCAGAAGAGATTGAATAGCTCCTGTTATTTTGTTTATCCAATCCATCCTATCTGCATCATTTTCAGCCTGACCAAAACAGAATGGAAAATGTTGCCTGTCAGAATGCTGTCCCGGACTTCAATTATGCAGCTATTGATTCAGATGGAATGAAAAAAATGCAAGGGTGCAAGCGATGAAAGGTACTAGTTTGCTAAGATTTCATTATGTTGCCAATTATCTTTAGCCTAAATCATCCCCCTGTTTTCGCTTGTTTTTTAAGATTTCACTATGTTGCCAATTATCCTCTTTTATAGGAGACTCTCCTGTTTGCTTACATGAATTGCACGAATTAACAAAAACACAGCCCCTTTCATCAAAATGTCCATTATCAAGATCTTTTTCCTGTTCAAGTATAGAAAGCTAACCATGGAGGAACTCTTGCACCACAAGTTTCTCTCTATGGGAAGGGGCTAATGACCAAATAAGTACCAGTTTTAAGTAAAGATTTGATGATGGTATGAGTATGCATTGGAGCAATAACATTCCAATTTATCATTAGTGCACATTTCCAGTTGTAGTGACAACTCATCTGCTTCATCTTAACTTTCAGGAGTCAGACAAAGCGAGGTGTGCTTTGGCAGAGCATGCTTGTTGGCGTCCATACCCTTTTGACCCTACCAAACCTGAAACTCAGTCAGCCTTTTTAATTGGGTTTTGCTTGGGGAGTGGGGAGGAGGGAGGGGATTATTCAGTATCATTGACTTGAGGCAAAAAGTACCCTGTCTGCCTGCAAGGGGGAGACAGTGAGTTGTTTTTATCAACATTAAACTAGTTTTGCGGTTAACTTCAACTACATTCTCACATTTACAAATGTGGCATCCGAATGAGATAAAGAGAAAATGCTATCATATATCAACTTATTATTTCCAAAAGCTATACATGAGCCTAGTAGCTTTTTCTCGTGTTTTTCTTAGCAGAGTTATCTCTTTCAACCATTGTGTTTCCAGAACTGTCTCGGTGGCACGATGAAATGATAATGCAACAAAATAACCTTTCTTACAACAGCAAAATAGGAGTACTAGAGCTCTTGGATTATAAACTTGGTTTCAGGATTTCAAGGTCTTGTGCCTTCAAATTATTGGCAGCTTACCTCAAGTAGTTGGTATTATGGTCATGTTGAGAGTTGAGATGAGTTAAGCCATGCATACAATTTTTAGTTCTACAATACGGCACCATAATGAAATAACCAACAGCCAATCAACTAATTACCTGCAATGTGTAAGTTTTCAGTGGGGATATTATTCTGAAGCAAAGTCGAAGATCTGTATCCTCTGCATCCATCTTAATTGTTGAGGTGCACAGATCAACAGTACGGCAGCCCAGAATGTTCTCATTAAGTGACGGTCCCCTATGTCTTGAACGAAATCTACCAAACACACCACTGTGATGTTCAGGTGAACGCGTGAAGTGATGTGATTGAGAGCCCTATGATGGTAACGGATGCAAGAAAAAAGAAAAATCAGGAGTCCATGCAACAAAAACTAACATTATCACTGGAATATGACATATATGAAATAGTTATTTAAAGATCATTCAAAGATACAGAATCCAAAACTTACAGATAAAAATTAGCCGAGAAAATTGTATAAATGCCTGATGGTTTCTGAGGATAATATCCAGCATGCTTTCTATTCTTTTTGTGTTTAGTTAGAATATATTATTCAGTTTATGGAATAGTAAGGAGAAAGGGATTCCGAGAAAAGGAAAAAAGAAATAAAGAAATAACAGAATCTTTGAAGATAAGGTGGAGGAAGTCGGTTTTCTATGGGATAGAAGTAGATTATTGGTGTCTTTATGGGCTTCATTTGTCAAAGCATTCCACGGATTTTCTCTTTAGCATAATTATTGGGCAGCTCTGAACTTAAACCAATTGTAATATTTTTCTTGTAATTCTCTGGTTTGTATATGTTAAGCATACATGAATTTCTTGTATGTCTTTTCTTGCATCTTTCTTTCTAATTAAAGTAAGGTTTACTATAGTTTAAAAAAAATGGTAACACACCATGGGTTTGGTACCCTTAATTCTGTAATAAAATAAAGACCCTTGATTGTTCAGTACGAAAAACCTCCTCTTCCAATCTCCCCTTAAACTTGAAGATCGTTTCAATAGATATCCTTGCTTGATTGTCTGGACCTAAAATATGAAACAAAATTAAGAATTATGTGATTATTCTTCTTTGAAGTAAAACTATACTACCAATAAAGTGACATATAATCGTATTAAAACTTGAATTCCAACAATACAAATAATAGGAGACTCTCAGAAGTAAAAAATTGAAGACACATTCTAACATTACATATCGCAAAAATTGAAGTAAAAGGTGCAATCATGCAAAAATTCGTCAACCAATTCTATTACCTTCCCATTTGCACTGGACTGCATGATTGCGTCTATATTTTTGTAAGAAGCCAAACCAAAGGCACGATTGCCATCAACCGCTGCAGAAGGCTCAATATTACTGGACGCTCGTACACTGTCCAGCTCGGCTTGTGTTCTAAATTCCTGAATCCTTTTGTGAAGTTTCTCTTGCTCAACGGTGGACTGTTCTTTAGATTGTTGTGCATATGTCAACACCTGATTTCAGGAAAATAAGTTAATTATCAATTGAAACTATCTCTCCCTAAACACTAAATAAACATAATTGTCAAAGATGGCAACCATAAAAAGGTTCTGCCCATGGCATGAATGTACGGGTGACATGAGATCATCAAATGAGGTCAGGTTCAATGGGTTGACTCAAACATAGAGTGCAACTTTAACATGAAACTTCCAATTGCCAAAAATTAGATCAAACCTTGTTAAACTATAATTATTCAATACCTAAAAATATTGTGAGAGAAGAAGATCTAGTCAAACTCTATTGGATGGTAATCCATATTTCTCCAATAAACACAGTAAGAAAAAGAGGGTCGGGGGAGAGTTCTATGCATCATTGGCATGAATGTATTCATGTAACAAATGTCAAGGAGTTAGGCTAACAAGTTTTACTAGCATTTGGGTTGTTGGCACGAGGATGCACTGACTGTAATCACAAAGATCGAGGTTCAAAACTCCACAAGGCACAAATGGTAAATGATATCCATCGCTCAGGAGATATTTGTTTGGCAGAATTGAATTATAGGCATCCCATACCCATTCCTTGGAATGGAGGAAAGGGGTTTCTTAGAAACTCATGGAATCCAGCATCCCAAATAAGGAGGGTCGGTCTTCTAGTTTGGTAGGTGGAAAAATCTCTATAAAGTTTAACTTAATTGATAATTTTTTAGCTGAATCCAATGCATGGTAATTCAGCTTACAGGCAGGATAAACTTCACCTCTCTTATTATTAATAACTCCAACCTTTAATTAATCCATAACTATCAAATGAAAAGGGAATTACATTCATACCTGGTGAATATATGGTTCCATTTGGCTGAATAACTCGTATCCCTAACCATTACAAAAAAATTATTCTTCTCAGCTGTCAAAATGACATACATTCACATGTAAAGAAGATAAAATCTAATGATTGCACAAACAGACCAGCTTAAAGTATCTCAGATGAGCATCCATGATTGCACTAATAGATTCCAAAAACTCGTACTTCTTTTTTGATTCAATATTCATTAGTGAGTTTACCTGCAGTCCTTAAAATCACAGAGAAAGGTCATTACAAGCAGAAATAATTAAGGAAAAAATGCATGACACATGCAAAAGAGATCTGCAAACATAGAAAGACATACTAGGTTAAAGCGGCTCTTCTCGAATGTTGATTTTGAATTTTGTAGATCCTGTCATGAATAAAGGATGGTGAGCTCCTCAATTTTTCCGATAAGAGGGTGTCTACTGTCTAGACAAGAAATTACTGAAGTAACAGGCACACACCTCCTCTAGTTCTGCTACAATGTCTCCCCGTGTATTCTTCTTTAAGGACACAAACTTTTCCCGTGCCTGACATTGAGTAAAACAAAATTTTATGCAACTTCATTAGATATCAACTCAAGTGCCTGAGATTTAAACGTGAGACGAAGTGGAAAACTGGACAAAAAATACAAACAGAAAATATAAGACGCCGAAGTAAATGCGCATACATGGACAGTTTCAAACCCCAATATGTATAATTTTTTGGCTCATCATCCATACAAAAAAACAATTTTAATGATGTCCACACAGATCCCAATCTATAAAACCCAGACCCAACGGCATTTAGGTAGAACCAAGCAACTAGAAGCTTCCCTTCTTAGGGACCAAAGCTATAATATAAGAAAGTATAAATCGAATTAATATCATTGCCCCGTATCATATAATCACACAAGTAGAAAATTTTCATGGAGATCTACAATACCTGATCATAACCATGTATAGCTTTGTCAAAGCGACGTCGGGACTCCTGCAAAATTAAGAGAAAAGCTTGTAAGAAAAAGAAAGCAAAAGTTTTGAGAACTTCATCACAATTTACGCTTAGTCATCTATCTTACTACCACAATGCCTGCACCAATTTCCATTAGCATAATTATCGTAGAAGCTAAAAAAGGAACAAAGAATTACCTTTGCATCTTGCATATCAACTGTCATAAAGTTCATCAACCGATCAACCAACACATGCTCTACCTGTAATCCATAATTTTCCCACCAAATATTTAGAAAAGAGAAAGAAAAAGAAAAGAGATTTCCGTATAATGTTACTCTTAAATCTATATTTTCTATTTGGTTTGTCTGGGAATGGTCGAACCCCATATGTACATCAACCTCACCAAACCATGTGCTGCCATTTTGAGTGACCATTACAAAACACATAGAAAGCATGCCTCACTTTCACCATGTAACATATTAAGAAAGATTATTCCATTGATTGGCTACCTAATGACTCACTTGGAAGCGAAGAAGCTCTTTATAAGTGGCAAGCTCTTGAAATGCAGTAACGAATTTGGACATTACTGGACCTGGAATAAAATATCACATAAAAAGCAAGTTAAACTATATACATATATATAGTTTGGAACTTAACTGTCAACTCAAAGAAAAACTAAAGGACAAAAATTGAAAGCAATAATCAACTAGCAACTCGGAAAAGAATGTAATCCAGTTGAACTGAAGATCTTTCCTTGTTTTAAATTTAGTATATGAGAAGTTCTCTTTCCCTTTCCGTGTTATACTAAAATTACACCACAATTACAGCTTAAGATACAAAAATTTCTCATTTCTCTTTCACAGAATAAAATTAGACTAAATACATCATTGACTACAATTAAAACCATTTTGTATTTAAAAACACTAAATTGAAAAATTAGAAATCATTATTGTCATTTCATCCTATGCACCTTTATGGTTTCTATACATTTTTCTGGAAAAATAAGTACGTAAAGCAGAATACAATTATGAATCCCAACAACCTCCTATGGATACGCTAACAGGATCATCCAGTCCACCACCAAATGCTTCCAAAGAATCTGCAAAAGTGGTGTCTCCATTACATGCTTCTCCGAGAGCCGCCCTGTGAGAAAAACAAAGACAAGAATCAAAACTTGCCTCTGCCAATGACTTTAAGTTTAATTGTTAAAGATAAGACTTTAATAGGGATCGAAATAAAAAAAGAACATCTACTGGTGCCACTTATTGTCTATCCTGCTAATGGGTAGAGACTTTGTTTATAAATATTGAAATGCAATAGATAATCACAAAAATAAACTTGAAGGATGAAACAAAGGAAAGAAATTCACTTCAGTTCAATAACTGAGAATGCAGTGACATCAAAGATTCTGCTAACTGCTACCAACTCTAATGCCGACCAAAAGCAGCCTTTCTAACAAGCAAGATTTTCTGCAACTAAACGAGGTGTTGCCCACTTAACACTAAGCAAACTTTGGAGTCTTTGTTAACATTAGGGTATTCACCCTTATTCAACCAAACTCCTACACTTTTTACATATGTGATATTTATTTGATGTTTACTTCTTGGTAGTAGGTTTTTTTCAATAATAACTATTATAAACTCCTGAGGTTCTACACAAATAGATGGGAAACATCGTAAACACTTACATAAACTTCTTACACCCTTTGTATAATTTTTGGCAGCGATCTTTCAACTCATCGGCTGTCTGTTCTAGAGAATATATCTGTTGAAGAAGGCAAACCGATCATTTTGATATCATTGAAGAACACGAGAGACATCCACAACATCAACAAGTCTGTTCTAGAGAATATATCTGTTCTAAAGCTAACATACTACAAAATTTAACTTGTATTCTTATATTTTACTAGAGTTGGTCATCAAATTGAACAAGGTCACAAAATAAATGAAAAAAGTAAACTACACCCACCACCATTATTGCTCTCAGGTATGATAAATTTTAAGAATTCATGCCTTGTTTCATGTTTTATGCTACAAGTTGCTTAATCTTGAATTAAATATATACATAGTAATTCAAAGTCAAAAATTCCGTTGCAAGCCAGTAAAGCTCGTTGTCAGCTGAAAATATTTATTTCTACATTAAAAGTATTGCACATAAAATCCGAGAGAACGGAGCTATTTACAGTGAGAGTAGTGCGATGATTTCATCTCCAAATTCATATAATTTTAGGGGTTGAAACTTTTCTCAAAACACGAAATCCGAATATGTAAATATTTATCACCTGCTTCTGAAACATTGGGGAATCCTCGAGTTTGATAAATGCCGCCATTTTCCACTCGAATTTGGAGATCCAATCTCTCTCTGTCTCTTTCTTTCTCCGTATTCGCTCTCCAGCTAGCTCAGACTTTTTTTCCTTTCTTTTTCAGATCGAATTCGAGCACATGGAGCAACTCGCAAAATGCATATTTTGCGGAGGGGTTATTTGGTCATTTCATTTCAACGTTTGCTCAATTTATCGCTAGTGATTCGCGCACAATAGAACAACGTAGAACCTGACGAGGACAAGAGTCACGAGACGACAGCAACAGTTGCAAGTTAGATTTGATGAAAGGATGACCTTTTGCGCGCATGCTTCTTCGGGCCCTTCGACTGTGATGGTGAAAGATCTCCCACCGTTGAATTTCAAATCAGTCGGTAATTAGTTTTCCCATTTGTGGATAAATTTACCTAAGTTATAATATAAATTTTGTAAAATGTGTATTGGCTTATTATCAAAAAACGTTCCTAAAGTTTACGAAACTATTAGATTTCATCATTAATGTTTTTTTGTGTCACTCGTAGTCCTCAAGGTTAATATGAGCGATCACAAATGGTCCATACCGTTAGGTTCCTTCAAAAACTCTGTTAGTTTGCTGACGTGACATATATATATCACAAAACATTCCTGAGGTTTACACACCTATCACAAATGGTACCTACGAAAATTTTAAAATTAATAAAATTTTGATTTCCTTTTTTTTAATTATTTATAAATGAAAAAATCATTTATAGAAGGATTTTAATCTAAAGGACCATTTATGAACCCTAAACTCTTAGTTTTTAAAATTTTTAATTTTATGAATTTTAAATTATTTTTAAAAAAACTCCATTAATTCGTTGATGTGGCATATATATGGAGTCCAATATAGTGTCACATGTATTTAAAATATAATATATATTTTAAACTAAAAAATTAAAAAAATTCGTAGGGACAATTTGTGATAGGTGTGTGAACCTCATGGATGTTTTGTTATATATATATATATATATATATGCCAAGTCAGCAAATCAAAAGAGTTTTTGATGGAACCTAATGGCAGGGACCATTTGTGATTGCACATACTAACCTTGAGGACCACGAGTGACACAAAAAAACATTAAGGATGCAATTTGATAGTTTGGTAAACCTTAGGAACGTTTTGTGATAATAAACCTAAAATATTACATAGAAGATCTGCAATGAATCTTACAACCATATAAATCAAACTCAACACGAAAAACTAATATCAATATGAAAAATTGTTATACTATATACAAATAAGTATTATCATGCAATTGTCCCTTCTTAGCTAAAAAGTCAGCAACCATATTGACTTCTCTGTCAATACAATGAATAGAAAATTGATCAAACTGCTAGAACAAATGCTAAATGTGTCAAGTAATACTGAAATATAGTGGTATACAAAAGCTAACGCATTATATGAGGATAATTATTATCATTTTATCCTCATATAATGCTTATCATTTCGCCCGCCGATTTTATACTATGTTTGGTGACTAGAATTTGATTTGATTATGGGTAGGATTAGATTGCATTTGATTACATTGGATTTAAAATGATAAGTAAACCTTCGTTGGCATTAGTGTCTCTAATCTGTGTCCCGATTGATGGGTATTGGATATGAGGTATAAGAGCATCTCTAAGGGAGATCTCAAATATCAAACATCAAATTTAAATTTGATGGCTGATGTGGCAATTTGTCATTTACACAGTTTTACAGTCCACCCGATATGTCAAATAAATAATTATTGTAACCATTAGATAAAAAATGTAATAAAGAAATTAAAAAATCACCCAACATAATCTCACTCTTATTTACAAATAAGAGTTCGTATTTTTAATTGAGTACGACCCATTCAAGATAAAGATATCTCTTAATTATAATCTCCTTGGAAAGAGAAAACCCTTTGATTCCAATATGAAGAATGAAATAAATAATGGAATTTGATTTGATGTTACGGCTGCATCCAGGGAATCCTAGACTGCCTACATACCCAATTTTGGGGATCAAGCCTTTTGTAGTTCTCAGATAATTTGATTGGACTTTCAAGGAATGAATGACCCCTTAAAAGAATTTGTGGTATAAGAAATATTTTATGAAATTTGGATGAATGTGGTTGGACCAGGGATTCAATTTGATTTGTGGTTGGAAAAGTGTTTGGGGCGAATTTGGTTAAGGGACACCAGAGATTTTATTCGGACTTGCGGTTGTATTTGGATTGAATTTCCAAATTGCCTACGTATTCTTGGCGGAATTAAACCGGACGTAGTTCATAAAAAATTTGATTGGACTTTTCAAGGAATGAATGACCCCTTGAAAGAATTTGTAAGTTTGAGATATTTGAATTTGATCTCATTGAAATTTGCACGGACAGATGACCCATGAGAAAATTTGAAAAAGTTTTGTACCATTTGAGAAATTTGGAATTTTCGTATCAATTATTTGCTAATTGATACGTTTTTATTTTGAATGGAATTTTGGACGGACCAATTTTGATTTGAGGAAAGGGTCTATCAAACTTTATTTGAGGGTTATATCAATTATTTGTTAACTGGTATTTTCTAGCACATGAGAATGGACAATGTGGGAGTTGTTATCCTGTTTGAACACTTGAATTTGGAAGATGACCCACTTGCCCTTCATCCTTCTTTTACCATTTTTGGATATTTGGCTGGGAAGATGCGAGTCTCTGCATGTCCAGCAAAACCAATTGGTTGGGCTTTGGGTTTGCTATTATCACATCCTCACTAAGCAACAAACTCTCCACCACTTTCTTGCTCTACTTTTTCACTAAGCAACAGCAGTGCATTCCTTCCTTGATTTGTGACAGGAGCTTTTGCTGGGGCAAAGTCTCATTTAGCTTGGCCTGCAGGACGCCAGAGAAAGGCTTGCTGCCCACTTGTGCCTTCATTTTCTTCTTTATTTGTTAAAGGCTCCAAAGCTCCAGGGAAATTGTGGGGTGCAAATTAATTCTCTTGTGCTTGACTTGGAGAAGTTTTGGTCTGACAAGAAAATAGTTTTCTTTTTGTACATAAACCTATGGAATATCTTTGTCCTTCTGTTTGTTACTCAAGAGCACCTGCATTATTTTCATCGAGTGTGTCTATGAACACCTGCAAGGCACTCACAACACTTAATACAGTGGGGATCTTACGAAAGTCCATCTGCATATTTTCACAATAGAGAGATCCTTGCGAGAGCTCTCTTTGTGTAAAAGTTGTGCAGCCATCTCATCACCAATTTGAGAAGGATCAATTTCTTTGGCCTGCAGTTTCTTGAGATTTCTTTGACAACAGGGAATTTTTTAGGCTTCTTTGACAGCAAGGACATGGAAGAATTTCGACAGTAAGTACACATTCTCAAAGCCTTTATGGCAAACAACAGTGGAAGGGGACTTTGAACTTTGATAGGAAATCTGTTATCAATTTGGTGAGCCCCATGACTGTTATTTTAAAGGTCGACTTCTGTGTGATGCTCAGGAAACGTCATTTGCAGAGGCTTGTTTAATTAAACTTCGCATAAGATGTTTGAGTGTTGAGTAGCAAGAGAATATATTGCATAGAGAAACATGATGAAATTTTCTGGCAGAAGAAATAAACTTTATACCTTGCCTTTCTTCTGCCCTTTTCTTTCTCTTATTCCTTAATCAGAATCCCAGCAGCCTCTTCGTTTTCTCTCCAGACTTTTGTCTTATTTCCTGCAGCAGCTTTTATTTTTGCCTCCTTCAGATTTCTCGCCCCTGCTTCTTTCTTTTCAGGACCCCAGTCTTATCTTGCTTCAGTATCAATTTCTACAGCACTGTCTTGTTTCTTGCCTCCCCTCTTATCTGCAGCTCTTTGGTTTCTTTCTGCCTCTCCTTTTTTCTTTGGTTCATGCCTTTTTATAGGCAAATAGGTGAGTGACAGTTGAGGGAGATTGTTTCTTCCCAAATTGTGCCATCGTTTTGATAAGTGGAGTGGTGGGAGATAAACTGCTCCATGCACAATCTCACCTTGACAATTTTTTTTTTTTTCCTTTTGAGAGTGGGGCAGTAATTTTTTTTCTTGGAGATAAATATATGGGATTTTATCTCTAGGCGTCATTTTGTTGTTGAGTTCTTAATTTTGGACCTCACCTGATTTAGAATTGATTTGTTACAGCCCAAATGCCTATCCAAATTAATCTGATAGGTATGAAATTTTTTATTTCAACAGTAATAGTCAGATCCTTTAAGATAAAAAAGAAAAAAAATAAAAAAGCAAAATAATAAATGCAAGTAACAACCAGCTATCTTTAAAAAATAATAAAATAATCATTTGACATCTTGATTTTGAGATGTCAAAAATAACACTTGAATCTCCAGCCTTCATTCCACATCAACTTTGATAATTCGGTTGGAGTGATGTGAGATGTTATTTCTAACCGTTAAATGTCTATGTGACACTTTTAACATATCGGTCGGAGATGCTCTGAGCATCTCCAAGGGAGATGTCAAATATTAAACATCAAATTTAAATTTGATGGCTGATGTGGCAATTTGACATCTTACACAGATTTACACTTCACCCGATATGTCAAATTAAATTATTAAATTATTAAATTTTAGTGTTGATTTATTTTTAATTAAAAAGAAAATAAAAGAAATAATAATAAAATATTCATTTGACATCTTGCTTTTGGGATGTAAAAAAAATAACATCTCAACCTCCATCTTTCATTTCACATCAGTTTTGACATATCGGTTAGAGTGATGTGAGATATTTTTTTTTAGCCGTTAAATGTCTATGTATAACTTTTGATACATTGGTTGGAGATGCTCTAAAGGATTGGAATAATTGGATTATGCATTTCAAATTTTTTATAGGATAAATTATCCTACTAAAATGCACATGATAGGATTATTGTGGGATTATATATCATATACATTTTAGAGCACCACGAATCCAATCCCACTATTTATTCTACCCACCAAAAGATGCCCTAGTGTAAATGGTTGATCTCATTGAAAGAAAAAAAAAAATAAAATTAATTTTAACAGCATGATAACAATACACCATAAAGCAATTATTGATAAAGTTACTAAAAAATTGTTTAAAGATCCCATTACATTTTAACACCATGATAACAACAATACAACACAAAACTGGTCATATGACATGTTCTAACCTAAAAGTAATTTAAATGTTGTTTTTTCAAGAAAAAAAAAGAAAAGAAAAGAAAAGGAAATAGAGAAGGTGAGAAGGAACCCAAAGCAACCATTGTGCCACTCCCGCTCCCGCTCAAAATCTTAGCGCTGAGAACGATGCAAATGGCAGCCAAAGGGTGGATCGATGGTGACGAGAGCGCAGCTAAGATGCTTGGTAGGGTTGCAACGGAGCGACCCTTCTTGCTTCTTCCGCCTCTTCATCGAGTTCCTCTCCGTGTCGGCAATGTAGTGGAGCTCGTCGGCCCCTCTGCTTCGGCAAAAACCCACATCCTCATTCAAGTAAGCAAAAAAATAAAACTTGCAATTACTGTCTCAGAGACAAATTTGATTTATTTTATTCTGCAAATTATTTGGGCTGATTGTGTTATGCGTGATTAGGCTGCTGTGAATTGCATTCTCCCTAAAGAGTGGAATGGGGTGCACTATGGGGGCTTGGAGCGTTTGGTAATGTTCATTGACTTGGATTGCCGCTTTGACATTCTGCGCCTCTCGGAAATCCTAAAGCACCAAATTATGGAGCCCAATGGTGAGTTGAATTGGTGTCTCTTTCTCTTATATATCGCTTCCTTCATTTACTAAGAATGAAGAATAAAGGCTTTTCATTTGATGTTGCTGCTAAAATACGACCTTTTGCTCTGTGGATTTTGTTTTAGGGTCAATGTATTACGATGAGGAGTTGTATGCTTTGTGCATGAGACGCTTCTTGTACGTCCGTTGTTATGATAGTCTTGAATTTCTTGCCACTCTCAAGGTGAGAAGAATCTCTTTCACTTTCCTATAAGTTTTCATTCACAAAGAAAATAGAAGAGGACAATTATCTTTTCTATCTCTACTACTACTACCTTTATTCAAGCGAGCTCTTCATTAAAGCTTTTATAGATAGTTGTAGAATTTCTTAAGGTAGTTTTTATTTTGGCCTCGATCCCTTTTTCCCTCTTGCATTATAGACATTGCACTATCGGCTTCAAAAGGAAAAAGAAGTGCATCATGTTGGCATTCAATTGCTCATGATTGACAGGTTTGTCTTAAAATCTGGAAATGTTAATTTTGCATTTGCTTTCAGATGTCATGCGATGTTTCCTATATAATTGGAATCACTTTGAGACCTGTCCATGCTTTTTCCTCCTTCGCATGATGTTGCATTATAAATATACGCACGATTTAACAGACAGGATTCAGTTTAATTTAAATATTGATCTCTTAATGTCCAACCAATTTTAACAGTATTGGCCCTTTCCATTGGGTAGATCGTGGCTCAACATTCTTTCCCTTGGGGGGAAATAAGAGGTAATTACTATAGTTGGTTACTTTTGTTCATAGCATACCTACAATCTTTTATTTTGTAGAATGACTTATCAAACGATCTTGTGCATAGGAAATGCCTCTCTCTTCAGAGTGTGTTTGACGCTGTCGTTCAGGATATCAAAAAGCTTCTGCTGGTGCATCCCATGCTAGTGATGGCTACAAAAGAAATCATATTGGGGAATGCATATGGCGGGGATGAGGTCAAACAGTGAGTTCCTTCGAAAGCTCAAAAACTTTAATTTCAGCTATGTTGATTTCAGTTAATTGTGCATTCAGAAAAGATAAAAGGAAGGGCAAAATCTTAATTCGTTCTTAGTGTGAATTCCCGGTTTATCAGTAGTTAACCTTTATTTTCATTTTTCTGACGAAACAAAACCTAGACTTTCATTTAAAAAAGGCAGAAAATATTTCAAATTGTATAATTAACCAATCTCTTTTCCCCTAAGACAAAACCCCTTCTGCTATTATGGTTTCACCCTGTCTATACATGATTTGCTGTATACTATGCTATTCTCAGTTGTTAATACACTGTACCATGATCCTCTCATAACTGCAATTTCAGAAATAAATCTTTGCTGGATGCCTCAGGGTTAAGAAATTTGGCAAGTAATACTCAACAACTTCCATATCGTGAGTATATGCCATCTGTCTGGCAGGTAATATTCATCAATAGTTGCTTGATGAATATTTGATATTTAAGTGTGCTATTATATCGTGAGTCAATCTTTAACCTGTATGATATTTGATATTTAAGTGTGCTATTATAGTTTTCGTGTACAGTTCATCTTAGCCGAACAAATATTTTGTTTTTCAGTTAGTTTTTTTTTTGTTGCATATGCAGTGGACTTGTATGTTTAATCAGTACATCACCAATTCACACGAGTGGTTTAAGAAATAGTAGATTATAGCCAAACCTTTTTGTCGTTTTATAGCTATTTAACATGATTTAACGATGCATTTGAAATTGTGCTTGCATTTTATGGAGGATTCTTCAGTTATTAAGGAATTGTTTAGGGATTGCAGGGAATATTGGAATTACCACTGAGTAAATCAAGAACTCTAGTGTTTACAGAAGAGAATTTATTTTAATGGTGGTCATATTTTTTCTTTACTTTGTCACTATCTGTTTATGAAACCCAGTTGACATGCTAGTTCGTGTGATAGCATGTTTGTACCCTAATCCGTTGGTTTTGCTTGTTGCAGTCCTTTGTTACACACAAGATACTTGTGCGAGCTTCAGGTTAATAATTTTCTTTTTATGGCAACATTTTTGGTTAAATTTGTTCTCTGTCATTGACTACGAATGTACATTTGTCCATCTCCTTCCAGATGATCATATGCCTATAAGACACTATGAAGAACATTCCGTCTATTTGTCAGAATGGTTGTTGCCTTCAATTAGTTTTCGAGACAAGTTTACCGTAAAAGATGTGAGAAAATTTTGTTACGTTTCTCATGATCTGAGAACTGTTTAAAAGAATTGAATAATTTTTGTTGCACAATAAATTAATGGTGTAACCTGATTGTGCAGGCTGGTATCGTTATTGTCACGTGATCTGGAGACCGGAAGGAGTGGCCCTACCTATGCACAAAAAAATGAAGGGGAAAAAAAGAGCATAAACCATATATTGTATTAAAAAAGATGAGAATATGATAAGAGTAGACTAGTGTAGTAGTGTACATAAACAGAGTTACATTATATTGATATTTGTTTAATTAAAGCTTGTAAATGTTATTTGAAGAACAAACACATTTTCCAGCACAATCAATCCGACACGAATCACGATGATACGTTGTTATATTTTCATTTCGATTCGTTGAAACAAACATTTTACCTCGTTTACAACAACTACATATGGGGAGAGGGAAAAGGAAAAGAAAAGGGAACCGATTTGAGAAGAGAGCGAGGGAATGAGGTTGGTCGTTTCATTTTCCCCCGGTGTATGTCATTTTCCCGCCAATCCAAAAAGCACAATAATACGACCATTGGCGCCAATCAACAGAAAAGCTTATTTTTATGATCGAATGAGCGCAGTTCCGATGGCGTTGGAAAAAGAGCAACCAAGAAAGGAAGAAATGGGTTCCAAAAACAAAAACAAAACCCTACTGGATCTCTTCCAACCCACTGCCTCCTCCGCCAAACGCTTGAAAACCGATTCCATCAGAGCCACACACTCTGACTCTGTCTCGCCTGTACCACCACCATCCCATGATGACTCTTCCTCTTCCGACCTCACCGCCCAGCAAAAGTCACGCATGGAATTCCAGAAGCTGCTCGCCAAAGCCAGACGCAACCTCTCTATCTGCTCCAACAGACTCTCCAACTCCAACTCCAAAGGTAACTTATTTTAATTTAATCAATTAGACAACAACAAATTTCATTTCATTTTCATTCTGATATAATTAATTATTAATTTAGGTGAAGGAGTGAAACTGGAGGAGCTACTGGTGGAGGAGACGTGGTTGGAAGCGTTCCCCTCGGAGCTTCAGAAACCCTACGCCAAGACCCTCTCCAAGTTCGTCGAGAATGAGATTTGCGGCGGCGCCCTTCCCATCTACCCGCCTACTCACTTGATCTTCAACGCTCTCAACTCCACCCCTTTTGACCGGGTCAAGGCTGTCATCCTGGGTCAGGACCCGTATCATGGCCCGGGTCAAGCGATGGGCCTCTCTTTCTCTGTTCCTGAGGGTGTCAAGGTTCCCTCAAGTCTCGTTAATATATTCAAGGAACTCCACCAAGATCTTGGCTGTTCAATTCCCTCTCATGGCAATCTTGAAAAATGGGCTGTTCAGGTTTTTTTTATATCTTTCTTCTACATTATGCTTCATTGAGCTTCTTTTCTATGAGTTGTGAATTGCGACTGATGTTCATCTTTACAATTGATTCTATTTCTAGGGTGTTCTCTTGCTCAATGCTGTTCTCACTGGTGAGCTCATGTCTTGTAAACACATTTTTTCTGATACTTGTTTTAGATTTTACAACTAAAGCACTAATTTTGTTAGTTCAACCTTGTTCTAAAGTGGATTGATTGTTCACAAATGCCAATCGCTTTAGCTACTTGTCGCCACCTTTTTCTCAATGAAAATAATAAGTTCAAAGTGAGAGTTGTAGATAATGTTTTCCAATTAACCATAGGATGGGAATCAGGAAAAGCATATAAAGGTGGCTCTGGATAGTTATTTCATTTCTTTTTTCTCTCTCCTTATTTTACTCCATTTTATTTTGTCTTATGACCTTTCAATTTCATATCCAGTTAGGAATCATCAGGCTAACTCTCATGCCAAGAAAGGATGGGAACAATTTACTGATGCTGTTATCAAAACAATTTCACAGAAGAGGGAAGGAGTTGTTTTTCTCCTATGGGGAAACTCTGCTCAGCAGAAATCCAAGTAGGTTTGTTTTGTGGTGTGAGTTTTAAATTTAGTGGCTCTGCAAATGGAACATTTCCAACAAAATAAATATTATATCTCTCTCATACACACGCACACAAACAAACTGACATGCTAGTTGTTTTATACTTGTCTATGCTCTCATGTTTTGGCCTAAAGTACCAAGGAATCGGGACACCTTGGCTCATGTTAAGTGTTTCAATTTGAAATGAATAATATTTAAGTGAACAGAGGGCCTAGCTTTGCTGTATACGGCATGTTCTCTCAATCATAAAACAAACTTTGGCCCATTTTATCCTTTGTTCAACTGTAAAATTGTCTAGAACATCCCTCAAAATGAGTCATTGACGGAACCAACTTGATAATATCAATATGTGAATATTGCAAACATCCGGCGCTGCTTATATAGGCATCCGAGGCTATTCCAATTAGAAAGTTCTAAAGATATTATGATTGACATCTCCTGGTTGTAAAATTTTAAGGAATCTCAATACTTGTACTTTCTATAGCTCGACAAAAAAGAACACAACTTCTGATAGTCAGGATCTTTAACTTGGAGGGAATGCATAGAGGACTATCCATGAAAAGGGTTTCAGTCTCCTGCTAAATGGGTTGAGAAGAGTTTAAGATTGGAGAATTGAATTACAATGCAGGTTGATTGATGAGTCAAAGCATCACATTCTCAAAGCGGCACATCCTTCTGGTTTGTCAGCAAACAGGGGCTTCTTTGGCTGCAGGTCAGTTTTAACTCCATAAGAAATGCCTATCCAAATAAAGACAAGAGGGTGGGGACAGAGAGCCCCTCCATGTCTACTAATATGGCATAATGGTGATAAGCTTATAATTAGTTTGTCAAAAAATCTGGGATAGGCTGTTATAATTAGTATGCATTTTCCTGGGATTTCTTTGTTTGTCTTTATCCATGCGAAATTTCACCGTATTTGCAAGCATGATACTGAGTATAACCCCTTAGATTTACATGTCTTGAAATATAATCTTATGTGATTATTATCTTAAGAAAAATTACATGGTAACCAGATAATTTGCTCATTATGTGAACAGGCATTTTTCTCGCACGAACCAGCTTCTGGAGGAGATGGGTATTCCTTCCATAGACTGGCAACTTTGATCTAGAAAAGCATCTCAGCAAGCAGCACCTAATTGTATTTTGTCTCAAAATATCTCAGTTAAGTTCATCATGTATGAGCAACTTTGGGACTTGGTTAGATGTTGATACATTAGTCTTTTTGTACAGAATACGGTAGTCTAACTATCCAAGATTCCAGGTAGTGTTGCCCCCTAAGCAATTCATTTTGTCCGATGGAGTCAATTGATCTGGGGTTCTTTTGAATGTTTCTGAATTTTCTCTGCTCATCCTTTCCCTTTTGTGAGATACTACTTCAAATAGCAATTTCTTCATTTCCTATATACCCCCCAATCCAATTTCATTTTCTAATCTCATCCACTAAAGGATTATTAGAATTGTACTAATTCTGATAAAAAGTTTAGACTTTGGATCTATGGATTTTGAATTTGAAAAATGATTGTTTGTTGGTGATAAGTTGATTGATTGTTAAAAATGCAATTGCAATCACGGTTGGCAAATTCTACACGCCCTATCCACACTCTGGTCTGGTGTGGTCTAGTGGCGCCAGAAATACGACCATATGCTTATTATACGCCCAACAAAACTTTATGAAGAAAGTTGGACTTGGATTTCTTGTGTGCACGTGACTAGTTGTCATTGGCCTCACGCTCAGTAATGGTCAACACACGACACGCCACCACTCACTCATCAAAGAAGCGAAGCGAAGCAAAACAGAGGACTTTCCATGTCAGCCACAAACTAACTGCTTAAGTAGGAAAAACCAACCAACGGTCCTGATTATTGTTGGGTTTCTCTAATTTACGTACAATTCTAAGTTGAGTTGCAAAATCACCACTAGATCCTATTACCATATCCGAAACAAGCAAGAATCAGACCCAGAAATCATATCTGCTCACTTCACTTCCATACAATACCAGGTTGGATTTATATTTACACGCCCAATTTTAATGTTGTTTGATTGTTAACACTACTGTTCTTGTTCATGAGTTGAATTGAATGCTCTCTCTCTCATTTATTTGTTTAAATTTCTCAGGCGTCGCAAAGAATGGTATGCTGTAATCAGTAATATGAATAATGAATCTCTATCTCTCTCCTTTTCCTCTTCCTGCTTTTCAAATCATAATGGAACCCAATCAGCAACCTGGATTCTGAATGTTTGTTCTTGTAAATTTTCCAGATTGCATGTTGTTCCTGAAAAAAGAAAGAAAAAATAAATAAGGCGTTTTGAAAATATTATTAATTAAGGGTAATATTGTTGTTGATTTTGGGATAGTCATAGAGTTCTTTCAATGCCCTTTTCAGGAAATGACGAGCCTTATTTCAAGCCACCACTGTAATTGGTCATTTGGGGTTCAGGAGAACCTTAACACAGGAATGGGATTCAACAAAGTTGTACTTCCTGGATATAATGGTTCGTATTTTCCTTCAAGAGGAGGATTGGTTTTTTCCACTGGTAATTGTCACATCCGTTATCACAGTGATCGGAGACATAGGCCTATCTTTTCAAGTACAACAGATGATGGCATAAATCCAGATGACTCAGAAGATCCAAATGATGCAAAAGATTCTTCTCCCAAACCTGAAACTGGAGGGGTATGTTAATGTTCTTCTCTCCGCTGCCATATTTGTGATATGACTGCTAACAAAAACCACTGGGATGTTAAACATTGGTTCCTCAAGCTTGATTCTGGTCTAGTGGGTTCGTCGTCCCAATTTGCTCAACTGAGTTTATAGATTAATGAACAGTTTGGCCAAATTGAATTTGCATGGAAAATATTGTTTCACTTGTTCCCCTGTTTCCATTATATATATATATATATATATATATATATTATCATCTGCGCATACATATGATCTATGCTGCTTAAATCAATCCCTATTGCTATCTTCTATAGAAATTTTTATGGTATCTGCTATTCATTTGAAAGCATTACTTATTTAACTGTGCGTATTTGTACACTATTTTAGACGGAATTAATAGCAGATGTTGAATTTAGATGGCAAAACATGTGTGTTTTTATTGACCTTCCCCTGTATTGTTTCAGGTGAACAGTGAAATGCTTAGAGAGAATCTTGAAAGACTTGTTGGTACAGATGATTCCTCCTTCAGTGGGATAGACCTGGCAACTCTTATTAGGAACAAGTATGGGAGGTCTTACGACGTTCAACTCATAAAGAAGGTATGTTTTCTATGCGATGTGAAGATAACAAGCATAACACAGGGTAATTTTTCATGATTATGGGATCTTAATTCTGGTGTGATTAGCAAACTGTTTGGCCCTTCTACATTTGTCCAATCCAATCCAATCCAATGTAGGAGTTCCTTGGAAGAAATCTCCTTGCTTTGAATGTCATGTGGAAGTATATGGAGCAGGTATGTACTCAAACAAATTTGAACTTTCTTGTTGGAACAAGCAACATGTCTGCAAACTGCAAAAGCAAAATTGATAGGAGTTAAATAATTAATCCAATCCAAATCTCTGAGTTTGCATGGTTTCTTTCCTTGGTGTATGTTATGTATGAGCTTGTCTCTCAGAGATCCTTTCCACTGACTGAAGAAGAGTATCTATTGAGGCTTGACGATGTGGCAAATACCTTGAAATGCTGGGGAGCTGTATCGCATATCCGAAACAGCCTAGCAAAGCTCAAAGAGAGGCCTCGGATAGGAAAGGTAAACAAAAGAAATAATAATGAACAATGGATATGTTTGTTGATTTATTGTCCATATAACCATTTCTGCAAGTCATTTTGTGCAGGCAGTGAGCATTTTTATCGATATGGACGAGTCTGGAGGGCGTGCAAATGAATGGATTTACAAGTAAATTGGCAAACTGTGGAGGAATTTATAAGTGAAGCAGAAGCAGTGGGAGTGAGTTGCCCACCCCCAACCCACCCAATGTATTTTGCATCAAGCTAGATTAATTAGCCAATACTTATACGTCAGTCAGAGAGGGTTGTTTGAAGATGAACACAAATGTTCAATATTATCAAATCTGTGATTTGTGCATAAATAATTAGTGCTGGCTGCCTCACAACAAGTTCACAACACAAGGAAAATCAAATGTCAATATCACTACAAATGATCCCACTGTTGGAATTGGAGCATACTAAAAAGGGAGGCAGGGGGTTGACTTCATGCATGAATTGATGAGAAGAAACTCTATATTCCTTTTTACTGCATGCATTTGTGGAGATCTTAGTAAGAAGACGTGCTGCTGCGCTGCCTACCTTATTACATGCACGAAGGATTATATTGACAAATAACATAAGAAAGAAAAAATAATAATAATAATAATAATGAAAGGACCTGCAACTGCTCAATTTTCAGCGGATTTAAGAAAATCAAGACAAATATATTGAGAGTATTTTCATAGTTTTAAGGATTTTGCTGGTAATACAAATATATCTTCACTTTTTGACACGTGTCAAATTGTGATTGGCATGTAATAAATAGGAATTGCAGCTCCCCAAATATTTAGCTGGAATTGAAGAAAAGTCAGCCTAAAGAGGTAAAAAAAACTAAAAAGAGGGAGAGAGAGAGAAAAGAAACAGCTTCCTCCCACACTGTTTCTTTCAGTGTCTTTATATTCTCCAGCAAAACCCTAATAAAGAGCTCCCTCCCTTTTTACCTTGTATAGATAGAGTTTTGTTGTTGATGTTAAAAATCAAATTGTGTTAGAGTCTTAGAGACATTGTAATCTCAAGACTTATTATAAGTGAATTTCCCAAAACCCAACTTCATTTGTTTGTCTCTCATTCTCATACTTCCACCCTTGAAAATGATCCTCAGAAATTAACCAAACAAAAGAAGAAGAAAAAAACACACACACACACAAACACATACACTTATATTGAAGCAATTCATTCATTCATAGCAAACATTGAGCTTCAGAATGATTGATGGTTATGATCATGATGCAGCAGCAGACCTCTGCACCACCCGCGTCTCACTCAATTACTGCCCCCTCCTCCACCACCACCGCCATTAGATCACCTACGGCAACCCCCACACACTCGCAGCAGCCATCGCCTCTCTCTCGCCATGCTCTGCCTCTGCCCGCGCCACCTGTCGATCACGTGCTGCCTATCGCCGCTGCGCACCCTTCCAGTGAGCCTGCGTCCACAATTCCGTGCCCACTTGCGAGGGTCCGGCTCTCCGATATTGCCCCGTATGACGGGGCACCGTGCGGGCCGTATTTGAGGGCGGTGGAGGCTCTTTCGGGGTCTCTGATGAGGCACAATGCGGCCGTCATCGAATTGGGTAGCGAGGACGCGGCTCTCTTGCGCTGCGGCTTGGAAGCTTCCAGGTTGTATTTTAGGAGTAGAGCTCAGCTTGGTGCTGGGAAAGGAAGCCGTGGAGTTTACATGTACAGAGCTGGCAGGTATTGCTTAATTTGATGAATGACTGAGTGAGTGAGTTAGGAAATAGAATTAGGGCTAGCGTTGTCCTGTGCTGTATTGGTGATCAATGCAGTTTAAAATGTGTGTTTTTGGGTCAAAGAATTCGTCTTTGAGGATTTTCACATTGTAATTACTAATAACATTGTATTCAACTTTATGATTCTTTGTTTATGCACTCATTTATCTATCTGTTTCTGGTTGCATGAGCTTTATGATAACAGTCTTGTTATCGTTGTCCTATGAAAATTGAGATTTGGCCTTCTGAAGAGCTTCACTTGTTGCAGGGCTTTGGAAGATTGGGACTCATCCCCACCATGCATGGCTGATATTTTTAGGTGCATGGGCAAGGCAGCCCATGTTGCGTTGTGTGCAATAGCTAGGCATCTTCGTTTGCGAAGCGAGTAAGGATGGTGATGATGGCTCTTTAACTTTTCACTTGCTTTTCTTCTAGTTTTCCTGATTACCATTTTTGTATATCTGCTCATGTAACTCCTATCTTTGCAGTGTTTTTAACCAGTTACTTGATGATACTCCCCTTCCCGCTAATGAGGCATCCTCATCAGTGCTTGTTGCAACCTACTCAAATGCTTCCATGCAAAATGGAAAAGGTGCTATTGGGGGAGGGAAGCCAGGAATGAATGGTGAAGTTGAGAAGGGGTTGTTGACATTGATTTCCTCAGACAGTCCTGGTATACAGGTGCCCTTCTTTTTCTTGGTTATATCATGGTTTCTGAAAGATTGGTTAATTTGCAGATGATGAGCTTTGCATCTTATTGTCACTTGTTTCAATGTCTCTTCTACACAAAAAGATAATTTGCTTCATGATTTCTGTAAATCACTTGTGCAAACTGTTTTCTGGTTCAGGTATGTGACCCCAATGGTCGTTGGTACCTAGCAGAGGTTGGGTTAGCTCCTGGGGATGTTTTGCTACTTACAGGTAAGGCACTCAGCCATGCTACAGCTGGCCTTCGCCCTGCTGCATCGTATAAAGCTGCTTCCGATTACTCCTCAGGCATTAATAATGGTGGGAGGTACAAATTGTCTGCTTTCCTTTGTTCCCATTAATGTGTTTGTCCCTCATTTCAATCATATTTACAGGAAGTTCATTTGGAATTAACCTGATTGCATTTGGCGATTGTAGGACATCACTTGCATTTAGGCTCATGCCACAAGGTAACGCTATATTAGATTGCTCTCCAATTGCAGCGGCTGGTCATGTCATTCCCCAGAGCTATGTCCCAATATCTGTAAGCCAGTTTATGGATGATCTTTCTGCTGAGGAAGATGTATTGGGCAGTCGTTCTGATAGTACTTATGTAAGTTTTGTCTTCAAGTACCTGATGTAGGGGGTTAAAGTTTTAAAAAGAATATAATGAGATGAAAACAAATAATGATGGAGGCTTTCTAGGATTTCATTGACAGGCTCAATGCCATATTTGTTAGGATCTCTGCACTAGTTATCTATTCACAGGTTCTTTAAATTCATTGAACTAGGCTTCTTAAGACTAGAAAAGCCTGCGTCTATCAGTTTTGTGATTTAATAGAACTAAAAATGTTATTGCGTGCTTTGCACATGAAAAGAATATCTTAAATAGTAAACCTAAAAAGTATCACTAATTTATTCTTTGTTCGTGGTAATGTGTATATACTTAAGACTTATCAAAAACATCTTAAGCAACTATATTTCCTTTGCACCACATTATTTGTATCTATAATTTTTATATTCTTTTACGAAAAAGACAACATGTGTGGCCCAGGACTGACAGCTTTCTTATTATGGAATTTGCATTTGCAGGTAGCTCGAAATAATTCAAACAAAGAACCGTCTTTAAGAAGTGTTCTCTCAGATCCCTTATCGTAAGTGGTTATTTGCCTTTGAACTTAGTTCCTTATCTGCCTAGCAATATGCTGTCTGTTTAAATTGTAAGCCTCACTGTTGTCATGTATGGGCTGGTCACTTGGGTATGTCTATGCAGTGAATGATGCCTGCCGACCAGCTTGGGGTTTCGAGAGTTTCACAATGATAATGAAAAGTTCTGAACTTGTACTATATATCAAAGATTACTGATAAGATCATTAAGTCAAGACTTAATGTGCTAGGATGGTTAGCGGGATGGTTGATATTTCTAAAGCTCAGTCTGCAAGTGTAGACTAAGTCTTATCTTTCTAAAACTCCCCCTCCACTTGTTGGTTATCTCAACATGTATTTATTCTTATAATGTTTAGTCGGATTATATAGGGTGCTAAAGTTTCTTCTTTTTTCACTCCCTCTTTGGTGTGATCTATAAATGCTTCAGTGGTGCATTCCTTGAAGATGCTGTGGTAGTTTCCTGTGGGCATTCATTTGGCGGTCTCATGTTAAGAAGAGTCATTGACACAGTAAGTAGGCTATCTCCTGATACTAGAAGACATATGAGAAATGCTGCTCTTATTGCTTTGTAGAGGCCCAGGGATTTTGCACGTGTGGATGTTTGTATCCTACTTCTGATTTTCTTATGACTAAAGGACTGCTATTCTCTTAATATCCTTCATGCCTTCTTATCATCGCCTTGCTAATGGATTTATTACCTCTAGATGGGAAGGGACTAGAATCATAACTACAGTTGTTTTTTTCTGTCACAGTCAAGATGTACCCTCTGCAGTGCAGACATTGAGATCGGGTCTCTGGTCCCTAATCTTGGTAAATTCCATTTTGCTTTTTAGTTCTTCCTAAATATGTTCTTATTCCAATTTGTTTCATGATCTTTCTATAAAAAATAAAAATAAAAATGCGCACACGCACTCATGCATATTATATTTTTTTGTCTTGGATCATCATGCTACACCTACATTTCTATCCACTTTCCCAAGGCAATACATTCCTTGTGGTTTCTATTTATATTTTGACATAGAATGATTTCCTCAACAGCTCTGAGAGCTGCAGCTGCAGCAGTGAAGCATGAGGATGATCGAAGGCTATTTCATAACGCGACTATCCGAAAGCGTCGGAAAGAATTGGGTGACCAAATGGATTTATCAAGAAGACCAAATAGGGTGAGTGATAAAAATGCCTGATATTATATATTCCATTTAGACTTTTGAAGTCATGCAAGTCATTGTCAGAATATGGGAAGTGAAATGGGATGTGTAAGGTTAACAGATTGTAGGTAGGCAATTGTGACATGAAAATTATTAAGCTGAGGGGGCTGCTGAAATTGATATGGTGTCTTGACAGAGTTAGATGGAAGATTTTGTGTCATATTGACTACAGTTATGGTAAATGAGGAAAGTCAAATGGTAGTGATTCATGGAATTTGCAAAATGTCTTTGGAGTAAGGAGGGTACACATCTGTGTTTCAAGCATTCCTATTGCATAATTTGTTATGCGTGTGCAGGAAAATGGAGATGTTGGTGATGATGGGCTTCGTGGGGTGCAGTATCCATTTTCTGTGAATGAAAAAGTGGTAATCAAGGTGAGTTTATTTCATTGTTTATCAAAATTGTCTGTTGCCCATTATTGATCAAATAGGAATTGTAAAGGGAATACTTAATTATGCAGGGGAACAGGAGGACTCCAGAAAAATTTGTTGGGAAGGAGGCGGTCATTACATCGCAGTGCCTCAATGGCTGGTGAGTTGGCATGACTAACCTGTCTTTTTTTTTTTTCGTAGACAGAAACTTTTGTATCCAATTCTTTCCTCATGTTCATGCAGGTACTTGCTCAAGATTATTGAAACTGGAGAGAATGTTCGCCTACAATACCGTTCCTTAAGAAAGATGTAGAACGCGCCTGCCAATGAGGACAGTGCTCTTCACAAACCATCGAGAACAGCATCTCACGAAATCATTAACTTGTTGTAGTACTTAAACCTCGATAGAGCGATAGAGAAGTTGCTCGTCAGTCCACCACCCCCCTTGTTGTAACTTCTTGTGTTGGAATATGTAACCATAAGAGAAGTAGTGTATTAGAATCTGAGAGTTTCAGTTGAGCGCTTGTAAAATGGAAAACAATGATACGTTTTTAGTTAGTGTTTTGGGTTTTACAGGTGATGGTACTTTGATTATTAAACTCTACCCTTGTCCAGTAGTGAATTAGGCAGCGAATGAAAAAGAGCACAAATGACACATGATGAGTAGGCAGATAGAGCTTCTGTCCTCGCTCCTCTCTCTCCTCCTCCTCCTAATAATGGATTTATTTATTTACATTTTAAATTAAAGGAAGATTGTCCCTAAACTCTAATGTCTGCTCAAATAATTCCGTACGGAATCAAGTTATTTCATTGCACATATAGAATGTGCACAATTTGCAGTTGCACAGTAGGCGTGGCTTGTGTGACCCTTGCTTCTTCTTCCCTCTTTCAATCTCTCTCACAAACACAAAAAGTTTGCATTCAGAGTTGGCAAAGCTCACGTTCCTTCCTCCGTCCCTCCCACCTCTCTTGTCCTTCTCTTTTCCCCTGCCTAAAAATGCAGCCAAGCCACCATGATTCTTCAAGTGAGAGGATTAGCAAAGCCAACGCGACGGCCTGTGCTAACAATTCCCATTCGATTCTGAAAACTTCCTCTCCGGATGCAAAACATTTAGAGACATTTAGAGGGAATTTAAGTTAAACTATGTCGTCAAATTAAAATCCACAATTATACTTTTATTATTATTGATTTACAGGAATAGAAATAGACATAAGAAAATGGATGAATGTATACCCAAACATTTTGACAAGGTTAGAACTTGTGTAATTCATCACTGGTTTTAATTTTAATTTCCTTTCAGTGAGGACAGGAGACTAAAGATATGGGGGACAATTCCAATTTACAAAGGCACTCTGTCTTTCTATTTGTAATTGATTGATTCGGGTTTGGTTTTGCTTCTCTTTGTTTGTTCGTTCGTCTCTTTCTTGCTTTAAGTTTTGTTTATGGCTTTCGGCCCCACTCCTCTCTCTCTCTCTCTCACCTTCTCCAGCATGTGGTTCCTGTTACACAAAACAACATTGAACATCTCATTCACGCCATTACTCAACCGCTCCAACCCATCCGAAAACGACCCAGTTGCCCTTTCCAGCTCTTTTACGACATCGATTAGCCGCTTCTTCTCCTCCTCCTCCTCTACCGCAACTCCTGCCAGGTCGTCAATGACCTCACACACTTCCCTTACACGTGTCCCCACGTCTTCCAACTCCTCCAATAGGCCTTTCTGTTTCTTGTCCTTTTCGCCCCCGAATTGCCGTTTCAACTCGGCCGACACCTCCGATTCCAACTCGTTCAACGACTCGGCCCATGAAAACTCCGCAGGCACTCCGACCCTTACCATCTCAGGAGATCCGTGGATCGTCGCCACCACGCCTCCGGCGACGAACACAGTCACCAATCCCACGGCGTGCACGGTTCGACGCACGAGCTTCCCGACGCTCGAGGCCTTGCCGCGTGGCACGTTGCGGAGCCCCGTGGCCAGATCTCTGACCAAGACCTCCGCATTGCTCCGTTTTCCGAGGTCCGAAGCACAGCGCTCGAAGTCGGAGAGAGCTTTGCTGGCTCGACGGAGCTTCTCCGGAGACTGATTCCCGTCGCCGAGAAGGTGAAGAACGAAGGTGAGAAGAAGGCGACGCTGGCGAAAGCGTTCGATGTCGGCAGAGACGGAGTTGCAGAGGTCCAAGAGCTTGACGCTGTCGTCCAAATACCAAGCAAGCGAATCATCGAGAGCCGCTACTTTGAGATTGGAGATGAGAACTCTGGCTTCGGACTGAGCCAAGGCGAGGAAATCGACGGCCTTGGAGAGCCAAGACAGGCTGATCGACGGTGGAGTCAGCGTTTTCAAGCGGCAAAGCAAAGCGTCATCGAAGGAGCGTGAGATGAGGTCCAAATTGTTGGGAACAGAGTGTTTCTTAGCCACGCGAAATGGCGAGAAGGAAGAAAAGTTGGAGATTTCCGTTAGGTACATTGCCAGATGATGAATGTTTTCAGGGAGAGAGATTGAACTTTTCCGAGGAAAATATTATTTTCCGGGAAAACGTTCCAAAATGTCGGACCGAGTGAAGAAACAAACGGCTATATACAATATGCGTGTGTAGAGGTTTATATTGGAATATGCAGGGGTACCGGTACTACCGGGTACGGAGAAAGAAAGAGAGAGAGAGAGAGAGAGAGAAAGGAAGTTCGGCAATTGGCATGCAATTTCTGAGAAAAAGTTTGTGCTTTCTTGGTTTCTCCTTTCTCAGACGCGGTTCCGAGAAGAAATCCACTACTGTCTACATCCTCAATTTACGCTATTGCCCGTCGCTTCTTGAATGTTCTTGCTGAATGCCGGTTTAGGATAGGATTACACAAATGCCCCTAACTGTTTGACCAGAGCTTTATATCAAATATGGAAAGGATATATGAAGGTTAATTTGGGAAGAACAAGTAGAGTGGGAGTCAGGGAGGGAAGGGAAGGACTGGACCGTATCTTTCGTTGGTGGACTGAACACGCTAATTTGGTGTAAAGGCCCGCTCATCCGTCATTCCTGCCTTCCCCACTTGACACTTTATATTATTTATCCTTTGCATTTCTTATCATAAACAAGAAAAAAAGTTCATATCGCTTAACCTACCACCCATCGATGTCTTTAAAACTACCTCTAAATTTAACTCTATATCTTTTGCACATCTCAAAAACACTTTTAAATTGTTTAGTTAAAGCGAAGCGAATTTGTATATCTCAAAAACACTTCTAAATTGTTTAAATAAAACGAAGCGAGTGACAGAAAACTATAAAATGGTGCTCACGTAATATAACATAATCTAATCTGCATTTTGCAGTCTGCTGTACGCAAGGGGAAAGGAAGTACTAAATGTGTACCTCCTAATATTAGTAGGCTTAACTAATTTTTTTTTCTCTAACCTTAAAGCGTGCCAAATTGAATTTCTGGCAAGCAAAGCTTTGCCCTGTCATCCCTCTCCCACCTACCTAACCTTATATCTGTGCTAATGCTTATAAGATGTTCCACTAATCCATTCGGATTAAAGGAAAAGAAAAGAGTTTCGGCTTAAACAAGGATTTCTACCAATTTCATGTTTTCTTGAAGCTTTTTTAAAGTCGTGCATGCTTGTATAAGAATATTGCAATGGAAGTTTTGTTCATGGCTTAAAGAAATAGCAATAAAATTTCAATAATAAAATTAAAATTGTGAATGTTTTTTTATATAAAATTTATGTGGATGCACTTGCTTATAACTTATGTATCATTCAACCCAATTGCCCTTTTTTTTTTTTTTTGGTCAAGTAACCCAATTGCCCTAATCACGGGATATTAAACCAAGTTGTGGCATTATTAATCAGTCTCTCTCACATCACATGTATGATAATGACAAGTAAACCAATAAAATATTGAATTACAACAAGGCTGTTAATACAACTTAAGCCAATGGTTTTCATTAGTTGAGGTGAGGAACCGTCTGACAACACTAGTCACAACTTGCTAATATTGCCAAGTTCTTGGCCCTTTCCCCTTCCTGGAATATATCGTATATACAAGAATCTCATATCTCTCTTTTTTTCTTGTTTTTATTCTTTTTTAGAAAATAAGCGATAACATATTATTGATGAACAGACAAAAGTGGGAACTATGGTGGTAGCTCCTTTTAGTTTCTTGCAAAATTAAATGATATCTCATTTTGATATTGATGAAATAATTACAAACAATCCCCCAATTACATTTTCATCTCCAAGGAAAAACAAAAGGAGGAGAGAATACGCACTGAAAATAATAACAATCTTTTACAATAATATTTAACTGTATTTTTTTAATGGAGCTCCTAGAAAAAACATTGATTAATCAACAAAGTCTAGGCAGAGGTCTAGCATGAGTTGGGGTAGCCAAAACATGATTATGCTTCACCATCCTTGACATCTGCCCCTTCATTTGCCTGCACAGTTTCTCTAACTCCACCACCCTCCATTGCATCCTCTGCAAGTTTAGTGTTTCTTCCATCTTCCCTTCTTCTGCTAAGCTCTCTTCATCATCAGCATCACCCTTGTACACAATCATTTCATAATTTACACATTGTTGTTTTGGTCTTGGTGTTGGTGGTGTTATTTTGGATTGTTGAGACATAAGGGCTTGCATGGCAACCCTTGGTGGGATTTTTGGATTCTTGGCAAGCTCTTTACATGCTCCAAGGCTCAGCTTTTCATAGTTTAGGCATCTGCATAATCTTGACCGCTCCTCAAATGAAAGACTAGGGTGAGACTGCCCACCACATATTCAATTCAAAAATTAACTGTCAGTAATCAACTACATTAAACATGAGTTTCTGAAATCATGTCAAGTGCTTTCTCTTCTAATCATCTTTTTTTGGCTTTACAAAGCATACAAGCTAAAAACACATTTTGAGTAATGACAACATATATTGGGCAACGTGGGAGCACGTGTGGCCATGAAGTTGAGCGTCCATCTTAAAACTAAAATCCAATTAACAATAAAAAGAGTAGCTCAACTCCTTATAAACTCAAGTTAAGTCCCTTAATTTTTCAATATATAACTCCCAACAAAAATCACATTCACATAAATTAATTGGATGTGCATGCCAGCCAAAAGATATGGGCCGTAAATCATGTGAATACTAATATTAATTCCTAATAGCGACAATACCCCTTTCCCATCAATAGATTATAATATTGTGTTCCCCATTCTTCACGTAATAGTAAAGGATGCCCATCATTCTTTTGAGCCTCTTCTCCTTTCCCCATCTGGCCATGGAGGCTTTCTATCTTTTTTCATTTCATTTTGCCACTCTCAGTTTATTGGACAATGACATCCCCATTTTGAAACAGAGGGAGGGATTGATAAAGGATAGGGTTACCTATACTTTGTATAGCCTAGCCACATTCCAAAGATTAGAATGCATCCTTATTTCTTGAGAGACAGAAACGGGCAGATTGTTTGACCCTAAAAAAGAAGAAGAAACAGAAAGGCACACTCTCTGCAGGAACTATGAACCTCATTTTCCAGAATAATCAACTAAGTTTCATCCTTCATGAGACAGTTTGGAAACAGAATGCTAATTAATGCAACTTCTCTACCCACAAAAAGAAATAAAAATATTAAGGAAATAAGACAGAGGAATTGTTAAGTTCACTTTTTTCAAAAGCTTTCAATTATTTTGTCATGATGGAGCAAAAGAACACGGAAATAAAAGAAGGGAGAGGTATGGCATGCTCACCTCAAGATAGATATCAATGGCTCTGTAGGCCCCATCAAAGCAATCCCTGGCAGAATCAGGTAAACTCTCTGCAACTCCCAAAAATTTAGAAATCTTGAGATTCTGATCAGGAGATATTTCACCCAAGTACTTATCAATCAATCTCCCGGCTATCTTCAACTTCTGCACTGACACTCCTTCACTTTTAACAAACACTCTTATCAATCTTATCACAAGATTGACATCATAAACACCCCTGTCATGCCCAGACACTAGCAAGTCATCCAATGTTGCTTCATCAAGCATTCCACCAATCAATCTTTCCAAACCAAGCCTGTACTCTTTACTCAGTCCAAAGCCAGACACAATCCTCAATACCCAAAACAGCGCTCTGCAGGAAAACGTTTTTCTCCCAACAAAAATGATCCCATGAACAGCTGTGTCCGCAAGACCACCAAACTCACATTTTGAATTCACAGCAGCTGATGATGTGTGATTATAATTAGCTTTCCTCTGAGCTGAAACTTTCAGGTAATGAAGGAGAAATCTTGTAAGGATCAAGCTGTTGTTATCAGCTCCATAAGCACCCAAACTCTGGAAGAGTTTTTCAATGATCTTTGGTGGTAAAATGGCCACATCATCAAACCACCAGGCTCTGCTTGATGAGCTTGGCTTGATTGATTCAGGGGTGTTCTTATATGAGGAAGAGGGTCTAAACCCAGATGCAGTTTCTGGAGAAGAGGACGTAGAAGACGACGCGGCAATGAAGCTGCTTATATCTGAATTTTGAGCAATCTTAGCCAACAGAGCACAAATGAGTTTGTCTAGCAGACCAGATGAATCAGCATAGTTGCAGAATGAGCCGCAGCTCTTGAGGCAGACTAGTATGTCTTTCCATGACCACTCAAAAAGTCCATCAAGAAAGACTTGTGTTTGCTGCAATAGATTGCAAGTTGAGAGCTTCTCAGTCATACCAAGGTAGACTGCACAGCAGTGGAGGAGGGACACATTTGAAACTGTGGTTGTGATTCTTCCATTGTTGTAACAGAATCGAGAAATCAACTCGAACCCATCAGGGCCTCCAGGGAAGTCATCGATTTCAATCCCTGAATTCTTGATCTGGTTCCGTCTCCTTTCCTGCTTGATGATCTTCTTCAACCTTCCTGAATATGTTGATAAAATCTCCTGCAAAAGTGTGTTGGAAACTTTTTAAGAGATTGTTTGATTACATCGAAAGAATATAACAAAGCTGCAGTTTCCATACCTCATTCACAAAGAATGTTTGCTGACCATTAATGTGGATTTGAAAATCAGAGAGTTGTGACATAGCTGTTTTTGCATTGAATGAATTCAACAAACCTCTATCCAGACCGCGAGAGAATGCTGAAAGCTAATGTGCTGCTGGCACAAGACAAGGGGAAAAGGAAAATGTTTGTACACGCCTAGCAGTGACCCTATTAATAAGGGGTGCAAGTGTTTGATTAAAATTAAATCAATAATAAATAAAGAGTATAAGTTTTTTTATCTTTAGGAGGAGCATCATGACTCATCAGCAATCTTTTAATTTAATCAGTGAACCGTGTTGAAACAAGAGGACTTCTGTTCTGTCCCAAAAGATTAAAAAAGAAGAGAGAGAGAGAGAGAGAGAGAGAAAAGGTTTTTTCTTTGCAATTGCTGTCATGTATTTCCATCCAATGATCCATGCAATTGAGGATTTGATGTCCCACCAATAAGATGTCATGGTATGGACATCAAGGAAAGAAGGAAAATATTCCCAATGAGAATGAGAAGTTGTTTTGCTTTGGGTTCTTATTTAAGAAGTGAGAACTCTGTTTTTGAACGGCAACAGATAAAAACAAAGAAAGATAGAACTTACACATGTTTTCGTTCATTCGATTAATCCAGAAAATAAATGTTGGTTCAACAAATAGAAAGATAAAGCTAACGTGGAGATTTTGTCTTTTTATAGGGAGACAAATTCTGCAAGTCAAGAAGGTTGCTCTCATGGAATAGTTAAATTGTTATGCCTTTGTCATACATGCAAGCTCAAGTTGCCTGCACTTTAGGACTTATTATAATCAAGGACAATCAGATTTCAGACATGTGAAGAAGGGGCCCAGCCAGCAGCACAGAGAGAGAGAGAGAGAGAGATAGCAGCAAATGAAGGAACAATAAGTTATTCTGTCTCTCTCGTGTTGTTATAGATTATGTATTAGCCGCATCAGGTTAAGAAGCAAAGCATAATTTGTAGTAAACAAATAAAAACTAGCACGGTATCAAACTGGGAGAATCAACTTAATTAAGCAGCTAAATAGTAATAGTTGCGGATGGGGTTTGGCAATTTAAGAATAATAAGAGCGGAAGGTCAGTTGTATAAAAATACAAAACAAAAAAGGTCGAAGGTGAAATCACAAGTGTTATATCATTTAGGTAGTTGAGTAGAGCTGTGCATTGTGGTACTTTTGTTTCTACCTTTTGTTGAAAAAATGAAGAAAGAAAGACTAAGCAGTTTATCTATCCTTTGTTTTTTTTGTTTTTTGTTTTTTTGTTTTTTACACAATTGATATTTGGGAGGAGTTTTCTCTAGGGCTGGCAATGGGTCGTGTCGTGTCGTGTCGGAATAATAAACGTGTCAAGAATGCTCAACCCGAACCCAACCCATTTAATAAACGTGTCGTGTCGGGTTCGGGTCGTCTTTTATCGTGCGGGTTTCGAGTCGTGTAACGGGTTCATAAATAATAACATGCATGTTACAAAACCCACAACCGAAAAAATTTAAATTAAAAAAAACAGAGAGAGTAGAGAAAATATAAGGAAAAGAAAGAAAAAAAAAAGATAGAGAGATGAGAGAAGAGAGAAGGAAAAGAAAGAAAGAAAAATAGAGAGAGAGAGAGAGAGAGAGAGAGAGAGAGGAGAGAAGATTGAAGGAAAGAAAGAGAAAAGAAAGATGAGAGAAAACTAAAGAGAAAGAAAAGAAAGAAGAAAAAAAAAAAGGAGAGAAGAGGAAAGGAAAAGAGAGAAGAAAAAAAAAAGGGAGAAAGAAGAAAGAACGAAAAAAAAAAGAAAAAAAAAAAAGAAGAGGAGAAGAGAGACCGAAAAGAAAGGAAAACACAAAAGAAAAAGAAACATTATAAATATCAAAATGTATACTATAAAATCACAAAATTGTTTGTAGCATGGTGGATAAGGTGTTTGAGAGAAATGAAGATGGTAGGAGTTCGAAACCCCTTGTGTGTGTTTTGAAATCTCCATTTGTCTTTATTTTTTAGTGGGTTAGCGGGTTGTACACGGGTTGACACGACCCGTTTAATAAACGGGTTAGATAGGTATTATAGCGGGTTAGCGGGTTGACCCGAAACCCACCCGTTTATTAAACGGGTCAGAACGGGTTGACCCGAAATTGACCTGTTTTTTTATCGTGCGGGTTGAACCCGCTAATTTCTCGTGCGGGTTTCGAGTCGTGTATCGGGTCGTATCCGAAATTGCCACCCTTAGTTTTCTCACATACACTGCCAATGTGTCATGAAATGACTATTTTCCACTGAGCTAGACCCCATTAACCCATATCCATCCTTTGTTAAAACTTAAAAAATAGGGTTTCGAAACAAAAAACACGCAACCATGCAATTTCGAAAATAACCCATTCAATTGTGACAAGTTGATATTCATAACTTAAAAGGAAAATGTTGAAAGCAAAATTTGAATAGTGCCAATGTACGGAAAACAAATTTTACATGCAGGCGCAGATCACAGTTCGAATAAAGTGGAGGAGACCCATATTCCATCCGACTAGCTTCAAATGCCAAGTAAAACAAAGTTCAACACGAATGCAGTCCGACCTACTTGCATAAGAGAACCAAAACTCTATCCCATAACCTTCAGTAACGGTGCCTGTTCCGGTCTCGATCCCTGTCCCTGTCCCTGTCCCGCCCATAATCTTTGTCCCGATCATAATCATAATCTCGAGGTCTATCTCTCCCCCTATCCCTTTCCCTTTCTCTGCTTCTACTGCGACGCCTATCCCTGTCATCTCTTTCTCTGTTCTTGCTGCTCGGTCTATCGTCGCGTTCCCTTCCTCTCTCTCTATTTCTCTCCCTGCCATCTCTGTCAATTACACCTGCCATATCATTATTGTGAACAAAGTCAATCACTTATTTGACTAAAACAGAATGGCAACAACCATTCGGGTAAAGTTCCTAAAATAAGCTTCAGGCTGAACAGAGATTTTTTAGTGCTATGATTTTATGAAATGGAAAAAGGGACAATCATGTCGGAGAATGGGTTAATTAACTCCTAGGTATATAACCTCAATAATTAGGGATTTTAAATCTAAAATATTAAATCAATTACAACATACTTAAACATTATGGATAACCATGCCAAAAAATGCACAAGTACCTATTTCCTCCACCTCCCATCCAGCACGTCCAGCACCTGGAAGAGCTCGTCCAGTTTCAGTTTGTTGTGTTTTAGCGCGAAATTTTTTCTTAAGGTTGCCAAACTCATCATACATCTCGCCATCATCCTGAGAATGGCACAAAATTTCTGCTAAACCAGAACAAAAAATATATGAAACTTGAACAAATGCTATCTATGTAACTAAATCTTACTTCTTCTGCCTCCCGCCGACGTCGCTTGATTTCCTCTAATTCCTCTTCATCAAGTTCTTTGTAACCCCCACCCCGCCCCCCTCTGTCAAATAAATGTAACGCAAAGCAGTATAATCTCTAGAAATGTCACAAAAGAATGCTAAAGTAAAGTACAGACCAAAAATTATTTCTAATAGAAGTAGAGGTAACCTAAGAAAACAGGAAAAAACAGCATATTGTCTTCTTGCTTAACCACCACCAATGTGTATCTAATTCTGCAGCTGGAGGGAAATATGATAGTTTGAGAAAATAGTTTGAGAAAAAAGAGTGGCAGGGGGAAGAACGTGGATCCCTATAGCATGTAAAACAGGAACAGGTACTTCGTGGACCAATTAACTTTGTTTACAAGGAGAAGACAACATGATTAATATTCTTCACATATACAGGTTATTATTCAAATAATTATGTATATTTTTTCCGTTTAATATTGTGGGTGTGAGGGGAAGGGAAGCGTTGACACATTTAGGTAAGAACATAGGTACATAACAACCATAACAGGAGAAGACTGTGCATAGGTATGTTTATGTTATATTAGTATCACATCGTCTCCAACACAATAGATTCCTATTCTGTATCACATCGTCTCCAACACAATAGATTCCTATTCTTCATTGGCAACTGATAATATATTAAAGTAATAATCATGTAATACCTTACACCACCTTCATTGTGACCAGGTCTATTTGTGTTGCATATGTTGCATTTTGTACGCTTTGCCCAGTTGATGTTGCCACACCTGAAACCAAAAAAGCAGACGGAAAGTGTGAACAATAATGCACTCAGCTCAGCTCATGACACAATATAAATAACATCGTTGTCCAACATCAAATAAAAAATGCATAGATACTGCTATCTAGTTTTCAAGCACAAAGAATTAGCTTACGAGATGAATGCAATATGCAAACTTCTATATATCTGAATATCAACAATTGAGTAGGCCAGTACAGCATCAATCATATAGCCTCACTGAACTTAGCCTTCAAGTATGAAACCTAATGCAACATGAAGTATTTACAACTCACAATGTCAAGGTGTCTGTGTGATAAAAACCAATTAACTAAGGTTGATGCAGGATGGCACCTAACTCCCAAAACTTCGCAATATGATAAAAGATACGTTAAGATGTAAAGAAACTCAAAATCACAAGAAGATAAAATAAAAAACCCTTAAAATATAACGAGGAAACCATGCTTCCAAAATATGGAGATGCTGAAAATCCTTCACTATCTTATATAGGAAAAACTTCTGAGATTGTGGTCACCTAATTTATTAATTAAGTTCACATGACTTTCACCTATTGTAAAACCAGCAGAGCCAAATTTTTTAAAAAAAATTCAGAGCTGCTCATGAACTAAATTATTAAATAATTTCCCACCATTCCACTTCATTGGACTGGAACTTAACAACAACAACAGTAACAAGAGTCTACGAGATAGAAAAGGCCTTGAGAGCGGGAGGGAGAATGCCGTCTTACATTGGACAAGGCCAATCATTTGGACCAAAGAGTCCACCTGTAGGAGCACCAACAGGACCACCACGGCCCCCAGAGTCAAGTCCACGACCCCTGCCACGACCACCACCTCCTGCGCCACCACCGGAAGCACCAGTAGGTCGAGCACTTCCGCAGCGATTGCACACACCGCGAAATGCAAAATTCACGTTGGAACAGCTGCTAGAAAAATATGGCATGAGAAGCCATTTACTGAGTAAATATTACATTTAAGAAATACAAATGCTCAAAAAAGTGCAAGAAAGAGCTGCTCACCAATCTCACATCACAGACCTTGTATTCGGACATGTCCAGTCTCCCTCTTGTTGCCATGCTTTCCCAGGAGCATCACCCCGACCTCTACCGCCGCCAACACCTCCATTTGTATCCTGAGCAATTTCCTCGAGTCCATCATACTCACCACCAACAATTGGATCGCCCACAGGATTATGAATCTGATCATCTTTGCTTTTTGACTCTGCTATAAAAACCCCAATGGCATTACCATGGAAATCCTTGTCGTTAAACCATTCAACGGCTGCTGATGCAGCATGTGGATCTTCATATGTTACAGTAGCATCTCCCTTAGGTTCGTTTGTCAGTTTGTCTCGGTATAGCCAAATTTTTGGTCGGCCTGTTCGCTTGTCTTTCTAAATAGTAGAAGGCAAGAATGAAAAAGAGTAAGCAAGAAAAAACATATGAGAATTCCATATGCACAAAGAAACTTATGTTGAAGATCAGTTAAAGAGTAGCAAGTGCAACTTCTGACAATACCCGATCAAACTCCCTACCTTTAACAACCCAATGGTGCCAAAATATTCAGCCAACATATTTTCATCAGTCCCCTCAGGCAAGTTGCAAACATAGACAGACCCATTTGAAGGAGCTCCTTTTCCTGGATAGGTTGCCATATAGCTCCACTTTCATGAAACTGGGCTAAGTGAAAACCAACTCCAATCCTTCACAAAGACATACTTAAAGTAAGACATTTTTTTTCTAGTAGTATTGAAATATGCAAATATTAAACGTATTAGATAGAAAGGCATTTATTTTGCAAAGGATTGAACGTGGCAGAGCAAACCAAGGAACGACAATGTATTTAAGTGTAGTTCATAAACAAGCCAATGATGATAAAATACATCGGGTTAAAAACTACTGCAAAGTTGGGATGGTTTTTACCAAATTACTGAACCATTCGAAACCATTGAGGAATATAGCATTACTCAAGCAAATAAGAAATATGAGGCTCCTAAGTCTTACACCATCTGAACAATGTTACCACGAAACGAGCAGAAAACCAGCAAAGAAAAATTAAGACTTCCATGGATTTGGCATCGTCATACAATGTCAGATGTCCCAATATCAGGACTTCCGAATTTCAAATTCCTTTTCTTTTAGCTGATTGTGAGGACCAAATCTTACCTTACCTGAGTTTCCTTTCAACCTAACGGCGGTCGCAAGCCTCAAGCCTCTCAAATGTGCAAGCCCTAACCCTAATTGTGCGATTCCGCTGTCTTTATCTGCGAACCCCTAATTATAATCGCGAACGATTGAAGAAGATAACTATGTTAGTGCAGGATCAGAAGGGAGAGAGACTGGAAGCCCTAATTCTAAACTTGGGTTCCAGCTTCAGCCACTAGCTCCAATTATCGGTTTATTGTAAATTTTTGTATTACCCTAATATTTCACTTTGTATTTGATCAACAACAAAAAAATAAAAAATAAAAAATAAAAAATAAAAAATTCTTTTTTGTAAATTTTTTTATTACCCTAATATTTCACATTAAATCTTTTTTGTTACCCTTTTTCGCTGTTTTTTTTTCCCCCAAAACTTCGCCGGGATAAAAGGCTATGTTGCATGGACACTCCACTAAGCCCAAGTGTCAAAGTATAGGACACCCGTGTCCAACAATCAACATCGTGTCCACAGTAAATAAATTTTCTGGACACGGGTCACTATATATGGATATTGTGAAATTGGAGAATGAATATCAATATTTTATTTTTTAATATATATATATAAGTATTATTATAAATTATTATTTTTTAATTGTCGTGTCCCCATGTCCAAATTTTTTGAGATTTTTCTTTTCCTCGTGTCCCCATATCCGTGCCCATGCAACATTGGGGGTCTACTCGATAAGAAATTTGCCGGATAGGTTTATCCCGACAAATTTCGCCAGGATAGGTCTTTCCTGGAATAGGTATATCTTGAAAAATATTCTTCGGGATAGGCATTCGATGGGATAGATATAACCATACCAATTTTTGTCGTGATAACTCTATCGAGTCAAACTTTCACTGAAATAGGCCTGTCATGACAAAACTTCGCTAGGATATGTCTATCTAGACAAAAATTTGCTGGGATAGGTTTACCCAAATTCACCGGAGGTCTACCCATCAATCATTTAACGGGATAGATATAACCCCACAAATATTTGTTGGGATAGGTCTCTTCTAACAAAATTTCGTCGGGATAGATGTACCCGACAATACTTCACTGGGATAGGTCTATCCTACAATACTTCACATGGATGGGTCTATCCAACAAAATTTCATAGGGATAGGTCTAGCCTGACAAAATTTTCATTGTAAAAAATTTGTCGGAATAGGTCTATCGTGACCAAACATTCGCCGGTATAGGTCTCGCTATCTAAACCTTCCCTCCCTTACCGCAACTGAAGATCTTCTACTTTTACTTATGTCTCTCTCTTTAATTTCTTCGTATAACTAAACACCTCCTCATCACTGAAATTGCAAAGCATTTGAATTTGATACAAGACTTTTGCAAAGTTTGGTTTAGTTTTTTCAATAAAAAAGATTCTAAAATACTCTAAGAACATTAGAGAAATGATATATTTTTTGGTCATTAAATCACTTGTTGTGGCATGAGTCGTGACTAACAAAATATCTTCCTTTACTTTCTTTAAAAAATAAGAAAAATAATGTCAATTGGGTCTAGCGCAATGAAAAAGAGCCTTAATTTGTAGACCAGAAGTCTCAGGTTCGAATTTCCACAACACCATAATTGTGTGTGTGAGAGAAATCCCTTTAATTTAGACTATCATTTGTATTTAAAAAAGAAGTAGAAGTACATAGTGGTGGGGCTAATTCCTAATCAGAATCCGTTGGAGGCAGAGGTATTGCCAAAACAAAGACATTTAATGGACATGCCAGAAACTGGTATTTGGGTAACAAAGGTTACTAGTGCAAAGAGAAAAGCAATGAATTTCATTTTTGAAATGAAGGTCGTGAGGGGTTTAGCCTATAAGCTAGTTTGTCCTTTTGTAAAAGCATATGAATTTTAAAGTCATGCGCTGCACCAAAACAGTATAATATGTGCATGCATTTCAATGGTAAGCAAGCATTCGCTACAACAAATTATTTCCGAGGGACAGGATAGCTGGACAAATTACGTCTTTGAATAAAATTTGTAGGCTAGGGATGCTGGGACATTTCTTTTTCTTCTTTAGCAGTACAATTACTTGGAAAGCTCAGCTTAAATAGTAAAACTTGTAACATTACAAATAATACGCTAGTAAAATCAGCTTAATCACTTCAAATAATATTATACAACTATAATACAGCAGCGTCGGTTTGTGTCTGTATCCTCTCCTACTCAAGTCAAAATTATGAAAATCAGGACTTGGGCAAAACAAATTGAAAGCCTAGTCTCTAAATTCTAACCAAAACATCATCTTCGGTCATGGGTACCCCTAGATCCAAAGGGAACTCTTCCACTGTCGACAGAGCTTCTACTTTTAGCATCTGTCTTCCTGTCTTCCTTGTGATCAAGTGCTGACTTTTGCTTCCGTAGCATTTCTTCGGAAAATCGTCGCCACAACACTTCCCTCTCTTTTCTTGCCATCTTATTGTATCTAGGATCTGGCTTTAGAAGACGTTTTGCTGTGGACCACGAATTTAGAACGGTTTTTCCATCTTCGGTCTCCTGGGACGCTGCTTCTGCAGTCAAGACTTCAGCCAACAGAGCTCTGAACTCATGCGCACATCGCTGGAAAAGCCAAACGATTAAGTAGGATTACAAAGGGTGCATTCTTTTACCGGAATAATTTACAAGCAACAAAGACAATTCTTAACTATGGAAACAAAATTCAAATGGATCCAAGCACTAGATTATATATTACCTCATTTAGCCTCTTTATGTGTTCCCGGAAGAGCTTTTCCATGTCAGATGGTTCTAAGTCAGGGTTGGCTGCACGCCTTTGTGGATCCTTCTCCAATTTAGGTTTAGATCCTGTCCAAGATGCCTGAGTACATGATAAACAAAACGTATAATGATTTATTAATACACTATACACCACATTCATACCATACTAGATATGCATCAATACATCTCAGATGCATGGTTTTAGAAAATGAAGCCCAGGACAAAGTCCCTAAAACATAAAACCAAGTTACCAAAGAAAATACCTGAGGATCTTTAATTGTTTCCACAAGTAAAGCTTGAAAAGTAGCAACTGCCTCCTTCCTGCGAACTTTCAGTCGCACCCTCTCCGTTTCTTGTTCTTCTCTTTCCTTCCTCTTCCTCAATTCTCGCTCCCTTTCCCTCAGTTTCTCCTGAAAGCCAGTGCAGGGAAGACAAAATCTTAACAATTTTCCTTTTTAGAGGCAACAAACTAATAATATATAGGTTCTGCTTTCTTTTTTTTCAGGTCCTATAAGTTCTTTGTCAAATGTTTTGAAGAACTAATTCTGAAATCCCCACCAACACACCACCTGAAGTGATAAATAACAAAATAGCCAAACAAAAAAGCAGAGGCATATTGGTTAATAAATCAATCATTCCATATTTACCACCTAAAATTTCCCACTTCTTTTAATAAAGGTTTTCTCATACGTAAGGTTCACTTATGTTATCATTATTGGTTAATCTTCAGAAGTTTAGCAAATTAACAAAGACTAATTATTAAAATATATAGTTATATACACAGATATATGTTCAGTACAAGTATTTGATTCCAATCATGCAAACCTTTTGAGCCTATGAAAGTCCAGTTTTATGTATCAACCGCGCGTGTGTGTGTGTGTGTGTGTGTGTGTATCTGAGAGACAGACAGACAGACAGAGAAAAGGTGGAGAGAGTTCCTAACAAATGTAGACAGAGTCTTTACTTGCTCATCCCGCTTAGCTTTTGCCTCTCGTTCTGCTTCCTCCTCCACAGCTTTTAGATCAGATATATACTGATTGAATAATATTTCCCTATCCTCATGCCTAACAGATTTGTATCTTGGGTCATTCCGCAGACTATCTTTCACCTACAGCAAGTCCCCAACAGAAATGATTCTACACGAGAAAAATTAATGCAAGGTTCATATAATATTTCTAGCACACTTAGTATCTCATATTTGTTTACTTGGTGCAGAACCTACATTCAAAAGTTTTTTAATATATAATTTATTGACCCCATTATTTAGATTTCATAAAATGTGGCAGATCCTTGTGTCATTCTAAAATATCTTAATGATCTAAAACAACAATAAGACTTGCTTCAAAATGAAGCAGCCCAAATTCCTCTTTGGCACAAAAGACACCCAGAAGCACACTCTTCTGCACATAAAATAAACCACAACCTGAATGTACCTACCCTGGACCAACGAGTACTAACAGTAATATCTCCTTTTTCTTGAAGCATGGACTTAAAACTAGTTGCAGCAGCAGCACGCACTGCTTGAGCCTTTTCTTCAGCAGCCCTCTTCAATGGAAGGACCCTGCAAGTACAATAAAAATCATACATGACCATTCTGATATAAATTTATCATAGAAGCAAAATTAGATATACCGTGTGAATCCAAAGAGATATATAGACTAAAAGATACACCCATGAAATATGGGAATCTAGTCACTAACTTACTACTTTAGGTGGATATATATTCTAGTTGCTTTCATTGAAGGCAGATGATTATTAATTATCAGGATTTTGTATTCCTTCAGTGGACATCTTGTCCTCTGTGTTGTACAATTCCATTTGATTAGGAATAAGAAGTCTACTTTCCTATTGAAAAATAAATGAATAAAAGACTAACTTCACAGCTTTATATGCACAACACCAAGGATTACGTGTAGTCTTCTTATTAGGTGATACCTTTCATTCAACAAATGCTCACGATCCTTTCGATCTAAAGCCTCAAAGCGTGGATCATTGGCCCATTTCTTTCTGAAACTTTGGTAATCGGTTTTATGATCAATATCCTGAAAATTTTAAAAGATTCCATAAGCAATCTCCAATCCCCACAGTTCAGCTAAAACGATAGACACAAGCAAGATTCAAACTAAGGCAATCTACAAGACCTCTGATGCTTCATCCAATAGCTGCTTAAATCCCTCTATTGCAGCCTTCTGAGCTGCTCTTTTTTCCTTTCTTTCTTCCTCTGCACGTGTTTTAACATAGTGCTCAAACAAAGACCTCCTAGCTGAATGACTTGGAATGGCCTGCAACAGTAGAGACCTTTAACAATAAGAAAACTATAACCACAAATTTCTTAGTGTAGCAAGACAGAGAAAAACAGTAGATAACACTGCAGATAAAAGGAAAATTCCACAACTACGACAGTTTGTGCCCTGGAGGTCAGACCTCCTGCCTTGAAAGAGCCTGCCTACTGTACTCACAACAATTCATGCAAATATTACCCTTCCCAAACAGTGCATATATTGACTTCCCAAAAAAGTTAACTTCTCTCAGGACTGAAAACAATTTTAGTATTAGTTGTTAGCATGCATCCTAAGCCAATTGATGACACTAGAACTGACCCAAGAACTGGCAGAAACAAATTCACCCTTCCAAAAATTAGTAGATACATGAATCCAACAAACTTGTTTCAAGCAGTTCGAGTTGTAGGTTAGCCCCCTAATTCCCGAACAATGAAATTCCTAATATTTAGACTCATCAAACCTTAAATCGTGGATCAAACACTATCTTTGGCAGTTCCTTCTCCCACTTCGAGAATGGTGCCACTCCTCGTTCCTTAAGCATCTCCTGCATATATAATTTCCAGATGATTACCATTTCTCATCAGCCACATCTAAAGTTGCATCAACTCAAGTAAAATCAACTAAAGCCTTCAACTCAATCAGGAATGGTTGTATTTCAAGTTGCATCAAAGAGAAAAGAGTCCAAAGAAGCAAACCACACTTTCTATATACAGAAGGTCCAAGTTGAAAACTTCAAGAATGATCACCAGCACGGCATATTCCAAAGTCAATTTACTCAAAACCATATATAATAAACAAAAAAGAAAATATTTAAAACTTAATCCCACTATAAGAGTACAATTTGTATCTCTGTAGTAAAAAAAAAGTGAATATCATCAATTTTTATGTCATCAGAATACGAAGTTGTAAAATAGTTATCATATTTTGTTGAATAACAATTACCATGACCTATTTATAAAAGAAGAAGAAAGATTCCAAATTGAAGTGAAAAGCTTCAAGGTTCATATTTACTTCTGGTTTAATAAAAAGCCAGAAGTGACAAGATACCTTGAATTGGGTAATACACTCCTCCTTTGTTGGCCCACTGTCTGCATCCTCTGAATCTGATGAGGAATCAGACAAGTTGCCATCCCCATTGATGTCTTTTAGCTTATCTTTACTATTATCGCTTTGCTGGCCCTTAGGTGTACTCTCAACTCCTCTTGAGCCATTTGATTCTGATGGTGCTGGAACTGGTGAGGAAGTAACAGGAGCTCCAGAATCCTGCAACTTCTTCTTAATCAGATCAAGTGCAGATGATGTTCCCTGCACAGCTGACGGTTTAAAAGCCATGGCTTCACGACCACCTGTGTTAATGGCTGGAGCAGTCAAACTAATCGGAGCAGATCCTTTTTCAGTCATTACATTGTTATTTGGGATTGATACTGGATGTTCTTTTGGTACATCAGCATCCTGCTTCTTTCTCAATTCTATCACTTCATTCGGGATCTGCCAGCTGCTTACCTGATTGTAGAAAAAGCAAGAAAGATGGAGTAAGGTTAATTATGTGTCACGTGACTAGTAACACCTACTTATATGACAGAGTTTCTGAGTACCCAAAGGTTTTAAAAGGCAAGCATACGACCCATACCTTGGTTTTGCCATTATGGTAAAACTTTTTCCCGTCACTTGTTGTGACCAATACCCAATCAGTTCCAGATAAATTTACCCTAAACAAATAAAACCAAAACAAGGATAAATAAATAAATAAAACTTATGCTGCTTCTAGATTGTAAAGACATTCTGAAACAACGACGAGAGGGTAGGGAAAAAAGGGACAAGCCTGAAAGGATAAAGTAGAACTTACGTCGAAACTGGAGTTGGCTGCATAGAGACCTTATCGGGCTGCACAAAACAGCAGTTCAAAATTAGTCAGACATAACACCAACCCAATTGGCAAGGCTAAAGTTACTCGTGATGCCTAGAAAAAGGAAACAAGCATTTACTTATAAGTTATAACCAGATCTAGGGGCACTGAAGTTTAGATTCTAATAATTCTCTATCCTTATCTTATAAATCCCTATAAGAATGAGATTTTTTATAATAAAAAAAAGAGTTGTAGAATGGAATTCTCATTGTCATAGCATTCAAAGCAATGCCATCTCTGATCCAATTAAGACTAATAGGATGCAATTTTTCTATAAGTAATAAAAGGACAGCAAAACTACCACAGGGTCTGCAATAGGAAACACTGCAAGAACAAAAGCAAATTCAGAAACAAAAGTTCTTTTTACTTTTTTGTCTGAACAGACGAAAAGCTTAAAGATTATCCTGAAAGATCCATATCATCCGAAAGCACTTGCAGTTTTCCATAATAATGCACAAGGAACCTCATTCCACATCGCACTAAACTGATATATACTAGCATACCAACATATCAACAAACAACCTAGACACAAGTCATAAATTACGCATGAGAAGAGTAGGGACCAAAGCTCCATACCTACAGGGATATGAAGAAGAATATGGTCCACTTTCTCACCACTTATATTGGAATGTGGACATAACAAGGTGTTCTGGTTAAAATAAAAATACTATTTAATAGGAGGAACATAATAAATTCAAGGCCGCAGAATGAAATGATGCAGCAGCAACAAAATCCGCCTCAAAAGATTTTCAATCTGCATCTCAAATACAGTAATCTTGCAACAGCATTTGGTGGTCAATCCAAGATAAGGCATCTTGCAAACTGAAATTTCACAAAAAGTTTATATCATTTGAACCTAAAAATTAATCGTAATTGCACATACCTCCTCCTTAAATCCAGGGGGCTTATCATAAGTTGATTCGCCGGTCAAAGCATTATAATAGTATACAACTCCTGTCTCTGTCTTGTGGGCAGTCCAGGCATCCAATTGTTCATTAACAGGAGCTCTATTCTCGTTGCCTGCATCATGGAATTGTTTCCTGTTATCTGTGCAACGCCAATACCCAATGTTGAATTGTTTAGAGGGGAGAAGAGAGAGAGAGAGAGAGAGAGAGAGAGAGAGAGAACTAATACATCAGTATGAAAGTCAAATCATACCGATACCAGGATGAGGTAATTCTATCTGTATCCCTGAAGACCCTGCCAGTTGATGACCAGAAGCAGCAGAAGGCGAAGAAATTGCTGCAGTATTTCCCACAGGGGTGACACCGGGAGGCTGAGAATCGGGTAAAGGAACAGAAGGGAGAGGCATAACATGTGCAGGCAAAGGAAAGGGGCCAGGAAAAGCAGCAGGATACGGCAAAAACGGTGGCCTAGGAAAGCCTCCTATCTGTGGGGACTGCAACCAGACTCCCTGAGGAGGAGCACCCATAGAAGATAAAGATAGGTAAGGAGCGCCTACTTGTGGCTGAACAGCTGATGACGCGACAGGAGCTATTTGCATGCTAGGTCTAAGGGCTACAGAAGAAGAATCAATGGGTGCAGACGGGGCAGTCGGATTAAAGGATATTTGCACAGGGTGTGCTATTCCTGGGGGGCCAGGGGTCCCAGGAGTTCCAGGCATTCCAGAAGTCAAATTAAAAGATGGGGCAGTGGGAACCCATGAAGTTGTTGTGCCCATATTTGGAGCTGATGATAGATTCATTGTGGAACTTGAAGAAGTAGGAGCAGGCAACGAACCAGAATGAGAGCTAGTTGATGACAATGAGACATTACCAGTTTCTTGTGCAACAGCAGGTGGGATATTCTGCAATAAACAAAAAAATTAGAACAATTAATTCTTTGGATAATTTTTCAAGTTTTCATTCCACTGGACCACGAGCAACATGCATACACCAAGAATATAAAAAATTCATTGACAGATCAGAGCTCTCTTTTGCTTTTAGGAAAGGATAATAAGAACTTAGTATAATGTCAAAACAATAAACAGTCACTTGATACACCTTCCTACAGCATGCCCTCTGGTCTCCATTGCAGCAATACTAGTTACTCAATATAATCTCATATGCATTCAAAGAAATAGCCCTCACCATGCCAGATTGAAACTGCTGGTTATTTGGGAAAGAAAATCCAGATTTTGGAATGTTGTATGAAAAAGAGGGACTGGCAGAAGAAGACAAGCCAGGAACTGGGGGCTGAACCCTTGGAGATGCAGGCGGATTTGACTGAATTGCCTAAATTAGAGAAAACATCAAATTAGAGCCACAAATCATAACTACATCCATATAAAATGCAAGACAGCATTAATAAATTGGTACTGACAGAACCAGGTGATGACGGCTGAGAGGCTCCAAAACTGATGTTTGCATTGGGAGGCACACCGTAAGAGAATGAAGGTGCGGGAACCGCGAAGCTGGGTGCATTGGAGAATTTAGCCTGCAAAGGTTCTTGTATTGAATCAGTTGTAGAACCACCTGAGCTATTAGAGGTATGTGGGCCTACACTTGAAGCGAGTGAAGCTGAAGTTTGTGTTGAAGCACCACCAGCAGGTGAAACAGATACAGGGGATTGAGACACGGATGGCTTCACTTCCTGCGGTAACCAAGCTGGCGATGCCATTATTTGAACTGCATATAATAAGTCAACAAGATAAGAATACAAATTATCCGAACTATAAGCATACACTTCATTTAACAAACCAAATCATATGCTTCTTGGGGTAACAAAAAGCATGTCTGTGCCATTACCAACGTCACTACATTACAATCAAATTAAAAAAATTCATAAGAATCCTTTTAAGTCAAGCAGGTTTCAAGCCTTGGCAATGCTAACCCTGACAGGGGGAGCATTGCTCTGAAATGAAACAGCACTATTGGTGCCCTTTCCAAAGAGGCCTAAACCTTTTGAAATGAACCATAGTAAGCACATTAATTTAGTGTTTTTTTAACCTAGGTCCCTATTTTCATTATTGTATGGCTAAACTAGGTGATAATATATAACACATATGCATAATGTGTGTCTGAATAAACCCCGCCAAGACTTCAAAAGAACTTCTCAGACCTTTATCACTCAGTGATCAGCTTCAATGCTAGCTACCTATTGAATAACTCAACAGGGTTGGTACTTGGTACTAAAATAACTTTTCATCTTCAACGGTAAAAGGAAGCTAAAATAGATTATACCAAAAAATAAATAACAAAAAACCGAAATAGAAGATGCTAAGTAACAGCGAAGCACGAATAGCAGAGACAAAGCTAAAACCCTAGTGCATAGGGCTCCATTCTATTTGGAAGATGCTGTTTCTTCATACAATTGGCAATTCATTGCCAAACATAAGAATCTAGCTGGAGAGACGCAATAGAAATCAAGGAAGCGAAAGCGTAAGCACTATCCTCTAATTTCCTAAGAAACTATTTTCCCTGGAAACAAAAAGAGAGCAGGGAGAGTTGTTTATGAACGAACCAGAAAGTGAAGGCAGAAGCGGTGCGTCGTACGATAGAGACTAGAGAGCAGAAATGAGTAATTTATCAGAATAAATATCAAAGAGAAGAGAAGAGTGGACGAGGTAGGTCTCTCGTCCGCAGCCGACGGTGAAAGTTAGCGTTCGCGTCAGTGTATCTTCGCCTGCCGTCGTTTTGACCCCGCTGAGGCCGAAGCGAGAGTACGGAGGTGAATGGAATTCAGTTACAAATATTTTGAAAAAAAAAATGAAAAAAAAAAAGGTTTAAGAGCAAACAACAGGTAGATGGTAGAAATTAGAATTGAAAGGCGAACGGGGTTGGAATTTAGGGCTGCAACGTGTGCGGACTCAACCCGACTCGATCCGAACCTAGTGTTGTTTGGGTGGGGTAGGGTTAAAGGGTTTACAGGAATTTTTTTTTTTTTTTTTTAGTGAGATGGTTTACAGGACATTGACCCGAGCTCAATCTACTCATAGCCCAACCCATTAAAATGAAAAATAGTTTGGTTTGATCTAATTTGACCGATATGAAAACTTCATAAACGAAACCAGACCGTTTGTAAACGAAATATTGATGTGGACCTTTAATATAATTGGATCATTAGTTTGTAACTTTGATGGACTATTGAATAATGTTAGGACATTGGATATTTATAAATTATAATGGCATGTGCATTGTTAGTTTTTATGTGCTTTGTATTTATAATATTACTTTTTATACAAATAATATTATACTTTATTTAAATAATGGGGAGTAGAATTCAAATTCGAGTGCAAAATAAGGAGTACATCAATTCTAGCCAATTTAACTAAATCCACATATATACAATTTTATAATATTGTTATATTGATGATTTTGGCGTCATAAGTGTTTGGGCCTAAAATTGGCACGCCAAGAAAGATTCAAAAAGACAAAGGCCCATAACATAGTTACTCGCCCAGCCCAAGAAAAGCCAAGCATGGAAGCCGTCATTAAGACTTCAAATATCAGCCCACAATTTTTTGTTGGGCTCGAACCCAAGAGATTAAAAACACACCCACGTGACTACCTCAGCTTTGAAAAGTCAGCATTTTCAACTGGAATTTTTTATATGGGAAGAGACGACTCTAAAACACTGCCAACAGAAAATCAAAAGCCCATCTATATTCAGAGATTTTGCTCCAAAGCAAATACACCATCTTCCAAGGAATTCACGGGTCACGCTCTCTCAGTTAGAACGAGAAACAGGGAATTGTTCAGGAAGTACAGAAAGAAAACCAAACCGCCATAAAAAGCCCACACATACGGTAGCGTTGGTTGAAACAAAAAAACTGCCGCCCAGGAAACCAGGGAAAGTACTGCTTTAGGAGGTGACTGCTGTAAACCTATCTGCCATTGATTGATAAAATCTTTTCTACTTTACGTTTTAGGAGATCTTTTTGCCGCCCATTATTAAAATTAAAAACACCTCCAGGAAGGTCTCTTATAAAAACAAAAGTAGGCAAAAAAGAAGAGGACACTCAATTGATCAATAAAAAAAAAACAACAAGAAAAATAGCCAAAAGCTCAATTGAATTCCAAAAGAAACCAGCTTTAGATCAGAATTCCAAAGTTCAGACTTAGAAAATAAGTCTTCTAAAACGAGATCTCTGGTTACAAATTTGGTTCAGCAAAAACCAAGACAAGCAGAGTTTGAGTTTTCACATACGTGGAGACCTCAGCAAACTCAGGAAGAGTCCTGCTCAAGCAGAACAACGCTCGTAGTGCAATCCCTAGTTCGTCAAGCCCTCGAGAACAGCCACTTCTGCCCCTTCAAAACTAAAGGAACCGCAGTTCTGCCCACTCAAAGGCCTCACGAAGCGTGAAGAAAACATAAAGCTCTGCCAAAATCGAACTTTGGTATCGATTCACAGGTCAGCCTGGCATCTGAAGTCACGAAGCAGTACGGACCGACACAAGCGCGTCCAGTCCAGCCCAAACTGGAACCTCCCACCCAAGCAGAAATGAAGTTCCGGCCATCTCTTAACCTTCCTAGAGTCGACATGCATATTTATTGCCTTGTAAAAGGCAGTTCTGCCTAAAACAGTCCAACTTCTATCAAATATTTCTGGTCAGAATGGCCGTTTGATACTGAGATAAATTGTGAAAGTCCTTACCAGTCTAAGGCAAGAAAAGAACTTACTTGGGAGATATTCCTCACCCAAATTCACAATCGTTTGTTTTAGAGGTCAGTAACTTGGGGCGCAAGTCATCTGTTCTAAAAGAAGTATGCTAGAATTTACATTGCTAGCAGTGGCACGCTCGCACACCAAAGAAAGCTGACTTGTCGACCAACACATGGTCTCCAAGCCAGTGAGGAACTTCGCCCTTCCATCACTGGAGTAAACGCGAAAACGGGTGAACAATAAGATAATAAGATATTAAATATTTGATGTGCTTTTGTTTCAGTAAAATTGTTTTGTTTCATTTCACATAATTATAGATTTGAAAAGTGTGTAATGTAAGTTATGAAAGCTGAAACACTAAACATTATAAAAGTTTGGCTTTGTATTGTAATTGCGCTAAATGATTATATATATATATATATATATATTTAAAGTACTAAAATGAGTCATAGACCACCAAACCACATGAACCTTACTAAAACCAAACAAAATACAGTCTACATGTAGTAGGGTTCTTCCCTAAATTTATCTAACTAAAACCAAACAAACTACATCGCTTAATGGTTAATTGATTTGCCCATAGTTTAGTGGTGAAAATTCAAACCAAACCAAACCACCCCACTCATATATTGAACCGTTTCTCTTTTAGCTCTCTCTATTATTTGTTTTTTATTCTATAAGAACATCGGACAAATTAGATTATTTTTTTGATGTTATTTTTTTGTTTTTTTATATTTTTTTATACAGACAATATTGGAGGAAGGAGGAATTGAACCTAGAACCTTGAGCGCATGGATAATTATTTTTAATCATTTAAGCTACAAACTCCAAGCTTATTATTGAAAATCGGTTTAAAAAACCAAGCTGAAGTTCGACTTGGGCAGGTTGAAAGGTCCATCTCAACTCCAAAATTCACAGGGTTGAAAATTGAAATTCACAGGGCTCGATCAAGAGAGATTGGACCTGGTATTTAAAACAAAAATTATATATATTGAGGGGAGTGCTAGCAACCTTCTTTCTAACCTTCTCTTTTGGACATTATCCATTCTTTTCATGACAAGTATCACTTTCCTTACACTAGAAACAATGTCATTAATGCATCATACAAACTACTTTTTGTTTTCCAAGTTTACCCTTATTAAATGTATTAATTTTTTTTAAATAACAAGCTTTTTTTTTTTATAACTTTCTTAACACCTTGTTAAAAATTAAATAAGAAAATAAAAACTGAAGTTTTTTTTTAATTTTAATTTTTCCAAAGAGAACGCGTGTTTTGTTAAAAACAAAATAAATATGATAACAATGTCATGAAAAAAAAGTTTATTTTTATTTTTTAAAAATATGACGTTTTTCTTATGTTTTTTTATTATTTATTTTTTAACAATGTGCTAAAGAAGCTATAACAAAATTTGAATAAATTGAAGGAAATATAAAAGCCAATACATTTTAAAATGGTAAACTTGGAAAACAAAAACTAAATTGTGTGATGCATTAATGACATTGTTTTAAGTGTAAGAAAAATGACACTTGTCATAAAGAGAAGGGAGAAGGTCAAAAAGAGAAGGTTAGAGAGAAGGTTGCTAGCATTCCTCATATACTAATTGAATTAGATATAAGATCACTTTGTAATGTTAAAAACCGAACTAAACTAATCTGACCTATATTTTGCCTTCCATATTTTAGGATGATTTTCTTAAAGATATTTCTTGTTGAAAGGAGTAATAACAAATTAAACTCATACATATCACACGAATATTAAAACTCAAATCCTAAACTTTTTTGGGGGAACAATTGCTCCGAAGGTGGGCAATTTTTATTTTTGAATCAAGAAGGTGGACTTCCGTCCAAAAATAAAAGATGTGGACTTGTCAAGTCAATAAGGAAGCAAAAAGAGACCCACCGCGTCGGCTCCGTCCGCGTGCGATTTCCCACAAAAGAAACACATGAAAATAAGAAAAATAAAAAAGTAGAAGGAAAAGAAGTATATTATCCACGTCTTCCACATTTTGAGGCCTTGAATGTGCACAGAGAATCCAAGTGCGTGTGTGTTCCAATTCCAGTCCATGGCTCAATTTTAACACGCAAGCCCACGCACACTAGTCTCTTCTCTACGTTCCTTAAAAACGTACGCTGTGTCTCTTGTTTTCTCCAACTCCATCCTCCCTCCCAATCTCTCTCTGTTTCTCTCCTGCACCTGTTTCTGCTCATCCCCTTGCCTTGCCCCGCCTCCGTAGTCTCTGACTTTTCATGGATATTTCAGCTTCTTCCCAATTCACTTCAGGTTACCAACAACACCCTAAACTCTCGAGGCTACGTTTCTGCTAGACAGCTTTCACCATAATTTATCAATTTTTGTGTTCTTTTTTTGTCTTTGTTGCAAAGCAAATTGTTATAGTGGTATTTGTGTTTCTCGTTGGTGCTGGAATTCATGTTAACCAATGCAATTTCTTACATCTATATCACAATTAGGGGCTCTGAGTTTATCTCTACCACTAATTAATGATTTTACAATCAATTTCTGCGAGCTTCGGTTTCTCGCAGCCATTTCCTCAGCAGCAAAACTGCCCATGTGGGAATTTCGTCAACCCAAGAAAACCGCAGAATATCTTTTCGCTTCCTTCCTCTAAACGAAGAAGAAAGCAGCTAATTGTTACCAAATTTTCGCGTAGAAGTGCAAGAAGAAAATGGGGTTTCAGTGCTTGTGCGATTTCACCTGATGGCCCTGGGCCCAGTATGAATGTAGAGCTTGCAAAGTCAGCCAGACGGAGTGCCAAAATCTTGGTGCTAAAGCGTTTATCCAGTGAATTGGATGCCGATGAATTTTCCGAAGATTCACCACAAATTCAAATGGGCACCAATTTCACCAACTTCCAAGAAGACCCGTTTGTAGATAAACTTAGAACTCAGCTAGGAGTCATACACCCCATTCCCTCGCCCCCGATAAACCGAAACATTGCGGGGTTGTTTGTGTTCTTCTTCTTTGTAGGCGTTGTGTTTGATAAATTGTGGACTTCAAGGAAGAAAAGCAAGTCGGGAAGTGAGAATGGTCGGCGTGAGGCGTGGCCGCAAGTGCCCACGAGCTTTTCATTGTTTCTGGAGAAGGATTTGCAGAGGAAAGAGTCGGTGGAATGGGTGAACATGGTTTTGGGGAAGCTGTGGAAGGTTTATAGAGCTGGGCTTGAGAATTGGCTCATTGGGTTGCTTCAGCCGGTCATTGATGATTTGAAGAAGCCCGACTATGTTGAGAGAGTTGAAATCAAGCAGTTTTCTTTGGGGGATGAGCCATTGTCTGTTAGGAATGTTGAGCGGAGGACGTCCCGTCGTGTCAATGATCTCCAGTGAGTTAACGTTTCCAATTCAATCGTGCATGTCGTTTGTTTGATTTGGTTGCTTATTGTCTGTACTTTTTTTTTTTTTTTTTTCTGTTTATGCAATATCTTCTATACGTAATTTGACATTGGATGTTATAATTGATCTTCTATTTGCAAACTCTCCGTCGAGATAATTGATCTGCATAAAAATATTTCGTTCTGTCAACTCTAAAAAAAATGGGTCTCGTGAGAGCAAAAGAGATTGCCAATAGGATAGATCATTATGAAAATGTTTTGCATTTTTTTATCAAAATACTTGGGTGATCTGGGAGCTCATTTGTGATAATAACTTTCTATTCTAACTCAATATTCCCTTGAACTGATGCTATATTCCTTTATTTCATTTAGGTACCAAATAGGCCTGCGTTATACTGGTGGTGCTCGTATGCTGTTAATGCTCACACTAAAATTTAGCATTATTCCCATTTTCGTGCCAGTTGGTGTTCGAGATTTTGATATTGATGGAGAACTTTGGGTCAAATTGCGACTAATACCGACAGAGCCTTGGGTGGGAGCTGTTTCTTGGGCTTTTGTTTCACTTCCCAAGATCAAATTTGAATTGTCACCCTTCCGCTTGTTCAATTTGATGGGTATGTCATATTTTCAAGACCATGTTTCTGTTTTCTAACATACTATAGCATATGTTTGGTAGGAAGGATAGAGACTGGGTAATAAAGGTAAGGGAAGGGAGGGATACTGTGATCCTTTGTGCTATTTGGTTGAGGGAGAAGTGGAGGAAGGAGACATCACATAAATTTATGATCTTGCCAAACAACATGAATTAATGAAGAAACAACGAAATAGTATTGGTCAAACCATGGGGTTTCTGTTGCTTTTTTGAAAGTAATCACGACATGAAAGAAAATAAAAAGACAACCCATGCTTATGAGAATAGTTCTGATGAACTTGCTGCAAAACATCAAAAGATGTAAAGAAACTCAAATGTACTAATCATACCGTCAACAAGCTAAACACTTTGAAGATTGTTTTTGATGATGATAATGGCTAGTACAGCAAAAATGATAGAAAAGGCTCCTAACAATAATCCCACTTTGAAGATTGTTATATTTAATGTTAATTGCATATTTCTACTACTGATGGCTAAATCATTTTATGTTGAAGATACTGATAATTTTTTCCTTCTCTCTGCTTTTCTTTGCATGTATTGGGCAAATTCAGCCATTCCCGTTCTTTCAATGTAAGTGAATTTCATCACCCTTGGCTAGCCATTATATATAGTTCTCTCTCTCTCTCTCTCTCTCTCTCTCTCTCTCTCTCTCTGGCGATGCTAGACTGAAGAAAGTAGTTAATTGTAATTACCGAACCTTCTATTAATTGAACCTTATCACTTTTTATGAATGAGACCACAGGTCTTTTTCAGCAGCCACTATTTGATTCATATGCCCCTTCTCATGGGAATTTCCTTGAACGTTCAGAGGCAAAATAAATGTTACTTTTCAGACTTCGATGAAGAAAAAAATACGTAGGGGCGTGTTCCCACCAGAATTATGAGATAAAATAAACAATAAATATTCTTTTCATGCATCAGGTTGGCTAGACAATTAAACAAAAATGCTTGGTGGTATATGGTGACTGCATTAGCATTATTTATTTTTCTTCAGGCCGCATAACCTAACATTTTGACATAACCTTTTCTTATCTAACATCGTGGGTTTTCTTTGGAGATGTGTTATCCTTAACATTTGGGTTGGTATGTTGTTTCTTTCTGTCACCTTGTGACTTGAATCCCTGATTGGATTTGGCAGGTTTTTGACAAAACTTCTCACTGAGGATTTACCTAGATTATTCGTACGCCCAAAAAAGATCGTCTTAGATTTCCAGAAAGTAAAAGCAGTTGGCCCAGTAGGAGACGATTTCAAGTCAGGGGACATACAAGAAGGAAACAAGGATTTTGTTGGAGAATTATCAGTGACCCTTGTAGATGCTCGGAAGCTTTCCTATGTTTTCTATGGTAATGACTGTCTTCTAATGTAGTCCTCCAGCACAAGAGAATCAATTGTGCTATGGATTAGTGAAGTTTCATCTGCTTTGAATTCCTAATCTAATTACTATTTTGACGCACAGCAATGCTGACTTTTAAGCTGCCATTGGTTTGTGCAAAAATGAATTTCATAATCGCCTTGGCTGGAATCTTTTAATTCTTCTAAGTGTTAGCTTCTCCCCATATACTTTTTTTTTTTCTGAAGCCCCATAACCTTTTTTTAATCTATTTTTTCAGGCAAAACAGATCCCTATGTTACTCTAAGCCTGGGAGATCAAATTATACGCAGTAAAAAGAACAGTCAAACTACTGTTATTGGACCTCCTGGGGAGCCGATTTGGAATCAGGTGAACCTTCTTCTAATATTGCTTCAAATTTTTGTTTTAAAAATCGTATATGTGCTCATGTGTTTGCATCTGCTGGCAGGATTTTCATATGCTTGTAGCAAACCCTAAAAAACAAAAGTTATGCATCCAAGTCAAGGATTCTCTTGGATTCACGGACTTAACTATTGGTACAGGAGAGGTAAAAGATCTAATCTTTACAAATATTGAATTTGTTTTCGTGATTAGCATGGATACATAGCATACGTCATTAAAACATACAGCAATTACGAGGCTGGGGAAAAGGGTTGTGAACTTGTGATGGTCGAGAGGTAGCGCATTCGATCAAGAATGAGATATGGCTATATTCATTGAATATTCTTCTAATTTTTCTTTGCCCTATGTACCTGATAGCCCATGATATAGCAGCTAATGACTGAATTTACTGCCTTCACAGGCAAATTGGCCCATTAACTTGTTTCAATTTTCTCTATTTAAATAGCTTCTTAAGACAGTGTCTCATATTTAAATAGGTTGATCTGGGATCTCTCCAAGACACTGTACCAACAGACAGGATTGTGGTACTGCAAGGAGGTTGGGGCCTGTTTAAGAAAGGGTCTTCTGGTGAAATACTACTTCGATTGACGTATAAAGCATATGTGGAGGATGAAGAGGATGACAGAACTGAGGTGGATTCCGTGGATACCGACGCTTCAGATTCAGATGACGAGTTGTCTGAATCTGATGAGTCAAAGGATACAACAGAGTCTGCAAATGAAACAGATAAAGAGTCCTTTATGGATGTTCTAGCAGCTTTAATTGTGAGTGAAGAGTTTCAAGGGATAGTGGCATCCGAAACAGGAAACGGCAAAATTTTAGATGATATCTCAATTACAGGATCAAAAATCTCAAGATTGCAGCGTGGACCTGATGCCGAATCTGCGCCTTCAAATTCCAGTAATGTTTCTGAAGGTTCTCAAGGTATTTAATTTTTATGTGACCTCTTACATCAATATGTAAATTTTGCAATTTACTGTTGATTCTGGTTGGCGTTGTCTCCTGATCCACCAAAACGAAAAAAAAACTTGTGAAATGCAGGAGTAGCTTTATTTTGGCTTGCTGTAGTTGCTGGCATATCGGTGCTAATTGCTACGAACATTGGTGGCTCAAGCCTTTTCAATCCTTGAGACTGCAGCAAAGGAGCTTGAGCTCGCTTTGAATCAAGTAATACTTGAAAACTCTCTTCACTGCTTGCTTCGCAATTATTCCTTCAAATTTATAGCTTATTATTTTTGTCCTTGAGTTTGGATTTCTCAAAAAACTACCCTCATCCATGGCAGTGTGTGCGCGCGCGCAATGCTTTCTGGTAACTCAAAGGTGGACGACGGAATTATTCAGCATATATTGTAAATTTGTGATTATTGCAGAGGAAATATTCTATTGGCGGCATTTTTTGCATTTTTTTCCCTGAGCCGTAGATAGGCCCATAGCAAGTGTGATTACCCTGTCCTTTTTCTTTATTAGTATACCAGTCTTTTAAACTTTTTTTTTTTTCTCTCTCTCTCTCTCTCTCTTCTTAACCAGGTAGGTAGCTCCTCCTAGACCAAGTGACAACTTTTCTCATTTTCTTTGGGACTCTGAAAAACAACCAACCACTAAACTATTTGTTCTGCATTCGTAACTCATTGGTGCTAGAAATGTACAAGGGCCTAGCTCAAAGATTAAATAATGGAAATGGATCCGCATTTTACGCCTAAAGTTTGCGTTTTGGAATTTTTTTTGTTCTAAGGGAGCCGGAGCTCAGTAACAAAACTACATAAACAAACACCCCACTCAAATCTTTGAGTAGATAATGTCCAAACCCTTCAGGCACACCTTTTCAAAATCAACTCTCCCATATTTGAAGCATCTTCTGGTAGCTAGTCACCAAACTGTAGTATGTATGCTCTTCTTCCAACTCAGAAGAAAGCATTTACACAACAATTTGAAAATCAGATTCAATAATGGGCCCTACTCTAACATTTAAAAAAAAAAAGGGGTAGTCATCTTGTGCTGCTCTGTTATTTTATTTTATTTTATTTAGTTTTTAATCTAATATTTTTAGGACATATGTTAACAGAAATTGCATCAATAAAATGAGTAATATTAGAAAGAGGAAAAAATTACAAAATAAACGACAAGTTTAAAAAAAGTATAAAGCATCTACAACTCCAAAAATAAATCACGGTGCTAAAAGGAACAATTATTTAAAATAGAAGACGATCTGAATATCCGATATAAAAAGAAAAGGATCTCAAAATGAATCACGATCGTAAAATGATTAAAATAATAGAAGAGGATCCAAAATATTGCATAGTATAATATTATAACGTATGTAAAATGATTTAATAAAATATTCCATATAAAAGGAAGACGATCTCGTACGATTAACGTACACGTTGTGCACAAGGCTAGGATGATCATGACGGATCACGATGATTCACTTTTCCAAACTCTACTTTAATACTAAAAAGAAAAAAGAAAAAGTATCCGTTATTTTAAATTTGAAAAACAAGTGTCCGTTATTGCATCTGATAATATACTACTATTTTCTTATTATTGAAATATATATATATATATATTTTTTAAATATCACAAGATGTGTACAGAATAATTAGAATAGTCAATCCACAATTCAAACGTATCAATTAAGAACAAGAACAAAATCTTAATTAAAATATTTTCGACTGACTTAAATACAATAACAATGTACAAACAGAACAAAACTACATGATTACAGAAAGATTCCCAAAATTAATTGACAAAAATAAACAAACCCTGAACCCTGAACAAAATAAAAAAATTGCATTTTCTTCCATAAAAATACGTGATTACACACGTTACTATTGGAAACTTGCAAAGGAAAATTTGTAGAATTAAATGCTTGAAAACTATGATGCTTTGACCCAAAAAAAAAAAAAGAAAAAAAAAAAGGAAAGAAAACTATGATGCTGGGGGCATCCGCAACATTGAATTACTGTTAGTTAAATTAGGGTTTTTGTTTTTATTTTGAAAAATTTGCATAAATACCATATGAACTTTGAAGCATGTGCGTCATTGCCACCTGAACTTTTAATTTTAATTTTTAACCACCTAAACTTTCTAGAGTGTTGCAATCCACCATCTACGTCTAATTCCATTAAAAATTTCGTTAAATATAAGAGCATTTTCCTCTGTCTCTATAATTAAATATAATTTTAAAACAACATAATTTTAAAAAATGAAAAAATAAAGTTAACCTAACTATCACGAATGTAAGGGCAAAGTAGGGTGAGTTCTTTCTATTGATGGCCTTCTTGGCCCCCCTAGTTTTTTTCTATTGTGCCCTCAAGCATCTTCATAGGTTGGGAAGAGTGCTTTTTTCCCTACTGGTCTAGTCGAGGTGTTGATGCGTGAGGTGTTTTGATGTGTATCGGATGCTTTAATGATTATTTGTTAGGTATTTTGTTTGGCTTGTTTTAGCCTTTTGAATGATATTGATGGTGTATGCACAGCGTTGGGTGGGGGGAGGGGGAGACAAATTGGCGTTGGTTTTTTTTTTTTTTATATTCCAAGATCCATGAAAACCATATGAAGAATTTGCCTAACTTTTTTTTTATTTCCCAAGATCTATGAAAACCATAGTTCTACTTTTTTCAAATCTTCCAAGAACTATGAAAATCATGTGAAAACTAAGGCCTGAATCTTTGTGTGTTTTATAACCTACCAAAATCTCATATTTCTTCCAATTTAGAGGGGTATATTCAATTGGGATTTTAATTTCACAAGTAATTTAACTCCTCATTATTGTTGGTGATTAATATTTTTATTTCTTTTTCTTTTTAAAATTTAGTTTTTTTATTTATAATTCTCTTTAAGTGCGGTGAATTGACTAAAATACCCTTGTATTTAACAGAAACTTTAATGACGTTAGACATAGATGGTGGATTGCAATACTTTATAAAATTCAAGCGATTAAAAATTAAAAATAAAGGTTTAAATGGTAATGACGCATATATCTAAAAATTCGGATGAGATTTATGCAAATTTTCCTTTTATTTTTTATAAATTATGAGAAAATTTGATTCTGTTTTTTTATTTATCAATCACAGTCAATTGTCAAACATCCAATCCGAGTCTTTTTTGTTTGGACATTAATTGTAAGTTTATGACTCGCTGTAAAGTACTCGAATAATTTAAAACATAATCACGAATTAAAAGGTTGGTAGAGGTTCGCGCCCCAAGATAAAAAAAGAGAGAGATAAATAGAAAAATAAAATAAAATAAAAAACACAAAAAGTTGAGGAGCATGGGCACAGCCGCACATGGTGGTGGGCTGGCTGACTGATTGCGAAGCCAGAGAGTGTAGAGCGACTCCAAAACGTGACTGCCAGCGAATCTTATTAGTTTTTTTTTTTTTTTTTTGGTCTGACGAACCTTATTGGGTTGGTGGGATATTGTTTGATGGACTGGATTGGATCTGTCCATTTAAAATAAATAAATAACTATATATATATATATATATATATGTTGCCTTGTCCGTTTTTCTTTCTACATATTTCTACATATTTCTTTCTACATAGTCGGATAGTCCTCACTGCATTCCCACTTTCACTCTGTCACTACTCGCAGACACCTCTGGCTGTGGGAGCTTTCCCTTAAATGTTGGTTCCTCTACAGTTCTCATCTTACAATTAGCTCCTCAGCTAAGCTTTAGGTACTCTCTCTCTCTCTCTCTCGAGTTTTGATTTGCGCTAGATTTTAGCCGATTCGTTGTCGAGACCGTTCAACTTTTCGCGGATTGCAGTTCGAACTTGTGCAACTGTTTGTGAAAGTTGTTTTATTGTTTGGCTGTCGGAGACCGTTGAGTGTTTTTTTTTTTTTTTTTGCTGAGATCTGTTTGGTTCGTCGGAAAACGAGGGAAACGGAGTCTTGAGACTGAGACTGCAATGTTTTTTTATTTATTTAAAATATTTTAAAAAAAAACGAGGGAAGTAGATCTTTTCAGTCTGAAATGTTATTATTTTTTTAATAAAAAAACCTTCTTCTTCTTCAAAGTTTGTTGAGAATAAGGCTCTTTCTTTTAGTTGTTCAGTAAGGCTTATTTCGGTTTCTTCAACCAAGTTACTATTTTTCTGTACCTGAAGAAGATAAAGTCTCATTTCATGTGACTTTCCCCTGTAAGGAAAAGATATTCTGACACCCACCGGGTCCATGAAAACAACTTCTCAGTTAAAGTACTGAAATGTTTCTATTGACATATGGATCTCCTAGAAGTTGGATAATGTTTTATTTTTGTATCTAACTTAAATCTGAAGGGTGTTTCTGGATCCAATGAATTTTTGGTAGAAGATGGAAATGTTCTGTTCAAGATCTTTGTTGCATGCATGTTTCGGTTATAGTAGATTTGTTACTTTTTTTTTTTTCCTTGATCAGTTTTGGTCTCCATCGAAGTCACCATGTTGCACTATTGAAATTTGGGTTTGCTGCAATCGTCATAAAAGGATTATATTTAGCATGTATGTAACTGATGGTCAGAAGAGTGTATTGTATAAAGTATTATATTCCCTCAATAGATGACCTAATTTTCTGATGATTACAAATGATTATTGTCAAAAGTTTTTATTTTGTCTTTGAAATGTTTTTCTGAACAAGATGGTCAAAGATTTTTTAAGAAGGATATCGCCTGAGCATCTGGCTGAGAGCTTTAATTCATTCTATTGAATCTATTTTTGGGACAGGATGGTCTAAGCTTTAATATTATTATGTGGGATTCTAGACTTGTGCTTTGCTTGACAGGTTTTCTTTTTCCCTGGTCTCCAGACCAATGTTAATTTGGTTGGAGTAAGTTTATCTATGAAAATCTGAAGGTTAATAAAACTGTTACAATGTTGTTTATTAACAATTTTTTTGTCGTATAGCAGACCTTCACTCCCCAAAATGTCTGATCTTGAAACCCCTCTGCGTCCAAAGAGGAAGACGGCCGTTGTGGACTTTCTAGTTCAATTTCGATGGATTGTTGTTATCTTTGTTGTCCTCCCCATCTCCTTCACCATTTACTTTCTCACATACCTTGGGGATGTAAGATCTGAGATGAAGTCCTACAAGAGGCGTCAAAAGGAACATGACGAAAATGTCCAGAAGGTTGTAAAACGACTCAAAGAAAGGAACCCATCAAAGGATGGTCTTGTTTGCACAGCACGAAAACCATGGATAGCTGTTGGAATGCGAAATGTTGACTACAAGCGAGCTCGTCATTTTGAGGTTGATTTGTCTGCTTTCCGAAATGTCCTTGAAATTGATAGAGAGAGAATGATTGCAAAAGTTGAGCCATTAGTCAACATGGGGCAGATAACTAGGGTAACAGTTCCATTGAATCTTGCCCTTGCTGTGGTTGCTGAGTTTGATGATCTTACTGTTGGTGGCCTCATTAATGGCTATGGAATTGAAGGAAGCTCTCACATCTATGGGCTGTTCTCTGATACTGTTGTGGCTTATGAGATAGTTCTAGCAGATGGTCGAGTTGTCAGAGCCACCAAAGATAATGAGTACTCTGATCTTTTCTATGCTATTCCATGGTCTCAGGGAACATTGGGGCTTCTAGTCTCTGCCGAGATCAAGCTTATACCGATAAAGGAATACATGAGGCTGACATACAAACCTGTTGTGGGCAATCTTCAAGATATTGCACAGGCATATAGTGATTCTTTTGCTTCCAGAGATGGAGATCAGGACAACCCTGAGAAGGTTCCAGACTTTGTTGAAACCATGATATACACTCCAACAGAAGCTGTGTGCATGACAGGGAGATATGCATCAAAAGAAGAGGCCAAGAAGAAGGGGAATGTGATTAATGAAGTTGGGTGGTGGTTTAAACCCTGGTTCTACCAGCATGCGCAGAAAGCACTGAAGAAAGGGGAGTTTGTGGAATATATCCCAACAAGGGAATATTACCACAGGCACACTAGGAGTATCTATTGGGAGGGAAAGCTTATCCTTCCATTTGCTGATCAGTGGTGGTTTAGATTCTTTTTGGGCTGGATGATGCCCCCCAAGATTTCTCTGCTCAAGGCTACTCAAGGTGAAGCCATTAGAAACTATTACCACGACATGCACGTCATTCAAGACATGCTTGTTCCTCTTTACAAGGTTGGGAATGCTTTAGAATGGGTTCACCATGAGATGGAGGTAAGATTTTCTTAACTTAGTTTCTGACTCTATACTCACATTTTGACGAGCAAACAAAGTAGAGTGTAATCAAAGCCTGTTCTATAATCACTTTTGTTAATCATGTTGTTTGTTGATTCTGTATAGGTGTACCCCATTTGGCTCTGTCCTCATAGAATGTACAAGAGTCCCATCAAGACAATGATATACACTGAACCGGGGTTTGAGCACCATCACAGACAGGGAGACACGCATTACTCTCAGATGTACACAGATGTTGGGGTCTACTATGCACCAGGCCCTGTGTTGAGGGGTGAGGTTTTTGATGGTTCAGAAGCAGTTCGCAGGATGGAGAGTTGGCTGATTGAAAATCACGGGTTCCAGCCGCAGTATGCTGTGTCTGAGCTGGATGAGAAAAACTTTTGGAGGATGTTTGATGCAGGGCATTACGAGTACTGCAGGAGGAAGTATGGTGCTGTGGGAACTTTCATGAGTGTGTACTACAAGTCCAAGAAGGGAAGGAAGACCGAGAAGGAGGTGCAGGAAGCTGAGCAAGCCATCCTTGAGACTCCTTCCGCTGAGGTTGATGAGCCAGTGGACTATTGATTTTGCAAGTTTCGGATTCTGTTAGGATTTCTTGCTTTTCTTTTCCTCCCTTGATTTGTAGTGGTCTGGTAGTTTCTTTTGCTTTAACCCCGCTTCAGCCTTCACTTAATGTTGTTGTAGCAGATCTTATTCGACTGTTTTTCATTTTGGATTATGAGACCTTGGATTTAATAACTTGACTGACGTTAAGTAAGTCTTTGTGTCTTTCTTCACATATTTTTCGAATCGAATTTAACCATTGGATTCATTCAATTTCAATGCTATGAAGGCAGACTCAGCACCCTGCGACTCCGTTTGGATGAGGGAAAATAATTCAGAATTTAGTTAAAAGTAAGAAATTTAAAAAGAGAAATTGACAATTCCCTGGTTTGATAACTTAACCACGAAATTTATTAAATGACATTGTGAAAATTAGGGCATCAAATTTTCAAGTTTAATTTCTATCAAAATATGCATAATTTCACAATTTTTATAGTCTCAATAATAAAATTACGTCATTTACAAAATTCGACATACATAAATCCAAACATTGAAACATCTAATTGTCAAAAATTGAAATGATGGAAATCTAAACTCCGTCATTTTAGAATTCTATATAATTTTCAATTTCTTTATCCAAACAGAGAGTAAAAGTTGGAAATTTAAGAGGAGAATTTGACAATTTTCTTGTCAACTTAAATGATGCACGGAAAAAATCGTGGAATTGGGGCATCAAATTTTTAAAGTTTAATTTCCATCAAAATAGGTGTCATTTCACAATTTTCATAATGTTATTTATAAAATTCTGTTCAATTGCTAAAAATTAAAATAATAAAAATCAAAATTCCGTTATTTTAGAATTCTATGTAATTTTCAATTCATTCAACCAAACGAGGGTAAATATTTTCTCAGTGAAGAAAGGTGTACATATGAAATGGCAAGAAAGTCCTTTTAAAAAAAATAAAAACAAAAACAAAAAACTGTCTTGCGGGCTCCACCTCCAGCCTAGGCTTGAGCTTGGGCCAAAATAGCCCCCATGGAGCCGAACTCCAGCTGGCCTAGGTCCTAAACCACCTCAATAGAAGCCCCATTTGACCATTTTGGGCTATAACCAGCCTTGGCCTGGGCTAAAAGTGCCCCACTAGCATCACCACCTCTTCCAACCCTGCCATGTGCAACTAACCCTAATTCCTAAACCCTAGTTGGCATTGATGGTGTTATATAGACTGGAACTGGGTTCATGTTCGTACTCAATAATGCTATCGACAATTTATAATTAGGCCCAAAAATATAAAATTGATTCAAAGTTTATTTTTATTAAGGAATATTAGAAGTTAAAAGAATTCTTTACTGTTTTATCGTGAAGAATCAGTGTTCATTTGTAAGACACGTGTTAGACTTTAAAAGCGGTAGTGATGCTACAGGTGGTGTGAGCAAAATTGCTCTCTCATTTAAATACCTCTCTTATTCTTCCCACGCAGCATCCTTAGTGGCGACTTTGCAAATTACCAATTGCAGAACGCAAGAGAGAGAGAGAGAGAGAGACGGCAGGCAGCGCACAAATAAAAGCACAAGACATTGTTGCTTTGCCTGTAGAGGAAGAATCAATACTCATCGTTTTGGCTTTTAGGGCTTGAAATTCTGTTCCACCTTCGACTTCATGGTGAGTCCGACTTCAATTTTCTCGTTCCTTTTCGTTCTCGTGGTTGTGGATTGATTTTGTCGCTGAAATTGATTAGATCTTGTTACAATCGGTCTGTGTTTTCGCTTTTGAATTATTGCAAACTTGTTTCTATGATTCGTTGCTGTTTGGTTGCTGAGAAAACTGAAAGTTAAATATAAGATGAAAGTTGAATGTTGAATGTTGAATGTTTTCACTCTTGGATGACAAAGTGAGTACTTTAAGCTTAGATTCTTAGCGATCTGTTTAACTCATTTTACACTTAATTTCCGCTTTCTTGTCTCTCTCTTTTTTTCATTTTTTTTTTTTTCAATTTTATGATATGAAGACCCTGACTTTATTAAATACTTTTTAGATTTTTTTGTCTTTCACTTGTATGCATACCTGAAGTTTAATACTCATTAGTTTTTTTTTTTTGTTCTTGTCATCATTGTAGTTGATTTGTTGGGTTAATTAGGAAGTAGCCCACTAAAACTTTTGACTTGGTTTCTGCAGGCTTCCGTGGTGGCATTTACAGATGATGCGGTTCTTCCTGTAAGTCTTGTTTTTGATGCATTGAAGGAGCTTGGGAATGGAGCTGCTGAAAAGTGCGAACCTCAAATTATGACCGAAGTGTCTTCTTTAAGTAAGTTTCTTAACCCTCTTTGTTCTTTAATGTAGTAGCATTTCTTTTATTGTTCCCCCCTAAACAATGTAACCTACAAATTGGTTTATATCTGTTATAAAATGGTTGGGTAACAGGTATCCAATTGAATGACCATTTAACTTATAGCCATGTAGAAGTCATGCTTTTTCTTTGTTGCAAGTCTCTTGGCCATATAATAGTGTTCATTTGATGTTGTTTTGACTTATGACAGGTCAGCTGCCCCTGGGGTCTTCCTCTGTGGACGTTGTTTTTACTCTTTGTAAATCGATTGAATTTCCAAGTGAGCAGTTGTTAGGGGAAATCTCAAGGGTCTTGAAGCCTGGTGGATCAGTCCTAATTTACAAGACTTCTGATTCTTCCACAGGGGAAAGTGATAAGGTAATTCATGTTCACGTTGTCACATTATGGATTCAGTTTGAAGTGAGAAATCTTACTTTGGTTTTCTTGCAGACCACCTCTGTTATTGAGCGCAAGTTACTATTGTCTGGTTTTCTAGAAGCACAAGCTCTTCAAGGGAAATCAAATTTACCATCTGAGTTGTCCTTTGGGGTAAGTTTCATTGTTACTAGTATCCATTGGCATCATGTTGTAAGTTTACTCCTCTCCTCTTTGCATGTTAAATTTATAACATGAATCTGAATTCAACTCATCTCAGACTTAATACTAACTGTTTGGGCTTTGCTACATGGAACCTTATCAGGATCTAATTGGGATCCTACATTTCTTGTGTACTTCAATCCAATCTAGGGTTTTATTCTCCATTAAATGTCTTGCAGTCATGCCGTTCACAATCCCTTTTATCCACCTCATCAATCTTCCTTTATTTTAGATGCATCCAAGTCGTTTGTACTGGTGCACTTAAATTTTTATTTTTATGGAGCACATGAACAGATCATCTAAAAGTGTTCTCTCATTGTTGGTTGATAACGGATCTGATGAACATATCCAATAGCTTCTCTGATTTTGTTAGTTACTCTAGCATTTTTTCAGAATCTTTTTTTTTTTTTTTTTTTTGGTGTGGTCTGCGTAAAAGAAAAGAATCTATACGTTCACGATAACTTTATCACTGGATATACTTTGTGGATGGATTTTTTTGTTGATAAATTCTGTAATTTGTATGATGTTTGTATATCATTGGATACGCTCTGTGATAGCTGTAGATTATTCAGCTGAGCTTTAATTTTGTTCTCTTCTCTCTGTAGGTCAAGGCTAAAAAACCTTCCTGGAAGATTGGTTCATCCTTTGCCTTAAAAAAGACCACCAAAAGTTTACCAAAAGTTCAGATCAATGATGATTCAGATCTGATTGATGAGGATAGTCTATTAACAGAGGAGGACTTAAAGAAACCCCAGCCGCTTCTAGGTAAGGCATCCTGGTTCTAAATTGTATGTTTGTCGACTTTGTGAGATTCTTAATGTTTGTGATTTTTGTAACCATGCACTGAGCAATGTACTTGTGCAGCTGGTGATTGTGAAGTTGGAAGCACAAGGAAAGCTTGTAAAAATTGCACTTGTGGGAGGGCTGAAGAAGAGCAGAAAGTGGAGAAGCTAGGCTCGACGGTAGATTTGGACAATTTCAAGTCGCAATGTGGCAGTGTATGTCCTATAGTTTGCTTATCAATATGCTTTTTAAAGTGTGTTTGCTGTTTGTTCTGTTTTGTTTATTTTGCTCTGAAAGTTGCATTTTACAGTGCGGACTAGGCGATGCTTTTCGATGCGCTACATGTCCTTTTAAAGGTCTTCCTCCATTCAAACCAGGAGAGAAGGTATTTGTTGGATCTCTAAATCAATCCCTCCCTCCTCCCTCGCCCCTCATTTTTAACTGTCATCTTTTTTCCAGGTATCTTTGTCAGCGAACTTCCTTGCAGCAGACATCTAAACCAGAACCGCTCTCATGTTTTGGGAGATGAGGTTTTCGGATAATTAAGAATGGTGCTACGTAACTTGGGTTACTGCTCTCCAGATATTTGAGATTTTGGGTTGTAGTTTTTCTGAATTGAAACATAAAATATGGTTCGGTAGCTTGTACCTAATGAAGATGAAGTTCGTTTCTTCGATTTGCACTTGTTACATTTGTCACATTTGTCTTAGTTACTCGAGATAACTAGTAGAAACTTATTAAGATATAGGAGAGAGAGAGGGTGGTAATAGCAGATTTGCCTATATAAAGATCTTGATCAAGGTCGACGGCAAACAGATGTAGGCTACTTTGGAGCCTGCTAGGATTTGTTAACTTTTCTTGATTATAATTTTTTCTGGAGCACCATTTTCGTTTACAGTTCTCGGATTGTGATATAATATTGCTGTCAGCACCACTTCCTTTTGTTTTATGATCCAAACCTTCCAACATTTTCCGCTTTGAACAACCCGAAAATAGTCATGTATATAACAAAATCATGCAAACTCTAAACGTGTTTAAATCCGTCCAGGATCATAGTCAAACATGAGTAACCATACATATACTACTACCTGCATCAGCAGCATGTTGTTCAGCTACGTATGTTAGGTATTAACCTGCTGAGAGAGAAGCACAAGCAGCCCTTGCGGACCAACTAATATCTCATTCAGGAAGCTAATCAATCCAAACCAGACCACAGGGGTTACATCCACACCGCCTAAAGGCGGTATCAACTTCCGGGTTGGGACGAGCAGTGGCTCTGTGGGGGCATAAGCTACAACATAAGGGAACTTCCCCACTGGAATTTTGGGGTACCAGGACATGACTATTCTTATGATAAACAGAAAAGAAAATAGCGAGAAAAAAGGGCCTAGAAATCCAATAGCAAGCTTTGCTGTAGTAGGGTCCAAATCTGCAAGAACCAACTTGTGCATTAAATTTGAGAGAGTATGTGATGTGTCTGGCATACCAATTCCAAGAATGCTGGAAACTGCATCCGTAATATGAGATGGCTCCCCTGAAGGAGGTAAGTATAATGGTGATAATGCAATGCTAGGAGGAGAAGCTCCAACTTGGACCAAACACAAGGAACATTGTGCAATTAGGAGCCCTTGCTTTGGATGCCTTCTACTGGTTGTCTTGAAGCTTTCCTGAAAAGTTTTGGAAAGTTCAAATTACAAGACATTCAACATATAGGAACAGGCATCCTTCAACAAACCCTGTAAAAACGAGGATCAGAATGGAGAAACAGAGCTGGGAACTTACAGTGACAGTGGGATTTGTATGCTTGGATATCCTCATCCTCGAGGGCCACGGCCATCCTAGAACAAATTGGAAACCATGAAATGAGATGAAAATCTTCTCCCTAGGCCCAGGGCCTAACCAAAAGAAACAAAACCATTTCATTAAATTGGTACCTTTAATCTGGACATGGTTGAGAAGATAAGAGCAGGTAGCCATAGAGTGCGGTCGGAGAAATTGAACTATGAATGAATGAAGCGTTATCCTCTGAACGAGAGGTGGGGAAGTCCACTTTTAAACATGTGACCGGCAACGGGTATTCTAGGTTTCTCTTCTCAGTTAAATTATAGTTTGATGAATTTCACAAGAAAATAAATAATTAAAAAAATACCAGATCAGTGGAGTTCGAGAAATTGAGAGTGGCTGTGAAGTGAAACTGCATGGAATGAAACTTGTAATGCAATTGTAATATCGACTGTGTTCGTATGGATTGTTTTAGTATCTAATTTTTAATTATCTTTTTTTTTAAAAAATATATATATATATAATTTGGAAACTTCCTTTGCTATTCTCTTGTAGTTACCCATCACATCGAGTATGAAAATGCAGTATACAAATGTGGTAAAAATAGCATTATTCTTCTCATATTTGAGAAAACTCATTCGTGTTTTACAGGGAAATCTCCTTAGTGCACTTGTAACAGGGTATAAAAACGGTTGAAGAATGCAGTCATAAGATTTCACTTTTAGCAAGCAAATAAGGTAAATGCTTAATCGAATTATCAGAGGAAAAATAAAATTGATTGAAATGGCAATGGTCGCAACCATCATACTAGCAAAGAGAAAGTTTCGTGGTAGGGGGTGGGGCGTACATGCCTTCCCCTCTTACAATCACCTCTTACATGATGGGTAGCTACGATAGCAAGGCGTATGCGACCACCCAGCCCCGAAAATTTTGCTTACTATGATAGTTCAATCAAGCTCCCTTCCTAAAAAATAATATATAACAAATAAATGAAAGGAAAATGAAAGAAATAATAGACCCCATTATCGTTTACATACTACTTCTACTTCTTGTGTCTCTGTGTCTTCTTTCGGAAACTTGGCAAAAATCTTGAGAGAGAGCAGTGGGGCAAATATATTGAGAAAGAATATGGGCATCCAAAGAACTGCACAAGGTTTTGGCAATCCTTCTCTCCAACTCCATCGTTTAAATGATTCAAGTAGGTCTTTCCCTCGTATATAAAACAGAGTTGCTGCCACAGAAGTATGCTCAACCCTATCCCCAATGAAACACTTGAAACAAACAGATACACCAAAACAAGCCCTCTAGGGGATAAAAGCACTACAGATTTTAGCAAACCATATACAATCTCACGGATAGCTCTCATAGCAAAATCACTGCCAAACCCATATGAGTGGTCGAAGGGTTCATATGTTATGGATGGCCAGATATGCCAACATACATACACGGTCATGATAGAAATATAGAATGTACTGGTGACAACTGAAATGAGTAAGGCAATGAAGTGTCGGTGGTTAGCTGCACCAACACAATTCCCAATCTGCATCAAAATTATGCAGCAAAAATTCATTAATGTTAGAATGCAAGTCATGAGCTCAAAATCCAAACCATACTTTGTAGACACACAGCAGGTATGCACATATATCGATGGACTTTTAGATACCCAAAAACAAAAAAAAACAAAAAAACAAAGGAAAATAATATGTCAGAATCTACAATAAAACCTTTTCCTTTTACATATTTATTTCTTGCAACAAGGATTTCATTTTATAAGCATTAATGTATCCATAGTTAAACAAACTCTAAGAATTAAATTTCAACAAGGGTCCTAATTTAGAGGAACTAAATTCCAATTTCAATTTCAAACAAAGTTTCCATATGAGCATAACAAAATTGTGAAACATTGTTTTTATCAAGCTACCTTGGAATTTCCATTAACTCATAGATTCTTCAATCCCTGCAGAAGTAGGTGTTTTACCTTTGAGTAACATATTGTTCATCAAAGCCACTGATGTCACTAGTTTTCCTAGCTTTAATGGTGATTGGAAATTTATATTTCCACTCTCCTGTAACTGGTAGCATTAGGTCTATATCCAGAAGCCCTCTAGGAGTTCAAAAAAGTCACAAGTAGATGGCTGACTCACAACTCCACAAAATTACTTCCTTCTTTACCTCTTGTTACTGTTTTATTTTCTTCAATAGCATATATAATTGTTCTTAACATTCTATCCTCAGTATCTTAAGCCTCCATACTGAAAATCTACAGCAAATAAAAACAAAAACCACAGCTTCCAGTTGAAATTTTCTTTTTCCATTGAGCTTCACTTTCGACTCACTTCCCCAAGCGACTAAGAATTATCAAATGGTTAGAACTTAAGTAATTAATGGCTAATGCATTTACAATAGACAGCAAGATATTCTGTAAAAACAATTGTCTATTACGACATATATGCATTGAGAAGAAGATGTCAACACTTACAAATGGGCAGTGATGATCCATGTCCAAAATACACATTCCACAGGATCGGCAATGATGACTTCTAGGTGACTTTGGCTTTGAGCAGAGCTGACAGAAGGTATAATTCTCAAGGGCACCTTTCCCCACAGCTGGATAGCTACCCCACACTACGCTTGGGGGTGTTCCAGCACACGCAAACGAAGCAGAACTGAATGTATAAACAGTAGTTACAGACAAGATGAAGGTAATGATGGAGTGAAAAATTCCACGGAAATAGCTGATAGAGAAAAGCACAGGGAATGCTGCCCACACTCCACCACCTGCAATTTCAACATTTGCATCAACTCCTCACTTCCACTTTCACTTTTAGAAGTTAATGTACACCTTCTTCATCGTATTTTGTGGAAATTTTTTTACCATTTTTCATATATCAATTAAAATTTTGCCTACAGAAGATAATATGGAAAGTGAAACTATTATAACTACGCCTGATTATGAACAAAAAATATGTCAATACCTACACAAGCAAAAAATAAGCAAAATGGAGAAAGATTCTAATACAACTATAAGAGCTACAACTACGTACATATCACAAAGAGCATAAACATGAGGAGAATGCAGACAAAGCACCGATCCCGCAAGCGTCTCAACCAAAAGTACTTGCATTCTCGTTTCCCTGCATTCTGATTTGTTAAAGCTCCACACCAACCACATTTGAAAACTGGAGCATGTGATGGAAGAAGGAGGTGTAGTCCACAACCCCAACACATGACATCATAGTCCTCCATGACGGATGCTATAAAATGCTCCTACATGTAACCCTCCAGTAAGCAACAAAGAAAACTACATAAAATTTGCAGACATAGAATAGGAACTTTATTCGATACATACTTGTGGAAATAATAATGTAATCAATGTGATATAATAAAGGCTTGGTTATCACAAAATAAGGCGGTGGTAAGATCCATCACAGGTGTTTAAAGCAGGTAAAATATTAAAAGTGCATGTTCCAGCTCTTTATCAATATATTTGTAATCTGACATCCAAATGTTTCCTTAGGATGCTAGTTTTATTGAAAACCAAATAATCTAACAGAATTTATTACTTGCAATATGAATATTAAACATTAACTGATAAAAATACATTTTTTAAAAAAATTGACAAAGGTAAAAGAGCCCAAACAAAAAATAAACAAATTAAAAAGAAGAGAAAGCAATCGAACGTAACCCAGGTAGGTAAGCAATTGTACTCGGTCAATAAAAGTTAAAAGATAAACATGAAGAACAGCTACGGAAGAATGCAACATAAACCACGCAAGCAATTGGGTTTGGTCCATTATCAGATTATTACATTAATTCTGACTAAGTTTCACACACGATATCTTCCCTGATGAACTGGAACAAAACCAAAAACAAGAACAACAAGATTACATAAAACCCAAACGTTTAAACACCACCTACGCCCGCCCATAAAACAATCGAGAAAACATAAGAAGAAGCCAACAGCCAATGATAGCAAACAGAAAATGAGGGTACCTTGGGCAAGTCAGCCATAATTGGAGTTGCCTTTGAAGCAACTTCAAAGGATTCAGAGATTAGTGATGTCATGTCATTGCAGTTGAAGAGTATCCCAATTCTGCAAGGTCTTCTTCATCGACAGAGTTTCCAAGACAAATTGGGAAGATGGAACCTTCATCATCATTTTCTTGTCCATATTGGGTGAGTTTGACTGGATCCAAATTACAACCCAACCAGGAGACCACCCAATCAGCAACTTGGACTCAAATTTGGAAACTTTTTCCATTTTGGGTCAGATTTTAAAACTTGGGTCGGGCGATATCACCACGGCCCCAAATCAGGCCCAACTTAATTTATTTCTCAATTCTAACGTTGGTAGGTAGTACAACACAGAGGTTTCCTAAATGTGGCACCGATCTGAGCATTTCGTAACACATGACATCTCTCTTAAGTTGGTTATTTAGTTATTTTATAGGCATAAGCATAATCAAATACAAGTCTCACATAGAAGTGATATTACAAACAAAAAAGTATAAATTAACCCCGAAAAAATGGTTATCACACGCACCCGCAGGCCTATGCGCACAACCTTATTTGTGGTCTAGTATATTTATCTGAATACAAATATTATAATTGAGAAGCTTTGCTTTCATTTGCGTTTCAGAGCAAGAAACAACTGAGTTCCTTGTCTGTGGCTGGACTCTAGTTGGTTGATAAGTTGGCCACTTTTATCATTGAGCCTATCGAACACTTGATTAACAATGTCACTTCCAAAATGAGTTTTGAAAACTCCCTCCATGCCAGCTCTTAGCTCCCTCGCCAGTTTCTGCGGCGTGTTGTTTACTATGTGACCAACTTTTAACCAGGGGCTTGTTGACTCCATTTTCACTATGCTAAAGCTTCCATTTCTTTCTACCAGCTCTGCCATCTCATTTGGAGTCGTAGTGTACACTGGAATGTTGAATGAGTCCACCTCTTCTTCACTTATCAAACCCTATAAATTAAAACCCAAGAAACAAAACCAAAAAAAAAAAACTATAAGCTATAAGTCTCTGAGTTATAGATTGAGTTCTGTTATTAACTTACTTCCTTTGCAATCTCCATGAGAATAGACCCCAGAAAATCAAACATGATGCCAGTTGGAATGCGAGACTGATGGATCCCATCTGGGATGGTTTGCATAATTAGCACCATCATTCCACCAGCCGCAAGCTCTTTAGCCCGAGCTTCCAAGAATATTGCCATGTCCGTACGAAATTGGGCTGCGAAAGCATTAAATACTTGGTCAGGGGAAGTTGTATAGTAAATCTTGCCCTTGTTCCATGCTGGAGAGTTCTTGTTTGTGACTTCTTCTGGTAGCTTAGAGAGCCAGTGAGTTGCATATGAAGAGTGCGCGAAATGGAGAGAGGCCTCGGGGAAGAGCCGGCCATGGAAAGACCCCGGCACACCAGCTGCAAAGTAGTGCCTTTCCGGAGGCAAAGAGGCAAACAGGGTATTGAAATCATTGGCTGCGTGGTCATTAAAGAACACATGGAAGTCAGGCATTTGGGATCCGTACTTTTGTTTCACCGCTTCCATTATGTTTTGGACGCATGCGAAAGTGTTTGGTCCAACTGAGCATCCCAAATCCGCTATGCGAAATGCATTGCTTGAAGCAGAAGAAAAATCTTCTATGTCAAGTTTCTCTGCTATTGCCTCATCAATTAGAGTCTTTGCAACATTTGCAGCTGCTCTCTGCACAATAGTTCAAGTATATATCTGTTATTATTAAGCCCCCTCCCTTAACTTGAAAACTATGTACTTGAACTAATATAACCAAGGAAAAGTCAAACGTGGATACTGTTGGAAGAGCAAGACAAAATTTTTACAAAGCAAAAACAGGAAAGAGATAAAAAGATATTTAAAACCAATAACAAGATCATAGTTGGTTTTCTGGGCTGTATACCATGATGAAGTGGAAAAGTAGAGAGACGACGCACATAATTTAAGTAGGTAGAATTGAAAGAACCTGGTAAGAAGAGTTTTTGGTGTAGCTGTATGTGCCATCTCCACCGTTCATTGGATATGCTTCCGGCACTGAGGTTGCATTGTTGTTGCTCATCTTCAACTCTCTCTCTCTCTCTCTCTCTCTCTCTCTCTCCCTCCCTCATGTGCTATATATATATATATATAATATTAAGGTACAACTTCAGTCAAACAAAGTGACTCAGAAAGATGATTGAATTGCGGAAATCATTTTTCATGCATATATATATATATATATTGTATGAATATGAATTTGGTATTAAAACACTAGATTCTTTGTTTGACTGAAGTTGTACCTTTAGGACAAATATATATATATATATATATATATATATATATATAAACAAAGTTTCAACTGCGGCATCTCTCTCAGTAGAATTGTCATAGCCAAAACACGTCAGGTATAACGTAAATACAGACAAAAATGGAAAATTAAATAAAGGAGAAGTCATTAAAATTTTGTCCCCAGCCAAGCGAAGCCCAAATTGTTTAGAGTTTATTATTTTTTAGTCCCTGAAAACATTAAAAATATTCAAAATCTGTAAACAAAAAAGAACTTAAGAGATATCTTATACGTTTTTATTTTCCTTTCTTAGAAGTTGCAGAAAAGTAAATTAAATAAAATAAAAAGGTTGTTTACCTCAATATTGGACGATGTTACCAGAAGGGCTGAAAATGTTTTTTCAAACAATTTCCGCATTTTATTCTGTTGGAGCTTGCGAATTAAACGACAGCGACATTCTAAAAAGATAGCATACCAAACAAAAAGTGAGTATCGAGTCAAAAATGAGCCAAAACTTAAAAACAGAAGATCGATTAAATTCTCATGAGGGTTACATCCAAGTAAAGTCAAGCCTTTAACTCAATTTAGTAATGAAATGAATTAGAAATGCTGATAATATTTACAATTTTCGGCACAAAACAAAGCAAAATCCATATTACCGATATTACAAAGTTACAAACATATCACATGGTGTTGTATTGTATGCGATAATCCAAAAGCTCTATCATGTCAATATCAAAAATAGTCAACCCAATGGCCAATCTAAATGCTTCAGGCCATCATCACTTAAATTCCAAGCTCCTTCGGCAATCTCATCGAATAGTTGGTCCCATCCCCAACTTGAATACCCGAAAAAAAACCAGTAGTCACTGACAGATTGATTTCCTGACTTGAGCTCTTTGATTTTTTGAATTGTTGCTAATTGATCGAGAAAGAAAACACCCTGTAGGACTTCCGGATACTCGGTCTTGACAAATCTTCGAGTTAATGCCACAAGAGGCATTCCACCCTTTATAAGTGGTCCTCCAAAGGACAGAGGGGCCTCTGCTAACATCTCAAGCCCTTGTTCCAATTCATTTAGAGCATCCCATCTGATATGCTTGTTAATAATCAGACCTTGAAATCCAGTAACTTGATCTGCCTTGACAATGAGAATCTCAGATTTATCAAAGGGATGTACAGTAAGTTTATCAGTAGCAACTAAAATGGAACCGGTCACCACACGCAGGGCTGCTTCATTGAAACCTTGTGATGTGTGAGACTTGGCCTGATCGTCTCTAATGACTTGTTTATGCGTCTTTGTTAATAGTACTTCATGAAGTGTGTCCTTTTCAATAGGACCTTCCTCATGAATATCAGATAACTGGACCTTAAAGAAATTTTGATTCCTTCCCCGCTTTTTAGCTACAGTCCATAAGATTCCTACAAAACCATCAAACAAGCAGACAACTTGAGCAAGGAAGAAGTTCATGCCACCAAAACTGCACCCACCTTCAAAGAAAAGAAAAAAAAACTACAACTCTTCCAATCCCAAAACAAGATTCTTCCTAATAAACCATAGGCATTAGTCACACATTAAATAGAATTACCCTTCTCACTGATAAGATGATGAGAGTTGCTTCCATGATCAGCCATAAACTTGAAAATTTCAGTGACCGCCATATCCCCTTCATAAGGGAGAACATTCTTCTTTTCTGCTGGAAAGAGCACCAGGGCAGGATAAACTTCCCTCTGTTTTTTTTTCCAACAAAAAACCAAATGATCAGAAAGAAGACAAAACTGCCTCCTATTTCAGAACAACTCAAAAAAATTGTTGTTGTTCAGTAGTTTGCAGAACAATAGGCTACTTAGAAATGTCATCAATGGAAAACATGACATTACAAATATAATTTTAATAGCCAGCTAGGTTGATGAGAAGAATAGATAGACACGTATTTACAATATTATTAATTTATACCAGGAGATATTTTTGTGCATTCCACAAGACAAGACACACCTGATTCATTGATTTCAGTATCAAACTGCAATCATTCAATGTGCAATCCAGCAAGTATATAAACGGAAGCTTCAGCATTACATCCTTCAAGTCACCTGTCAGATGTAGCTGCTCATGTGAATATTTGAACTGTAAGACCAAAAATGATTAAACATGGAAATTACCATTTTATGTTCTTGAACAAAAAAATGAATAATGATAGAAAATAAGTTTTGTATAGATATAAAACCCCACTAAAATAACAATTAGATATCTTTTAATATTTCCTCCCTAAAGAATAAGTAAATCGACAGTGGACAGCATTTGAGTCCATATTTATAAGATTATTAGGATATGCAAATTAATACTTAACAGGAACTCTGTGGGACGAGAATAACAACTAGGGCCAAGAGAACAAACACTTAACTGAGCACCTACCACTGACAAAAAGTACTTACCATCGTGAAACATTGTTTTCTCATTCTTTGATCCACTTTTCAGCATCTTAACATAATCCTTCATAGACCGGTATACTTCACGAACAACCAATTCCATTCTCTGGCAAAACCCACACCATCTATTGCTAAAAAGGACCAAGACATCCTTATTCCAAGCATCAGTGTCAGATTGATTAAACCCAATAACCAGCTCAGAGAAAGTACGACTTGTCACTTGAGGGATAGTATCCACCTGATGAAAATCCAGATTAACAAATGGTGGTTGAGTGGCCTCCCTAGATCTATGAAGAACAGATTCAGACTGTTGATATGGAAGAAGACTTCCATTAACAAACTCAGCAAGAAAATCAGCCAGTGAAGAATAGCTGAGATTTGTCTCCTCTGACAATACATGATGCTGCGCAGCAACCGGATCAACTATCACCACAGCTGGAACTTTTGACCCACCAGTCAGAGCATGAAGTAATCGATCATTACCGTCAGAAAAGAAAAAAGAACCCTTGAAACCTTGAAAATGAAGCTGTTGCTCCCCTGACTTATCTACCTGTGAAGAGATTTCTTCTTCTACCTTTAAATCTTCAGCAGTATCAAGTTTATGATCTGCAAGATTTTGCTCACTATCTACAGATAAGAACTGCTTACTTTCATCAACATATGCTGTTTTCTCTTCATCATTTTGAAAAGAGATTTCAGAACCAGTGACTTCAGAAATTTCCAGATGCTCTTCAGTAGATATGCTAGTCCCCTGTGGAAATTGATCCTTGTCTGAGTCAACACTACTTGTAATAGTGGCTTCCTTAGATAGCTCTTGTGTACGTTGATCAGACTGAACTTCTGTCCGTACAGGCATTGTATTCACTAACTTGATGTCCATATCATCTGATAAAAGTTGGAAACCTAACTCCTTTGCAAGTGAGCTTAATTTAGCTTTCTTCTTTTGCTTAAGTACGATATCCAAGATCTCCTTCAAGGAACTGCCCTGTAGATCCAAAGATATCTTATCCAAAGTGACTTGTTTTCCCTCATTTACAATCATGAAATTAGACATTTTGTCTTTTAGTTTGATCATCTGAGCTGCCCGAGATAATTTTAGCTTAGGATGTCCAGATTTACTCCTTAATGCGTGATAATCCTCGACCTTGGACGTCTCAGACTTGTCTTCAGGTTGCCCATCAACTTGTTGTGAAACAAGATAGTGCAGTGCCAGCTCTCGAAAAGCATCAAGAGCTTCCTTACATTTTATTCTAGTCTCTGACAATTCAGATGATCTATCCACAAATAGAAGTACTGATGGTTGGTTCGCAGGAAAAGCAGGCTCCAAAGTGTTGCCATCACCTTCCAGCTACACAATATTATGGATCGAAAATGCATATTAAATTATAAGATAACTAGTTTAGCACAGAGAAAAAGGAAGTAAGCATACACGAAGAGATACTATGCATCTACACAGTCTGTTTTAATCCCTTAGTATGCAAGGAAATATAAACTGGAAGTAATACTACGGGAATAGGAAACAAATAAGGCAAAGATTATAACAACAAAGGGTGAGGTATAAAGGGGAGAATAGATAACTCACCTCTGTAACAACCAAATTATCCATTTGTAAAGCATTCTTGAGGTCATCCTCTTTTTTAATAACCTTTGAACAACTGGGGCATCCAGAAAAGTAAAGCACTGCCAACCATGAACCGGAATCTTCAACCCCAAGATTTGAGAGCATCGATCTCTCTGAGACCAGACCAAATTTACGCCTTTCAGGAGGCAGGAAGAACTCTCGCGCAACAGTCATGAACTTCGAGAAGAAAGAGTCAAACAGCTGATACTCTTTATGTGTACAGAATGATGCAACTCCAGGGCTCATTTTCTCCGACCTCTCCAAAGAAGCGCTGTCATTTACTGTGCTGAAGCCCCCAAGCCAAGGAACTCCACCAAGCCCATAATCAACGCTACACTTCATATTTGCAGTTTCCATGCCCTGTTTTTTCCCCAAAAAGAAAACAGCAGCAAATACATCACTAAACTTTTGCTCCTAAATTTCATTTCGTAAATTAGTATCACAACACTGGCAATTAGAAACTACCCGCGACCTTCTGGTTATTCTTCCCCAAGTGTGCTGGTGATCTATTCGCCTCTACACTGAAGTTCAATCCAATAGGATCCCCTGCAAAGAAATGTTGTTATCAACATCAATGTAGAACAAAATAACCATGAAAACTCACACAAAAGCGGACAACGACATTCCATATTGATTATGGCTTCTATTTGGATAATTTGTACTGCAAACTTCAAATAATGCTTTGCTACTGCTCTAAAAGCTAAGAGGTAATGCTTCTCATGGTCATTTCAATATTTACGAAAATACTACATAAAGAAGCTGGTTTTAAACCTTACCTTGCACACCAAAACCACTGCGATCAGTTCCATTCATTTTCCGCTTGGCCAGCAATTTAGAGCTCCATTCGCAGAACTCGAAGAGAAGCAAAGCTTTGTCAGTTGAATCAAGGAACGCTTTCAAGTCCTCCGGAGTTGTCAGGGACTTGAAGAGAAGTTCTTCGGGTTCAATCGACACGTACGGACGTAGTGAAGACAATACATTTTGTGGTCGAAGCCTTCCTCGATACTTGTACGACACAGAATGGTGATAGTACAAAACTGTTGTTTCCTCTGCGTCTGTGGTAGCACCAATGGCTTCCACTAACAACTTCTCTGTGTTTCTGTGCATAAGCATCAATTTCAGTGAGCTGAACTCTTCAGGTCTATCGGTGACCAAGCGAGCTACGTCTTTCATGAACGACCGAGACTCGCCCGACCCTGCACAGAATTCAAGTTTAACTCAAAATAATTAATTAATCATTAGAAATTAAGAATTTATGATAATATTGGGAACTAGGATCTCAGAGAGAGAGAGAGAGAGAGAGAGATTACATGGAAGAGTTACAATGAGGAGGATGTTAGGGTGGAGACGGATCTGAGAAGAGAAATTTTGCTTTGTGAGGATATGCCATTCACCCAACCCGTCCGATTTAGCATCAACGGCTAAGATTGATGCCAGGAGCAATATCCAGCAACCTAAGAATGCCAACTTCTTCATCGTCACCACTCTCAGTCTCTCAACTGCGTAACAGACACTCGTCAGTCTTCGCCCGTCCACTCCATTGTTGGGTTTGCTGTATAATTCAGCCGCCGAATGAATTGGGCTTGCAAGTCGGGTAATTGGGTATGACGGGTGGATACCAATTCATATGCAATTGAAAACGGGACGTAACAAGGCTAAAGCTTATCTGGGCTGTTTGCAATATATCAAATTTTCCTCTGGGCAAGCCCAGCTCAACCGATTCCATACCTAATTGGGCTTGGGCATCTAATCTTTATATTTTAAAATTTATAAATGCGATATTAGGGGAAAAAATCGAATCAAATACCTCAGGTGGATGTATAAATAAATAATCTTAACTAGTTGAGATACAAACTCCTTACTTTAATTTTTATTACTTTGCATAAGACTTGATACACATTCTAACATTCGTGATCATTTTTGTGCTTAATCGAAACAATGTATTTCCAAATTAATGAAAGTTAAATGATTAAATAATTTTGATTTGGTTAATCTTTTACGTAAATTATTAGTAAATATTTTTACATAAAATAAACGACTTTGAGTATGAGAGCATCTACAATGGGAGGGTGTATAATGATGTATATATTAAATATACACTTTTTGTGATCGAAATCACCCGCAATTGAGAGGTGTAAACGAGTGTAAATTTGCATCACCACCATGAGATGCAAATTTAGATGCACATATACATCTTTTTTTACATCTCTTGCAGATGGGACCTATATGAGAAAAGGTGAGGAAAAAAAAGGGATAGAAGTGTGACCTACAGCAGAAAAGGTGAAAGAAATCAATTATACATCTTCTCCACTAGAACAAAAATCACATATACAATTCCCGGAGGTGTAAAGGGAATGTAAAAGTGGGTTTACACCCCTGAAAAATACACCCTCCCACTATGGATGCTCTGAGGCCACATTTTGGGATGTGAAAGTACAATATAACGGAAAAGTATGAGGAGGATAAAATTAGCACTCGTCCCTTATGTGTTGAGTCAGATGAATTGGAAATGTTCACTTCTTTTTTCTTTTTTTTTTGGAGAAAAAATGTTAATTAAACTGGTAGGATAATATTATGTTGTCGTTATTTTTTTCCCAAAATGAGAATTTAACTTTCTTATTGATCAAAGCAAATCACATGATATTTTTTTTGTTATTAATTGTAAAATTGTTGTTCGTACTTAGGTAAAATGGCAAGGATTTTTTGTTGGAAAATGGTAAATGATAGGTTGTTGTACGACACAACCGAATCTAACTCTAGTTAGTTAAGTGTGTCTTGAGGTAGATTTTAACAAGTGATTTTTTGTCGAAATCCGACAAAATTTCACTGAGAAAGATCTATCGCGATACCAAAATTTCCCTGGGTAGGTATATCTCGAAAAAATTTGCCAAGATAGGTCTAGGTAGGTCCGATTACGTCGCACTAACCCAAGACCCTGTCTATGATTATTAAATATTAAATATTATGTAGGTTTAAATGTTTAAATTGTCCTCTTTTTTTTTACTCATTTGGTCAATTTAATCCCTATGTTTTCAATTTAGCCAATTTAGTCATTGTGTTTTACTCCGTTAGCCAATGTTGTCTATTCCGTTAAATTACTGTTAAAAAAATTCATAAATATTATTTAAACTTATTAAAAATCTCTAATTATTTAATAAAACATAAAATTTCAACTTAAAAAATAAAAAAACTTTTAACAACAAAATAATTGACTGTTTGAAAAAACTAGAGAGAAACCTAAAAGGTGGTCTTCCTATGCGTATCTCTCTCCCTCTCTCTTAGAGCAACTCTAGCGAGAAGCCCAAGGCCGAGGCTGGGGGGAGTCCAAGCCAAAAAGCCAGTTTCAGTGGGCCACTATTGCCCGGGCTGGAGGTGGGACCCACGAAGACGGGCTGGTCCGAAGGCAGATCTCGCCCGAGGGGGGAGATGATGTCAGTGCACGCTGACGTCAGCCATGCGCTTCACCAACAGCTAGAAGACAGGTGTCATCGTTTGGGCTCTCCGACTGCCTGCTCTCCTCCAATCCAACGGCTGGGCTTTTTTTTTTTTTTGTTATAAAATTTTGAAAATTTTTTGAAATTTTTGTTTAAAAAATACCAAAAAAATTATGCAATTTTTTTCTATAAATACCTACAAATACTCTTCACTTTCAACACCAAATTCTCATACATTTTCTGGAAATTATACTATTATTCACTTTTTACTCAACATTTTATTCACTTTTAAATTGTATTTTTATTTATCATCTTATCCGAAAATTTTACCTGATTGAGATATAAATTTTAAAATAAATATTGACTCGTACGAACTCAAAAATCTTATCCAAATTAATTGTTTAGGTAAACAAATTTTTGAAAAAAAATAAAAAAAATGAATTGTATTTGCCCTTTGCCATGCCAGCGAATGGAAATACACATTGCTTTTTGCAAGGGATGCCACTATTTACATGAATAGTAGCTACCCTAGTCCCCCCTTGCCATGACAAATGGCAAATGGGTGGAGTTGCTCTTACAGGTTTCTCTCTTTATAAAAACTAATGTTTTATGTATTAGAAAGGGAGAGGAGGTACTTTTCTCAAAGCTACTCTGAATTTTAAAAAATAAAAATAATTGACTAACTAAAAAGAAAATGTAAAAAAAGCGTTGGCAATGAGGGATCGATGCAGGGGTGCAGCTCGGCGGGGGTGGAAAACAATGGAGATTGTTGTTGTGGTGAGGCAAGGGGGAGATTGAGGCGAGGAGGTGACGACTTGTGGGGTTACGCCACCAAGGAAATCGACACAAGGTTTGGGACCGTCGGGTGAAGATCATTGAGAGAGAGAGAGAGGAAAAAGAGACGAAGTAGTTGTGGGGTGGGTGGGATGGATCGGTGAGAGAGAGAGTGGTGGTGGCTGCTGGGATGGCTCATAGTGATTGGGTAGTGGCTGCTTGAGACAAGAAGAGGGCTTACAGTAGTTGGGTGGTGTGGTGGGTGGTTTCCTATTCTTTCTTTAAAAATATTCTTATTTTGTTAATTATTCATGTGTTTTTTTATTTATTATTCATGTGTTTTTTATTTGTAAAATGAAATTAGCAATTTTTTTTTTAACAATTACGGTTTCTTAAATTAATTTTTAATGGTGACTTAACGGAACGGGTGGGATTGGCTAATCGAGTAAAACACAAGAATCAAATCGACCAAATTAAAAACATTGGGACTAAATTGGCCAAATAAATAAAACATAGGGACCATTTTGACATTTAAGCCTATTATGTATGTATAATCCAAGCCAAATTAAAAGGTGAGGACCAAGTTCCACTCCACCAGGTCCACATTACATATAACATGCATGGGAAAACTCCGGGCCCACTTATAAGAAGTAGAGACTTTCTCTTATTTTCCAATCCAGGACTTAAGTTCATGTATTTCATTCAAACTCCAAAGATTAGTTGATATTATCAAATCACGTTGTGACTTGGATTTATGATTTGGTGGCTAAAATTCATTTTTTGAACACTGAAATAATTTTTTAGGATTTTTAAATAATTGAAACTATTTTAAAAATAATTTTAAGTTCCACAAGATTATTTAAGATAATTAATATAATTAATTACTATTTATTAAGTAATTTATGAAATTAGTTCAAATATTTAATACTAATTATTCACTAAAATAATAATAATATATCAAAAGACTATAGCCGCACGGCTTTACCCTTTAAATATTCGAATATATTTCAAAAATATAACCTCGCGGCTATACTATTTAAATATACATATATATTCAATGAGTATAGTCGCGCAGCTATACTATTTAAATATTCATATGTATTCAAGATGTATAGTTGGACGACTATATTATTTAAATATTCAAATATATTAATCAAATGCTAGTAATACCGTCAGGATGACGTGTAGCCGCGCGACTATACTATTTAAATATTCGTATATATTCAAGTTTAATTTTTCTTGTAATTATATTTAATTTTTCAATTTAATAATTAATTACTATTAGTATCGTGGAAGGAAATTGGAGACTCCATTATTATAGCGAAGCTTCTGTATTTTGTTTCCAGTTTGAAACCCATATGCATATATATGCAACTTCTTTATAGTATTCGATTAGCAATTATATATTTACTTGATTTACGTTGGTTCCTAATAATAACAAGAAAATGGGAAGATTGTGTGTGTGTGTGTGTTTTTTAATGAATTAATCTGCATTTAAATTTCATTGATCAATCTAATCATACTAAGATCACAAAAAGCTTAACCTTAATAAGATCAACCATGCAGACCCTGTAATCAAAATTTAAACTGAGGGAGAGAGAGAGGGAGAGAGGGAGAGAGGGAGAGAGAAAAGAGGAGGAAATATATTTTTTATTTTTTATTTAAAAAAACAGGGAAAAAGGGGAGAAAATCGGGCTGTGGGCCCTAAGACTACATTCTAGGCGAGTATACGCGTAACGCGTATAAATTTTCCTTGGTAAAGGGGCAGGCAGGCATAGATTATATTTTACGCGACAAAGGGTGGCCTGGCGTTACCGGTTAACCCGATTGAAAAGAGAATGAATGAGGAGTGGATTCTGTGAGAGAGGAACAATAGCCTTCCGCTCCCTTCAACTAACACAACTTTACCCTCGCTCTCCTCCTACTCCCGCTTGTCTGGCGCCGTCACTTCTCTCAATCTCCATCTCTTCCAATCGCTCCCTCAACACCTCCTACAAGTGCCTCCTTCTCAAACTAGCCTCCTATTCTTCATTGTCTGTAACGTCGTCGTTTCGTACCACCATGACGGGCGTCGAATCCAAGGGGGTGGAGTGGCCCGCTAAGCGTGTCAGGGACACGTTTATGAGGTTTTTCGAGGAGAAGAGCCACGTTTACTGGAAGTCTAGCCCTGTTGTGCCTCACAACGATCCCACTCTTCTATTCGCCAATGCTGGTTCGTCACCGAATTTTCTTCCGATTTTTGAATTTTCCCCCTCTATTTCATTTGTTGTTTGTTTCTTTGAAAAACCCTACATGCCTGTTTCGGTTGCATAGGTATGAACCAGTTCAAGCCCATCTTTTTGGGCGCAGCTGACCCAAACACTCAGTTAAGCAAGCTGACTCGAGCTTGCAACACGCAGAAATGTATTAGAGCAGGTGGGAAGCACAACGATCTCGATGATGTAGGAAAAGACACTTACCACCATACCTTCTTTGAGATGCTTGGAAATTGGTCTTTTGGGGATTATTTCAAGAAAGAAGCCATTGGGTGGGCTTGGGAGCTTCTCACCCAGGCAAGCAGATTTGACCCAATGCATAGTTTCATCACCGGTTACTATATCAAGGCTGATAATTTGCCTTTTTTGATATGCAGGTTTATAAGCTGCCAGAAGATCGAATTTATGCCACCTATTTTGGTGGTGATGAGAAGGCTGGTCTTGCTCCTGATAATGAAGCTAGAGATATATGGCTTAAGTTTTTACCATCTGCTCGGGTACTACCTTTTGGGTGTAAGGTATGATTTTCTTAAGTTTTAGTTCTTTAACAGTTTTATGTTGGCAAGAACTTTCATTTTTCTGGAAATTCCATCCTTTTGAATTTGTTTTGTTCAACTCTACATTACATTGACGTGTATGTGCTGAATTGTACGTGGAAGACCCTATGATGATCCAAAAGATGTAACAAGCTCTTGTAGAAATAGTGCTTGTATGTCTTGTCCTGTTGGTAGTTGCAGGGTTGTTTCTTAACGCTGTGATTGGTATTTATACACAGACCTTATTGTTCTCGGGATTGATATGCATTTCATTCTGGTTCTGATTTGTGTTTGCTAATGTTGCCAAGGGGGCTGTAAATTGAACTTATATGATAATTTTTTTCCCGTTTGTCAATTTCATAATGATTATTTATCTGGTTTAAATGACCTTATCTAATTGATTTTATTGGTGTTTTGTTGTTTTTTTCTTATCTCCCCACATGTAGGATAATTTCTGGGAGATGGGTGATACTGGTCCTTGTGGTCCTTGCACTGAAATTCATTATGATAGAATAGGTAATCGTGATGCTGCATCCTTAGTCAACAATGACGATCCTACCTGCATTGAAATATGGAATCTCGTCTTTATTCAGGTATAACTTTGACAGCGTGTCTTTTGGATCTTCATATATGAATTTGTATTCCTTATATTTAGGTCCAGAAAATTGATTGAAAACCAGAATTGTGATCTTAACCTTGCCACAAGTACAAGCGTCCTTTGTATTGGTTTGTTATGGTCGGCACAACATCAAAAAATGAAATATAACCTTGCAAGTGTCACATAATTTTATTCCTTCTCTTTCTGGTTAATGATGTTTATAGTTAATTTAGTGAACTGTTTTGCTTGATTACTATCCAACAGTTCAATAGGGAAAGTGATGGCTCTCTAAAACCGCTGCCTGCTAAGCATGTTGACACTGGGATGGGATTCGAAAGATTAACTTCTGTACTTCAGAACAAGATGAGCAATTATGATACTGATGTTTTCATGCCCATCTTTGATGCTATCCAACAGGTGAGATGTCAATTTCGTTTAGGGTCTTTGAAAGCAACAATACCTTTAAGATATCCACAAAGGGGGGCAAACCAAACTATGTATAGAGTACATAGAGGGGCACCCCTACGCAGAAAAGTAGGAAAACAGTCAAATTTTAAGAGTTAAAAGCATTTAAGCATCTAGAAAGTTGTACGGAAAAAAAAAAGCGTCTACAAAGTCCAGATTTGTTGATTGGGGGCAGCTCCTTATGATGAACATGTTTTATATTCGTATGAAGAATGTTTCTTGTAAAAAGAATCCTGGATCCTAGTGAAGACCTGAAGTTGAACATAAAACTGTTCGTTCTGAGGTTTCATTGAAGCTTGGTGATCCACATGACAAGACTGATCTGTTTTGGTCTTATGTCTTAGTAAAATCTGCATTCAAACTCCTAGTCATTTTCCATTCCAATCATTTATATTGCTTCATGTTCATATTTTCATTTAACCCAATATATTTGTAGGCAACAGGGGCTCGGTCATATTCAGGGAAAGTTGGGCTGGATGATGTAGACAAAGTTGACATGGCATACAGAGTTGTTGCAGATCATATAAGAACTCTTTCATTTGCCATTGCTGATGGGTCTCGTCCAGGTAGGCAGACAATAGTTTACCATTTTTGCTACCTTATACTCAAGTTGAGTTCAGTGGTGTGGGTTTCCCATTGTTTAAAACAAACACATCCATTGATGGACAGGGTTGTGAATTGTTTTGTTGTGATTGGTATTCATAGAGATGTTGGATTTTATGCTGAAGGATTGCTAGCACATTCTGCATTTTGGTTTTTAACCTAGTTGGAAAGGATGTTTTCCCTTTTTACTAGAAGATCAGTGACTAAATGGACTTATCCTAATAAGTGAGTAAAATTGACTTCTCTTATTTAATTTTTAGGAATCACCATCATTCTTTAGTTTTTATCCAATTTTTTTAAAGAAAATATTTCAAGATACGTGCAAAAGTCAGCATACTATCTGAGAGAAATTTTCAGTGCTCCCCCTCCCTCACTCCTGAGCCCTGCTGCTTACTCATGAAATCTGAAGCTCTTAGAATTCACTCTTTCTTTTGAGTTGGTAGTGATAGGGGTCACATCGACATTCATATTATTTTTATTGGCTACATCTTAAGATATGAATTTGTTTGAGTTGTTAAATCCTTTCTGAACCTTTTTTTTTTTGAGTAAATTGTAAGAGTTCAACTTCTGGGGTTCTTTTTTTTTAGGCAATGATGGTCGTGAATATGTTCTAAGGCGTATTCTTCGTCGGGCTGTTCGGTATGGAAATGATGTCTTAAAAGCTAAAGAAGGATTCTTTAATGGGTAAGAATGACAGACATATACTGCTGTTTGGAAATCTCACTCTCTCCTGCTCTTTCTTTTAAAGTTGAGGTGCTATCTGGAAATTTTACCATTTTCTGAATGTTTCTGATTTGTAGTTCTATGTATTGTTGATATGATCTTTTGTGAATGTGTTATATCCAGGCTTGTAGGCATTCTGGTGACAGTGATGGGTGACGTTTTTCCAGAGGTGAAACAGCATGAAGCACATATTAGGGAGATAATCAAAGAGGAGGAAGAAACTTTTGAGAAGACTTTACAGAAGGTTTGGATTTATATAATGAATTCTGTATGGGCATGCCTCTTGCTTCTTATTTTTTATAAAAAAATTTAGGTATAGGGAACTCAAATTTGGAGTTGGCATGGCAGTTTTTAAGTCTTGCTGCAAGTATCATGGACTGATTGCAGAACAGAATTTGTAAGATAATAGGCGAATTAAATTTATACCTGAAGTATAGTGCCCTTGAGAAGTAGTGCTTTTGGTTGTGGAGTGTGAACTCTTTTATTTAGCACACTCTTCGTGTACTGCTTGCAATAGACTTTAGCAACCCTCATGCTTTTAAGAGGCTCTATGAGTGAATATGTTGCAGATAACCTCAGTTTCGATCACATGCGCTAAACCAAACCTTGTTCTTTTAATTGCTTTTGATTTTTTTTTTCCTTTGCATCCTTTTTTTATTAGAAAGCATATGTATAAAGTGCAATGCGACAACAGGGGGATTGTGTTTGTAAATTGAAAATGGAAGGATTTTTAAAAAAGTCAAGTTTATCAAGAATCGCATTTAAGGTAATTCAAAGTAATTGTTGTGACTGAGCTATTTGATTTACTGATGATTTTTTTTTTTTTTTCAGGGAATAGAAAGATTTAAGAAGGCTGCTCAGGATGTTCAAGGGAAAACATTTAGTGGGCAGGTGCGTTTCTGAATATTTTTTTTTTATCTTTCCCTTATTTTATATTGTTCTTATGCTCTAGGAAGTCATTTCTGTGGCAATTGTTCTCACAAAAGAGAGGGAGGAGCTTTTCACGGAACATTTCATTTAAGTTCCCAACAATTGTTCTCCTTCAAAGTTTATGAAATTTCAGTTGTTTTCTGTATTTAGTAGGTTCAAAATTGGGGTTTTAACAACAGTTGTGTCAACAAAACCAAGTCCTTCACAAAATTTTCTTGGTGCATCATGCATAAAGATTCTCATATCCATGATAAGAAAGCTAACTCTTGAGACCTGTTATCCAGTATGTATAATTGGTATAGGTTCACCTTCCTTGAATTTAAATTGATTGCAGATGCTGCACAAGTTTGTTGGAACATTGTTGACAATTAGCTAAATAAGTGTGGATGAGTTGCGATGCTATGTACAGAAATGGATACACTAACTTAAATTAATCTTCTGTTGATCATTTCCTTTATCTATGGCTAACAGATTAGGACGAGTGCTTATGTTTGTAGATGGTCATTGTACCTTACTGTGACTTACGTTGTTCTTATTCTGGTTGCAGGATGCTTTTGTCTTGTGGGACACGTATGGGTTTCCATTAGATTTGACACAGGTACAGTGAAATTCATTGTTGTTCTGTTGGATATATTTTTATACATGACTTTGTTCGCTTATAATTTCTTCCTCCAGTTGATGGCAGAGGAAAGGGGGTTACTAGTTGATGTTGAGGGTTTCAATAATGCTATGGATGAGGCTCGGGAAAGATCAAGGAATGCTCAAACTAAGGTACTGCATTTTTATTTTTTTTTGGTTACATCACATCCACATCTAGTGTCAACTTCAGATGTTGTCCAAACCTTTTTCTCTTCATATGACGCTGGTAGTTTAAAGAGAAACATTGAAGATTCTGGAAATAAGTGACACAATTGTATATTGTGAACAAAATATACAGGGGGCTGTGCACTCATGTTACCTTCTTTTTTTTTCTTGAACTCTGTAGCAAGCTGGTGGTGCTATTGTTATGGATGCCGATGCTACTGCTGCATTGCACAAGAGGGGGGTTGCTGCAACAGATGACAGCTTTAAATTTATCTGGTGCCAGGTTAGATATTTTATATATCTACACTCTGATTGTTATTCAATGTTAACTCTCTGGTATGAAAAAATTACTTTGAGAAGTGTTTCCATGAGTAGAGTCTTTGTGATGCGGGATTAATCAATTTTCTGTTGATAATTACTTTCCTATTTTTTAATAATCAATTCAGGACCATGAAAGTGTGATAAAAGCAATTTACACCGGTTCTGAGTTTATTAATAGTGCTTCTGCCGGAAATGAAGTTGGTATAGTTTTGGGATCAACAAGTTTCTATGCTGAGCAAGGTGGTCAGGTATTGTATATTCTGGTTAATTTTTTCCACCATCATTTTGACTATTAAAAGTCTTTGGATTATGTGTGTGAAACAGGTTCCATGTTTAAGAACTTTTGAGCTGCTTTTAGTGTCAAATATGATAGTGGAGTGTGGATCAGCGCACGTATGAATATAAATATCTCTGCACGGGCTCCAATTACGGAGACTGGAAACAAATCTGTCGACTGCTACTGATCTGAAAAAAAAAAAGTTTTGACTGCTTTAGGAAATCTCAACAATACGTGTAAAATGTGATAGGACTTGATAAAAATAAACCAACAGAACTAAAAACAAAAAGTAATTCAAGATTTGTTGGATTCTAGATCTTGCTTTTCCTTATTTATCATATAGCCTGCATCATATATTCTTCTTGATCAGAAGAATTAGGTGTGTGCATGTACTAAGTTAATGCTGAAAGTTGTATTTATGTTAGTAGGATTTGAGTTCTAACAATTATATTGCATTCCCGCAAGATAGTTTTGATTGTTTGTAATGGTGGGTTTTGTGCATCTGGTTTGATTTGCTTTGCTTGTAGATTTTTGATACTGGATCACTTGAAGGATCCTCTCTCTCATTTCAAGTTTGCAATGTTCAAATTTATGGAGGTTTTGTTCTTCACATTGGTTCTTTTTCTGGGGAGAGTGGCAAACTCTCTGTTGGTGACAAAGTAAATTGCAAGGTACTTCTGCCTTCAATTTTCTGCTTATAGTCTGTATATATGTGTATATATATGTATTTTTTTTGTTTCAACTTTTGCTGAGTTCGCTGGTACAGGTTGACTACAATAGACGTACACTCATTGCACCCAACCATACCTGCACACACATGTTGAACTTTGCTCTGAGGGTATGCTCAAATTCCAACAACCCAAAAACTGTTTTTTTACTTTTTTTTCATAAAAAAATTATCTACTGTTTTGTCTATATAGTTCCTAAATATGTTCAGCATATATCAATGCAGGAAGTTCTTGGCAGTCATGTTGACCAGAAGGGTTCTATTGTTCTTCCTGAAAAATTAAGATTTGATTTTTCTCATGGTAAAGCTTTTCAAGTTAGTCCTTTGAGTTAAGAGGATTATGTTATCTATGTCTATTGGGTTTTCTAAAAAATGCTAGTGGAACTTGAATAGGCAAGCCGGTAGAACCTGACAATTTGAGAAGAATAGAGTCAATTGTGAATGAGCAAATTAAAGCAGAATTGGATGTTTTTGCTAAGGCGGTAACCCTGGTTGAAGCCAAGCGTATCAATGGTTTAAGGGCTGTATTTGGAGAGGTATTCTCCTGAATGCCAACATAATTATTTAATCACCCCAATAGCTATATTTTGTTTTGTGTGATGCATAGGTTGTTGCTTGTGATGTAGGTGTATCCTGACCCAGTAAGAGTGGTGGCTGTTGGGCGAAAAGTTGAGGACCTCCTGGCTGACCCTGAAAATAAGGAATGGTCATCAATTTCAGCAGAACTTTGTGGAGGTTAATGCCCTATTCTAATGAAAATGTCTTGGAGCATTGCCTTATTTTTCAGTTGAACTTATCTTTTTGATACATATAGGGACTCATATATCAAATACGAGGGAAGCCAAGGCCTTTGCTCTTTTATCTGAGGAGGGAATTGCCAAGGGAATACGTAGGATAACTGCTGTCACAACTGATGGTGCCTTTAAGGCAATTGAATTGGCACACTCGCTTGAGCAGGAAGTAGATGAAGCGTCCAAGGCTGAAGGAAGCTTGCTGGAGAAGGTTGGTTTCTTTATTTTTTCCCCATTTGTTTGTTTTGTTTTTTGGTTTGGGAATGAGTTTATCACATCTACTTTAGCCCTTGAGGGTTGCAGTAACCTCATCTTAATTATGTTTATTTTCAATACTTTTCCTCCTTTATTTAGTAGTGTTGGTCGATTGGGAGGGGTTAGGGTTTTAGCTCTGTTTTGCATAAATTGGTGAATTCATGAAGAAGCAAATAACTTTGACTTGGATAGAGTCAGGTCATCAGTTCTTTCTTAGTGTGGCATCATGTATTCAAATTGCGCCATATCTTTGAACTTGGTGGACCTTGATGCATATATTCATAGTGTTATGGGTATTGTAACTACAAACATGCATTTTCTGTTGTGAAAGAAACTTGGAGAAAAGTAACTTTTGAAAGAAAAGGTGGTCATTTTTAAAAAGTTTGGATGTTTAAAAATTAGCATATATATATAGACCCTAAACCCTAAACCCAATCCGGGGAGAATCGAGAGGTCATGATAACAGTTGATGAGTGAGGCGAGGGGCTTATTCCTCTCAATCGACGAGGGCTTGTCCCCTACGGCCAGTACAATGCGCTAGTAGCATCTTCTTTAACGCTGGCATCTTCTATAAAGAAAGCTGTCCTGGGGGACAGATTTCATTCCGTGCCTGCGGTGAGGCGCGGCCCACAACAAACAAAGGGGAAAAGCTTGCTTGCTGTAGCCCTATTTTAGTAGACTAGGCTTGGTCAAGAGCTGCCGTTTGACCCGCTGGAGTTTGGTGTTAAAAGCAGGGTTTATGGTGTTGGTGTTTTCGTGGGTGCGGTGATTCTTAGTTTGGCGCTCTGGGCATTTAGTTCTTACTCCATCCGACAGCAGCGTTTACTTCTATGACACCACCACCGGTACCGCAGCTTTTTTGCCCAGGACTGGTTTTCGTGAAAGCACTATTGGGTGGCTCTGCAGATCTTTCACCTCAAACAAACTCATCAAAGAAGACTACTCTCATCTCTGTTTCATCATTATATATATATATATATATATATCAATTGTTTGTTGAAACGTTGATAAACATGATGCAAATTTTTGCCGTATTTATTTTTCTTTTCTTTTAATTAAGAAATGTGCTTTTGTTTACTAATCATATTTTATAACCCACATTTGTTTTTCCTTTTAACAGAAAGTAGCTTCCTTAAAGTCTCGGGTGGACTCGGCACCAATTCCAGTGGCTAACAAAGCTGAAATAAGGGCCAAAATTGCTGTACTTCAGGTATTTCAGCTAGGCAAGACATCACTTTTGTTTTCGTTGCCTGTTGTCCCTTTCCTGTTTATTTTCTTACCGACACAGTTTACTTTTGTTTTATTTTTATATATTTGTATGTGCATCCTGAACTACAATATTTCTTGCTCCTTCCAACAGAACCAAGTGAGGAAGGCACAAAAGATTATTGCTGAGCAAAATATGCAAAATGCTGTGAAGGTTGCAACTGAGATGGCCGAAGTTGCTGCTTCAGATGGGAAAGCTTACTGTGTATCCCATGTTGATGTTGGTTTGGATGCGGCTGCAGTTCGCGAGGCAGTTGTGAAAGTCATAGAGAAGAAGGTCAGTAGCATAATTTCGCTATTCTACTTAGCCTTTTAAGCGATTTGAAAGGTGTCTTATTTTCATCAAACATAATATGGAAATCCATCACAATGAATTGAGCAATGCAAGAATAGTAGTCATCGTCATGAAATACTTTAAATGTATCTTTTGATGATTGTCCGCAATGATATTGATCAATTCTGAATGGTGGTACATGGACAGGGAATGCCTGCCATGGTTTTCAGCACAGATGAAACCACAAATAAGGCTGTGGTTTGTGCTGGCGTACCAGGAGACAAAGGGAACCAGTTGGAGGTGTCAGAGTGGTTGACTGCATCTCTGGGTCCCCTGAAAGGAAGGTGTGGTAAAGGAAAGGGTGGCCTTGCGACTGGCCAGGTTAGTGTTTGTAGACCTAAGTGAGATCAAACTTGGTTTTTCAATTGGGTGAAGCATGGTTGTATATTTCTAGGTTTTTAAAAAAAATAAATAAATAAAAAAGTGAACAAGGTATGGCTTTAGAAACATAATTGGTTGCTTGAACTTTTTCCATAGGGAAGTGTAAAAACGATATCATTCTGTATCAGAATAATAATGAGAGAAATATGAAGATTTAAGTGGGTTTTATTTATATAGCGCATACTCTGCTAATTTTTGCATTGATTTGTGAGTCTCAGGGAACAGATGCATCTCGTCTAAATGAAGCAGTAAACCTTGCAACGTCTTTTGCACAGATGAAATTGAGATGAATGATGCCACGAAGGCCCACTCAAAAGCATTTTAGAATTGGATAGGCTTACTCTCATCCAGTTTATAGAAATTAAACTACTTACAAGAAGTGAAATTAAATTATGAACTGTAATATGAAAAGCAATTATTTGCAAAGTTTTCATCCAAATATTGTAAGTCTACAATCTTGAGAAGAAAGGTTTCTACCAATTTAGTGAGAAGGAGACAGGGTCTTGTCATCTTTTTCATTTTTGGTAAAAATAAAAAATAAATCTATTGAGTTGCCTTGCCTGATGATCCTGTATGGCCATTTCATTGGCTCCGCGCAGAAAGCAAAAAAGTTCATTGGCATTTCGGGCCGATCTTGAGATTGTTGTAAGACAAGCTAGTTTTATCAAGTCCATTCAAGTCAAACATGAAGACATGACTAAACGCGCGTTTTAGCTTCGTTTTGTCAACACAATGTTGTTAACCTATGGTGCCGCATCCGCATTCGCAGCGTGCATAATCATGGCCCTACAATCAAGGCCGATGATGTTGCTATGACTTGGCTTAGTTAGTGTCGATGTTTCCGGTGTCATCACATCATCATTATGTACTGTGCCACGTAAGCGATGCTTATGCAACCCAAAGCGTGTGATTAAGTCTCTGATTTTGTTTTTAATTTAAATTTTTTTGAATGAATAATGTTACTTTTACCACATTTTTATACCACCTTAAAATGAATAATAATACTCTTATCACATTTGTATACCACATTCCTATATCATATGTGGCATATGAGGTGGACAACCACATCAATTAAAATTATTTAATATTTTCTTTTCTTTTATGATTTATTCCAGTGTTTATTTTTCTAATTGTCTTAATTAAAATACACTTTATTATTTAATTGATGTGGCATATAATATGTACATGCCACATCATGTGGTATAGAAATGTAGGATAAAAATGTGGTAAGTGTAGCATTACTCCCTTAAAATTATTTACCATTTTTTTCTTTTATAATTTATTCAAGTATTTATTTTTCTAAATTTCTTAATTAAAATATATTTTATTGATTTAATTGATGTGTCATATTATATGGATATGTCACATCATGTGGGATAAAAATGTGATAAGTGTAGCATATGAAAAAGTGTGAATTTACCATATTATTCTTATTTAATTAATCATTTTCATTCTTAATGTTTGCATTAACTAAGGGGATTTTCTAGTATTTTGAATGTTTCATTATTCTTTGACTTTTGCTTTATATATCAATCATACAGTCCTGATATCTTGGACTACAGGGGTCCAAGAGATTTGTGGTCACTCAATGTTAGATGTAAATTCAACGGTTCACTTACTCTTGCACTCATTTTAAGAAACTTTTTTCAACCATTGGATTAATATCCAACGGTGAGTGACCACAATATCTTGGACTCATGTGGTTCAAGAGATCGGAACTGATCAATCATACTTCTAATATCGGATCGTGCGACTCATCGAATTTATAAATTCCACATAATTGAGAAGATCCCTAGTAAAAAAGGTAGATAAGATTATCTGCAAGGGAGATGTCAAATATTTAATATTAAATTTAAATTTGATGGTTTATGTGTCAATTTGATATATAAAAGTTTTATATTCCACCCGACATGACAACAAGAGAGAAAAATATTATTCCACCATCTACATCGAAACAAAGCGCTTTGATTACATATCAAATTTGTTAGGAGGATTGGACTAGACTAGATTAGCAATCAAGACATAATATAAATATTGTTGTCTAACTTGGAGGATGAAATAAGGCTATTCATAAGAGTTTGATGACTAAAACTTATCTCTCATAATTCTATCATTTTCAAGAGAATTATAGAGATAAATTTTAGTCATCAATCCTTTGTGGATAGTACCAAATCACCCCTCTTCCCTTTCCCATGACTGGCCACTTCTTGTTTCTAACAAAAAACATTCCCATTCCATTTGACCTTTCTAAGTCGTTAATTGACATAAGTATCCTCGCTGTTGTCCAATTGCCCCATCATCATTTCTGAGTCGGATTGTGCTCTCTCTTTAGTCGGTTAATTTAATTTAATTTGGTTATGTGACGAATGATGATAGTTTTTATGATGATCATGTCACCACCACCACCTTAATTCTTAATTCTGAATAATTCTTAAAAATACCCACCACCCCACCAATCGGAGCATCCCCTACATTCTCTCTGTACGCGTCGGAGCTCTGCTCGGGCCTCCCTTCCTAGAATCCGGGCAATCTCGCGCATCACAACCTAATTCTCTCTCTCTGGCTCTCTCGGTTGCTACTTCTTCTCATGGTTCATTTTCCCTAGGGTTTCTTAGCAGTCGCCGATTCCGCCGAGATGTCTAGGCAAGCGGGATCGTCCCACTTTCACAAATCCAAGACTCTCGATAACAAATATGTAAGAAGAGACAGCTCAATTTTGCAATCTACACTTTCTGCTTCCCGACGCATATGTAATGTCTAATTTGTGTTTGGCTGGTTGCAAAATGTGGGTAAAGATATTAGAATCAGAATGTGGATAGTGTTTCTCGATTATATTTCTTCTCCGCATTAATTGGCAACTAAATGGAGGATTAGGGTTTTGTTTCTACGACTGTGGTTTTAAAGTTCTTTTTGAATTTGATCGTATTGATTTATGAAGGTTTTTTGCGTATGGTAAACATGAAAGTAGCTTGTCCAGTGAGCGACTTAGTTGTGATTGGTCAGTTGGTTGTTGGGCGGTCTTTCCCTCTCCTTCTTGTATGTATGTATGTATGTATGTACGTATGTATGTATATGCTTCTGAACACTGCTGTGTTTTTCTTTCCCTGCAATTTCTTAATTGAGCATTAGAGTCCTAACTGTTTTGAGGTTATGAATTTTGTGGTTTTCAGCTGCATGGTTTGTGGCTTTCAAATGACACTCCTCTCCATTTAGTTGCTTAGAAACTGGAATGCTGAATCTAGTATTTGTTGCTCAAGTAGATGTCTTTGACTGGTAGAAAGTATTTCAACATGTTCCCCCGCCCCCTATTCCAACTTACTTGCTTCTCAAAGAATTAAGATAAATTCGTCAACAACTAGCTATGGTCTTAAGATATCAATAAAATATTTTCAGGTTTTCATGTTTTCGGTCAGAATTTGAATTATTTAAATAATTTTGGTGTAGATGCTTGGAGATGAGATTGGAAAGGGAGCATATGGTCGAGTTTACAAGGGGTTGGATTTGGAGAATGGAGACTTTGTCGCTATTAAACAAGTTTCTTTGGAGAATATTGCTCAGGAGGATCTCAACATTATAATGGTTGGACCAGCTTTTTCTTTGTACAATTTTTAGTTATTTTTACATGAAACTAATTAAAGGAAATAAAGTTGCATGATTTTTTTTTTTTCAAAAGTCATTTTCTTAAAAGTTCATCAGCTTGATTGCGCTTAAGATTTCTTCTTTATGTTAATCTCTCTGGAAGCTGATTTACTGAAATAGCACAATTTTTTGGTTAATTTCTGTAAAATACATATGTATTTATGCAGATATGGCTTGTCTTGAAGTTTGTTTCTCCCAGAAGAATTAATTTTTACATTTTTGCAAATTCAGCAATGTACATGAAATCAAAATTATGATTTCTATTCCTTTGTGTTACTTAAACATACCATCTCTTCCACATTTGATGTTTCCAATGTGTACTACTTTAATTTGGCTCACTGGGTGCTGTTTTTCATATGATCGCTTCTTGGTTGTACAATGCGGTGACATCTTAGCAAGAGATTGATTTGCTCAAGGTACAGTTTTTTTTTTCCTGTATTCTTGTGTTTGCTTTTATGATGTCAGTTATATACCCTAAGCTGAAATTTTATCTTACTATATATCATGTCCCATCATTGCACGTCAGCAGCACCTGTTTCAGATGAAGATTATGGGGCTTAAACAATGACCCTTTGAAATGGGTTGACTTTTTTTATTTGTCCCTCACATTTACATGTTTAACCTTGTTCATGTTCTTTATTAAACAGTTGCAGTCAATTCTAGGTATTATTTATGTGTCTTCTTGTTGGTTAAAATTTTAGCAAAAAGCTTATTGAAATTTTGGCCTCTCTCAACTTGTCCCACTCTATACGGTGCTGTGATGCATTTTGTTCTGATATGCTGTTGCTGAGCAGCCCTTTGCTAACCTACTATGATTTATGCAGCAGCTAATACTGCCCATTCCAAGTGCCTTTTGAAGGAAATACATACTGATTACGGTACTTACGGTATTTGCAATTTATTTTTGCAGAACTTAAACCACAAAAACATTGTGAAGTACCTTGGATCCTTAAAGACAAAGACTCATCTTCACATAGTCCTAGAGTAAGGGAGCTCACAAGTTTTCGTAATATGTCCTGTGGAAACTCTGTTGTGAAAACTCCGCATGATGTTTCTATGACTGTTCTATTACTAAAAGAACTTTTTGAAATGTCAATGTCTCTTTCATCGAGCATATTCCTAGTGTTGATTATCTTGTTTGTATTTGTTTTCTCCTGTTCAATGATGTTTTGATTGTTATACTTGTAGGTATGTGGAGAATGGCTCACTTGCAAACATTATCAAGCCAAATAAGTTTGGACCTTTTCCAGAATCTTTGGTAGCTGTGTACATTGCTCAGGTTCACTAATGTCCTTGAAATTTGTCATTTGTATGTGTGTGCAATTCAGATATTTTAACTTGATATTCATTATGATATAGGTTTTGGAGGGGTTGGTGTATTTACATGAACAGGGTGTAATCCATCGGGATATCAAGGGTGCAAATATTTTGACAACTAAAGAGGTGATTTTATGTGCATGCATAAATAATCTTTTTTTGTTAGTTATGTTGAGTTACTTTTGCAAATGTGTCTGACTGTGATTGGTCTGTAAGAAGGAATGGCTCCTTACATGTAAGGAGCCAAGCAATGTCCATAACTTATTATATTACTTGATTGGTGTGATCTGTCCTTTTCAGGGGCTTGTGAAACTTGCTGATTTTGGTGTTGCGACAAAACTGACTGAGGCGGATGTCAATACACATTCAGTTGTTGGAACACCATATTGGATGGCCCCAGAGGTACTTCTTTCCTTTTTTGAGACAAAAGATACTTTTACAGGCAATTCTTCCCCCCTTATTAAAATTCCCAAATTAAGTATTAAAAAAAAAATTAAAGAAAGCTGGTTACTCCTTAGTAAAAAAAATTATTGATCTTGACAAAACCCACACAAACAGACTAGCATGATCATGCAAGGGGTAAATGTAAGATGTCAAATGAATTTTGTTTTCTGCAGCATGCAGAATCCGTGCTGACAAAAAGCATGAATCATGCTTTATATTCAGTTATGAATTTGTGAATGAGAGGTCTCAATTTGATGAAAATGATCTATGTTTTAGGTGATTGAAATGTCGGGGGTTTGTGCCGCTTCGGACATTTGGAGTGTTGGCTGCACTGTTATTGAACTTCTTACTTGTGTACCTCCTTACTATGATCTACAGCCTATGCCAGCACTGTTTCGTATTGTTCAGGTGTGCTTAACTTTGTTTTTGTGTGCTTATTATTGGAATTTTTTTAAGGATAAACTTGTTTCTGAGAAGACTGTCAAGTCTTTTTGCAAAATAGACTTTGTTGTTTACTTAGCCTAATTTTCTCAAGCTGTATGCATTTTCGTTTTGGTAGTGAGGGAAGCACTTACTAATGATTTTGAACTGGTCATTTATTAACTAATAGAATGCCCAAAATGATGTCAGCTTGCAGTTAGAAGCTCTTTTCTTGCCCCCTCCTTTATTCTTGTTGTGTTCATGAAATTCCCATTAAAGCTAATTTGCTTAAACATCGCGTGGCAACAGTGACATTCTTCTTTTCTTGTTTTCATTTTCCCCTTTGCCTTCAATTCTTTCAGGATGAGCATCCTCCCATACCTGACAGCTTATCTCATGATATTACTGATTTTTTGGGTCAGTGCTTTAAGAAGGTGAGGCAGAGCTATTCTTTGATCCATTGTTCTTTTCTAAGTTTGGGATAATCGCTGTAACTTTAGCATTAAATTTATCTATGCTGTGTTTATATTTGACACAGCACACAGCTTGAAATTTTGGATTGTTGTCCAGTCCATCCATTTCAATGAGATGATTTTGAGGTTACTTGTTTCCCCAAGTAATGTAACCCCAAGTCATAGCCTTGATGTTCTCTTTCTGAAACTACTCAGAATGAGTAAGATTTAACTTTATTTTATTGATCCATAGCAATTTACTTGCATATCTCAGGATGCTAGGCACCGCCCTGATGCAAAGACATTGCTTTCTCACCCTTGGATACAAAACTGCCGGCGAGCTTTGCAATCTTCAATTCGTCATAGTGGAACACTAAGGTAGATGTAATCAAGTTCATCCTATGCAGTTCTTTCTTATGGAATGAATACTTGGCACCATTTTCCTTTAGCATCGATGTCTTCTGTTCTGATTTGTATAATGTGTATAATAATTGTCTAAATCTTTAGTGTATCCACATCATTGTCTTGGCTTCCTTTGAACTATTTGTATTGTCAGTACTTTTTTATTTTTTGGGAACAACTTTTAGCTTGTTGGGATTGTTTTTGGAAATTTATTTTAAAAAACCCAGTTACTTTGCAGAAAAGATGCTTCAATTGATGCAGAAATTTCCAATGGTGATAATCAGGGCTCTGGTGAAAGTCCTGCAGAGAAAGTGGAAGTAGCTGCGTCCACCATTAAAACAGTGAGTCTTTGCCTTTTTGCACTAAGCAAACTATAGGCTTAATAGTTTTCGGGAGCGAAGTAGCTTTGGTATTATGCCAGTGACTTGGGTTTTTTGTACTTCAGGACTCTAAGAAAGAGTTATTATCAACTGAGGTTTCTGATATGAGCAAATCCGATGACGACCCTGCTTCAGTTCTAAAATTTTCTGAGGAGAAAACAGATGATTTAGAAGATGATGTGACGGATCAGGTTCCCACATTAGCTATCCGTGAAAAGTCATCTTTTCAAAATGGTTCTGACAAAATACCTTCTAATAAGGAATTGGCTACCTCTGACCCAACTGAACTTGATGACCTACCACATAAGGGTAACCATGATGCAGTGCTGGCGAATGGTGAGGTTAGATCTCCTGAATCAATGACAAAAAACGTAAGTGGTAAACATGGAGGAAAAGGTGTTGGGTATAGATCATTCGGTTTTGGACAAAGAAATCAGGACGGTAGCTTTCAAAAGGTAGGGTTGCACTAATTGGTGTTGATTTTATCTAACTATTTGATTGTCATTTTATGCATGTTGGACATCAGTTTGGTGTTCTCTATTTTTTGGGTAATGTTAATTTTTGTGTCATATTTTGAAGTTCTGGTTGTTACTACTTTACGTTTAATCCCTCATATTTCTTACTCCTAGATTTGTGTCTGTCGTTTTGAAGGCTGCCAAGATGCCAGTCCCTTTGGGAGGGAATGAACTCAGTAAATTTAGTGATACTCCAGGAGATGCTTCCTTGGATGATCTATTTCATCCATTGGATAAACATCCGGAGGATAAGGCAACTGAGGCTTCGACATCTGCATCTATGTCAATTTTGAACCAAGGAACTACATCTGCTAATGATGCTGGGAAAAGTGACCTGGCTACAAAGTTGAGAGCTACAATTGCTCAAAAACAAATGGAGAGCGAAATGGGTCAGGCAAACGGCAGTGGTGGCAACCTGTTACAGCTTATGATGGGTGTTCTCAAAGATGATGTGATTGATATTGGTGGTTTGGTATGTTTCAAGTGTTGAGTCCTCGTGTTTGATGCGTTGACTCGTTCCCTGACACCTTTTGCAATATATGTTTTTGTTTATTAGGTTTTTGATGAAAAGTTGCCCGGAGAGAACCTTTTTCCCCTACAGGTATTTACACTTATTTTGTATTTTTTAATGCATTTAGCTGAATTTGCTATTGTCATAGGATGTAAGGATGTGTGAGAGTTTTTCCTTCTTTAATGGAGTGGCTCGGCTATGGAGTTGCCATGTTCGAAATAGAGGTTGCTTCAATAGCTTAGCATATATGGGATTTCTGCATGTTTAGGCACAAGGAGATGGGGGCTAATGTATGTTTTATGGAAACTTGTATTTTACCTTAGCTTAAATTGTCATATATGTTTCCTTATTTACAGGAAAAAAATATTGCAAAAGAAAGTGATAACTGTCTATAAGTCTCTGCATTATTTACGAGACAATATTATGATGCTGGACGTCTGAGGTTAACAAATGCAATTTCTTTTATGAGTGTCAAATTTGTTATTCATCTTTTGGGTAAGAAACAGGAATTTATTAAAGATACAGGAACTTTTTTTTACTCTCAAGTGAGTGTTAGACATTGGTGCAGTGTTATGCCTTACAGATTGTAAGGCAGAAGCTTCACACCAATGTTATATATATTTGTGTGCTATTTTTTGACTTGGAGAAGCAATAATTTCTGCTATTTCTTGTTTGGTAGGCTGTTGAGTTTAGCCGGTTGGTTGGGTCACTGAGACCAGATGAATCAGAAGATGTTATTGTTTCTGCCTGTCAGAAACTCATTGCTATCTTCCATCAGCGCCCAGAGCAGAAAAGTGTTTTTGTTGCCCAGCATGGTTTGCTCCCTCTAATGGAATTGCTTGAAGTACCTAAAACCCGTGTATGTTAACCTTTCTTACTGTATCTGGTCATGTTTTTGAGAAATCTTGAGATGCATGCCTACTTAGAAATTAGCCTTACTGCAGCTATACGTGATTATTGTTTCCCACCTTTTCAGGTTATATGCTCTGTGCTTCAAATTATAAATCAGATAATCAAAGATAATACTGATTTCCAGGAAAATGCTTGTCTTGTTGGTCTGGTGAGTACTAATGCAATCAGGTTTTTATGTTTTGTTATTATTTAGTTGGATCTTTGTAGGCTCTGACAGAGCGGCTCACTTGGACTAAACTTGGCAGCATTGAAACTTCTTGTTATCTTAATGTGATTTTCGGCATTTTTAGTTCTCAAAAAGATTGAATACATTTACAATTCTGCATTAATGAGCAGAGTACACACACACACACACACACATCCATGTTTGCTTCTTCCCTCTATCTCTGTCTTTTACCTCTAAGAGTTTTATGCTGTAGCTTATTGTTAATTTTAGGTATTAGTTATGCCTATCGCTAATTTATATGACAGATCCCAGTGGTAATGAGCTTTGCGGTTCCTAATCATTCTCGGGAAATTCGTATGGAAGCAGCTTATTTCTTACAGCAGCTTTGTCAGTCAAGGTTGTGCTCCTTGTAGTTAGTCATGATTTTCTTTCATTATTCACCAGAAAAGATTGTTTGAGGTTGACATAGCGGCTTCTTTTCTGCAGCCCCTTGACATTGCAAATGTTTATAGCTTGCCGTGGAATACCTGTTCTGGTGGGCTTTTTAGAGGCTGATTATGCAAAATTCAGGTTTGTAGTGTTAAGTGTGTGGAACAACTGTTTTTGATTGTTAAATTTTTGGGTCGAGTTGGTGATAGCACAAACAATGGCACAAATACTCAGAAGTAACCTAATTAACAGTTACCCAACTTTCTGCAGCTTCTCTCTCTCTCTGTTTTGGGGGGGGGGGGGGTGGGGGGTGTTTGTTGGTGGGTGGTTGTGGGTTATTCTCTTTGGCTTCCTCTAGGGATTTGCCTGTGTTTCTAATCGGTTGAACCCTTTTCCCACTGAAAATAGAGAAATTTTCATTTAAAAAACTTAAGCATTACAAAAATTTGGACAAAGTGTCCGCATTTGAAAATGGACAAAGTTGAACCCTGAACCTCTCATTTAAAACTGGTGAGTAACTATTTGGCTGCGAGGGCCGGTGGCTATGATTGACTACTCTTTGTGGCCAAGAAACTTCTAATTAAAATTTTAGCTACACTTTGTGAAACGCTGATGCATAATGCACCAGTCCTTGCCAAGTATTAGATTCTAATGATGGAAACAAAAACCTTGTAAAAAACTCCACACACCTCCCTTTCTTTTGGATTGGAAACAGAACTGATACATTATTGAAATTGAGAAATGCAAAGAAACTGGACCCGTAATCCACAACTTTACAACTTTAAACTTCATTGGATCTTTGGTCAGACTGTTTGGCTATGAGCGTTGGTGATGACTGCTCAACAAATATACTCTGAATAGCCAAGAAACTTTTTAAGCAAGAAAGCCTACGTGAATATATGATTTGACTTTTTTCTATCCAGGGAAATGGTTCATCTAGCCATTGACGGGATGTGGCAAGTCTTTAAGCTTCAGAGATCAACTCCTAGAAATGATTTTTGTCGCATAGCTGCAAAGAATGGCATACTGCTCAGACTTATTAACACCCTTTATAGCTTGAATGAGGCAACTCGTCTAGCTTCTATATCTGGTGGGGGTGGATTTCCACATGATGGTTCAGCTCAGCGCGCACGGTCTGGTTCATTGGATTCTGGTCATCCAATTTTTGCTCAGAGTGACGCACCACTTCCTACAACTGATCAGCATGATCTGTCCAAGGCTAGGCATGGAATGATTGATTTTCATTTGTCAACTGGAACAGCAGAACCTGCACGTGCTTCAACTTCAAATTCCCAAAGGTTAGATGCCAATCAATCAGACCCCAGATATCTTCATCTAGATACGGATAGAGCGCAATCTAGCAGTGCGGTAGTGGAAGCTTCCATTCCTTCTAAATTGCCAGACTCAACATCTGTAGATAAAGTAGTAAATATAACAACCAAAGAACGAGGAGATCTTGACCTCAGGCAGCAGCGAGCCACTAATTCTTCTAGTAGGGCATCCACAGATAGGCCTCCAAAAATGATGGAAGTTACATCAAATGGGTTTCCCACAACAGTAGCTGCTCAACAAGAGCAAGTCCGACCCCTTCTTAGTTTGTTAGAGAAAGAGCCTCCTTCCAGACACTTTTCTGGCCAGCTTGAGTATGTACGCCACCTACCAGGGTTGGAGAGACATGAAAGTATATTGCCCCTTTTACATGCGTCTAATGAAAAGAAGACAAATGGTGAATTAGATTTCCTGATGGCTGAATTTGCAGGTAACAGTTTTCTTTATCTAATCAGTTTCTAAGTTTATAATTTGTGAACATGACTGTCTCTGTCACTAGTAATTCGTAAAGCTTTATCCTCAAACATATATGTATGTACATGGATATATGTGTATTATCTTCTGGAATCATGTAAACTATATATAGACTGGCTCTCCTGGTGTTAGGAGCTGACGACTCAAACATGAATTATCCTTCCACCCGTATTAGGAACATTTGCACCCAAAAAAAATTAATTTTAATTGCTTTCTTTTTATACATAATATTTTTGTACTTAATAATAGCTCTTTGAATCAGCTAGGCATCTTTTATCTATTTATGTAGAGGTAATTGATTTATTCATTATTATACAGATGTCTCTCAACGTGGTAGAGAAAATGGGAATCTTGATTCCACTGCTAGAATTTCTCATAAAACAATAAATAAGGAGATAGGAACACTAGCATCTAACAAAGGAGCTGCTTCGACCTCTGGGATAGCCTCTCAGACGGCATCAGGAGTACTGTCTGGTTCTGGTGTTCTAAATGCTAGGCCAGGCAGTGCAACATCATCAGGTTTACTTTCCCACATGGTTTCAACGTTGAATGCAGATGTTGCAAGGGAATACCTAGAAAAGGTGGCAGATCTTCTGCTTGAGTTTGCACAAGCAGATACTACTGTAAAATCATACATGTGTAGCCAAAGTTTGCTCAGCCGTCTTTTCCAGATGTTCAATAGGGTGGAGCCCCCAATTCTTTTAAAGGTACTTTGAAAGTTACATTTCTCTTAATCTTCAGTGATTTATGTGCTGTAACCCTAGATAATGTTGGTGCTCTGTCATTTTACAGATACTGAAGTGTGTCAACTATTTATCAACTGATCCAAACTGCCTAGAGAATCTTCAGCGGGCAGATGCAATTAAATATTTGATTCCCAATCTCGAACTCAAAGAAGGAGCTCTTGTATCTCAAATCCATCATGAGGTGGGCCTTCTGTCCTATTTCTAACAGTGACAGTGAATGTTTGGCTTGTAAGCTGTGCATTTTACAGCCTTTGTTGTTTGATACTATATATGATCTTTTTTAGTAATTAGTTACGTAAGTGGTTCAACTTGTGTTTGTATGTGACCTCTTTCTGTCCTTTATTGTTCTACTATATTATCTTAGTAAAGTTGATGTTATAATGGAAAAGTACTTGGGAAAACTGAAAAAGTTTCTAAAATCTTATTTCAAGTTCTTGTCCTCTTTGCCTTGCTGAGAAAAACTGAAAAAATTTCTCATTTATTTTTTAGAGTTAACATTGTACTTCCATACTCCGGTTCCATGTTGTGCTGTATAAGAATCATTTATCTTCTGACGATAGGTGTTATACTATAACAAAATGTCCATATACATGGTCACCAAAAGTTTCATGCTCAGCTCTTTTTTATTTCTAAGAACAGCATACATATGTACCTCATCGTAGAACTCTTTAAATTTTCAGTGTTTTAGTCTGTATGGATATTAACTCTACATAGGATGCTTTTGATAAGAAACAGGAAATTTCTTAATATACAATGAAAAGAAAAAGGTAAATAGCAGTGAACAAGAAGTCCACCGGTGATACAGGCATAACTTTTAAAATCTAACTAAAAGCAAAGAACAATTAAAAGTACTACCATGTCCAGAAAATAATTGTGTTAATAGAATGTCCCAGTATTCAGTAGTACAAATTACAATCATGCCACTCAGAGCAAATTACTTCGGGTTGTGTTTTACATATTCATGCATATCTGTTTTATGTAGAACTGTTTGTCCTTTTTTTTATAATCATTTTGGTCTGTCTTAAGTTTTCTGATTACCACATTGTTCTTTACTTCTTTTGCAGGTCCTCAATGCCCTATTCAATCTTTGCAAGATTAACAAGAGAAGACAGGAACAAGCAGCTGAGAATGGAATAATTCCACACTTAATGCATTTTATTGAGTCTAATTCTCCTTTGAAACAATGTGCGTTGCCTTTACTGTGTGATATGGCTCATGCATCACGTAATTCAAGGGAGCAATTAAGGGCTCATGGTGGATTGGATGTTTACTTGAGCCTTCTCGAGGATGAGCTTTGGTCTGTGACCGCATTGGATTCCATTGCTGTTTGTTTAGCTCTTGACAATGACAACCGGAAGGTGGAACAAGCGTTGTTGAGAAAGGATGCAGTTCAGAAATTGGTGAAATTCTTCCAGTGCTGTCCAGAACAGTATTTCGTGCACATATTGGAGCCATTTTTGAAAATTATCACGTATGTGATATATATATATATATATATATAGCCATTTTTGAATTAACTGTTTCACAAGGCAATAGCCTCTTGGCAAGCCCATAAAAAAATAATCCGTCTTATGTCTGGAAGGTTTTTATTTATGAAAGTTGCCTCATTTATGAACGACCATTTTTTTCTTTTGTCCTTATGCAGGAAATCATCTCGAATTAATACAACATTAGCTGTTAATGGTTTGACACCGCTGCTTATTACAAGACTGGACCATCAGGATGCTATCGCCCGTCTAAATCTTCTTAAACTGATAAAGGTGAGAGAATACTTTTTCTTGAATCTCATCTTGGTTCATCTGTGATGACTTTGAGAAAATACAAAGAGAATAATGTTGACCCTGAAAGGGTTTAAATGGGGTGCAACGCTATCACAGTGGGAAACTGAATAACAACCAAATCACTTGATTTAGAACTGACTCATGTTTTCTGTTGGATATTATTAGTGTTTTTATGACATGTCCTCTGTGATTTTATTTGTTTGGTCAATTGTAATTTTCGTAACTGAACCATGATGTTGGATTAAGGCACCACAAGGACCAAATTTATGATTGATAGAGTGGGGTGTGACCTCGTCTTTTTATGAGTATATACTACTCATTCATGTTTTTTATAATGTTAAGATACATAGTATTGTTGAAACCTATGTATTTGCTTCCTATTGTTATTATAATGCCTATAAATCTCTCATGGCAGGCTGTTTATGAGCACCACCCGCGGCCAAAGCAGTTAATTGTGGAGAATGATCTGCCTCAGAAGCTACAGAATTTAATAGAGGAACGCAGAGATGGGCAACGCTCTGGAGGCCAAGTGTTGGTGAAACAAATGGCTACTTCGCTGCTTAAAGCACTCCATATTAACACCGTATTGTAAATTCAAGCTCTCGTATATTGTATATTGGATTGTTTAGGAAAAGTGTATTTATGCCCCTTTTTGTTCCCAAAGTTTTAGTTTCTCCCCGTTCTGGTTGCAAACGTAGCCTTCTTTTTAATATCAGTGAGCTGCTTCGATTGCCTTCATTTGGTTTAAATAATTTTCCGAGCTTTACTCTTTTCCATGTGTTGTTCAAGTTGGTCTTAAGTGTGTTGTAAGCTTTTTCCGTAGACAGTTATCTCAATATTAATTACGTGTCTTCGATTGGTGATGCTCTCCTACTGCTATCACTTCTGTTTGTTTCCCAATTCTGGATCGTGCCTTAACAAAATTTAAACTGTGGGTTGGGGGGTAACTTGGTTACATTTTGCAACCTCCAACTGCAGGGTATGGGCCCAGGAAAACCCTAGGATTATCATGTTTGAGTGGACTTTCCTAGTAAATTGATGCATTTTGGTAACTCAGAAAAAGAAATATCGCGGATTCAAGCTATTGAATCAAACGTTAGTAAGCTTTGAGTGCAGCCTTCGCGATTGTATGATTGTTGACTTGTGCGCAATATTCACATCAAGAGAGAGCGAGCATGCGCAAAACTAATAAATTAACTTGAATTCAATACCAAATACAACAAAACCCAAATACAGTAAGTACCCAATCTGCACACAAGGTGCTTAAAATTTGTCACACCAGCCTAATGTGAAACTTTAAAGCACGTTATCATAACTCAAAATCATTCCAACTTCTGCTAGTGTACAATCCATTGCAAAATAAAGCCAGGGCAACTGCACAAATTAGTCAATCAACATCAGAACAACCAACGTCCATTTGCACACAGGATGGCTAGCAACTCTCATATCAAGTCCGCAACATTCATTGGCATTTCGTCAATCTGAGTACTGTAATACTGTTCTATGTCTCTTAAGATCTTAATATCATCGCTTTTGACAAAGTTTATTGCCACACCCTACATACAATCAAATAGCCCATTTTAATCAGCACTTGCAAACAAATATGCTAACGAAAAGAAATAAATAACACCAGTTTAAAAAAATACATTATGAAACACAATATTGATTCTTAATAGCACAGATGAAGCATCTTTCACACCAGATCATTTTAAATGGTCAACTTAAAAATGTGCAGTAGGAATGCATTTGCAGGATAATTTTTTAAGGGCACAAACTGGCTAGAGAGTTTACAAATGCCCAACGGGTGCAGTATCTAAAATGATCTATCAATCCAAATAACTGGCCAACTCATCTAAAAATGGCTCAAACTATGGATTCAACCAAACCATGTTGCACATCTCATAACTTTATAAGTGGTTCTACTATTTCTCAATCTATCCTTAAACTAAATGCCATTGGGATCTCATTAGTACCACAAAATTTCTGGCATAAGATGTAGGACGAAAAATGCAATTTCTAATACAATATCGATGGAATTGTTAAGAGGCAACAAATTAACTTCAAATTTGGCATAAAAAAAAGCATAAACACAACATTGGATCTATCAATAAATAATATATAACTCGCACAAAAAATGTACGATGGTGTAAACTTAAACCACTACCAATAATGATTAAAGAATACAAACCTTGCGACCAAAACGACCAGAACGACCAATCCGATGAATGTACAGTTCACGGTTGTTTGGAAGATCATAATTGATAACCAAGGAAACCTGATGAAGGTAAAAATATAAACAAGCATTAAGAATAAGTGTAGCAAATCAACTATTAAAAGAAAAAAGGTTTTTTTGGAGGCAACTTAAACATCTATAGTCTGCATGTTCACTGTCCCACAGATATAGCACACCTAATCCTTGCAGCAAAAAGCAATCCCACTTGAAGGTTCTCTAGGCCCTCCAACTAGTACAAACTCATTAAGAATTTCCAAAAACATCACTTCGATTAATAGCAATTTCTCTGGCAAGTTGTAAATTTTGGTGACTGCATTAGTCCCAGGTAAGCAACTATAGTTATGTCCACAACATGTTTACCCACCCACATATGGGTACACAAAAGAACAATTCAATATAACTCAACAGTTAATTATTCAATTATTCACACAAAATCGATTCAAGGTCAAGAGATTTTACATCTATCTAATGATTAGACATTTATGAGAAAAAGGAACTTGCCTGCTGAACATCAAGGCCCCGGGCCCAAACATCTGTTGTGATCAGGACGCGAGTAGTGCCACCACGAAACTCGGCCATAATAGCATCTCTCTCCTTCTGAGGCATGTCTCCATGCATTGCAGACACAGTAAAGTTATTACTCCGCATCTTTTCAGTGAGCCAGTCCACCTGTCCGAATGAGATTGCATCAGTGATGCACCATGAAAGGAATAATTAAGCAACCAGAAAGGTATGGCTTGCTCCATAAGGAAAACTATTACAAACAGCCTTTTTTGCATGCCTCTATTTTCACCTGACAGATTAGAATTCTAAAGGTATGAATTGACGTATAATGAGTAGCCACTAACGAAAAAAACTGTATAACTATGTAGGCTATAAGACACACGAGGAAAAAAAAGTTTAAACTATCTCTGATTAAATAATATAACTATATGTACATTGACCACTGTATATGCTAGTGCGTCAGTAAAAATCAAATATCTCAAAGGCAGGTCAGGTAACCATTTTATTTTCTAATTTGCACCCAGAATCCATAACCCAACAACAGCAGCCTTGCAACCCTTCTTTTTGGGTCAAACTTGATATTAATATCACAAAGCAAATCTGACAGTATATAAAAGTTTACCTTTCGCTTTGTGTTGCAGAAAATAACAGCTTGTGTAATTGTAAGAGTATCATAAAGATCACAAAGCGTATCAAACTTCCATTCTTCTCTTTCAACCGCAACGAAAAATTGCTTGATTCCCTGTCATCAGAATTACACAATTTACTACAAAATTCACATTGCATTGAAAGGAAGCATGCATACAACTATACAATACAGAAGCATTGCGTACCTCCAAAGTCAACTCATCACGTTTGACAAGGATCCTTACAGGTTCAGTCATAAATTTGTTGGTGATTTCCAAAATTTCATGAGGAAGTGTAGCAGAAATTAAGCAAACCTACAACATTACAACTGATTTCAGACAGAAACACTAAATTTGAACAAGATTTGGAACATAGCAATGCCCAGCATATATATTAGAGAGAAATACAATTACAGAAAGAGAAAAAAGTACATAAGCAAAGAGGACGAGCATATGGGTATACAGATATATGAAGAGAGAAAGAAAACCTGGAGCTCAGGTGGAAGATATCTGTAGACATCGTAAATCTGATCCTTGAAGCCTCTACTCAACATCTCATCAGATTCATCCTGGAAAGCAAAAACAAACCAAACCACGCGAGACAGAAATTAAGAAAATAAGAAAGGGAGAAATCCAAAAGACACCGCCAAAAACAGAGAAAATGAATAAGAGAGAAGAGAGACTAACGAGAATTAATAATTTAATGGCTCGAGTGCGAAGAGTTCTCCTCTTGATCATATCACAGACTCTACCAGGAGTTCCAGACACCACATGAACACCGTACTCAAGCTTTCTGATATCCTCGCCTACGCTTTTGCCTCCAATGCAAGAATGGGCTTTTATATTTATAAAATTACCAATTGCTAGTATCACCTTCTCCGTCTGCGCCGCCAATTCCCTTGTTGGAGACAATATCAAAGCCTGAACCCTACATACATACATACATCAGATACAAATTTTTTTCCCGAGAAACAAACAAACAAAAATAAAAAATAGACCCTAGGGGCTAGGAATGGAAATTAGGGCGTACTCTAGGGAAGAGGTATCGACAAGCTGACAGACGGTGAGGGCAATCATGGAGGTCTTGCCGGTACCGGACTGGGCCTGAGCAATGACGTCACGGCCCTCAATGATGGGCCTGACGGCACGTTGCTGGATGGCGGAGGGCTTCTCAAAGCCGTAGTTGTAGACGCCTCGGAGCAGATCGTCCCTTAAACCCATCTTATCGAAGCTCATGATCGGCTCTATCCCATCAGACGTCACGAACTCGAGCTTCTCGTCCCCGGTCATCCCTCCCCCGCGTCTCGTCAGTGCCTCTGCCATGACTGATTATATGCTGAAGACGACCACTACCACAGCGATCAGACTGGTTTGCTGTTTAGATTAGGGTTTGCTCGGTTTCCTCAGAGAAATAAGAAGAAATAAAGAATGCCCTTGTTTCTCTAGATAACGATTCACGCGAGGAAAAAAGTGAGCGACAAGAGGCCCAAGGGTTTTATAATAAATAAACTTTCAATTTATCAGCGACCGTCTATCGAAGCTATAGGCTTTATGCTCAAACTCAAGGTTTTTCTTTCTTTTCTTTTTTTTCTTTTTTTTTTGGTTGGAATATTTAGTAGTACTATACCAATTAGAATTAGCAAATTAGGCGCCTGAGTCGTATGGCCGTACGATTTGTCCGTTGGCAAAGGCCTCGCTGTTCCCTTTTTGCCCTTTCTTATTTCATTTCTAATTTTTAATGATTTCTTAGTAGGGCCCAACGAAAATAATTATAAATAAAAAAAAATTTCTTTCGCCTCCAATGGATATTGCGTGTATGTAAAGTAATTGATTTTATTATACAAAGCAAAAAAGTTTAGACCAAAATATTAATATACAAATTTAATTAGGGTAGTTCACTAAAAAAAACAACTATGATGATTATTAATTGAAGAATAAGAGATAATTGTCGAAATGCCACTTGAACTTATACATTAGTTTTAATTTATTATTTTAAAGAAAAATTAAGAGGAATGTCATTTTAAATTTTCAAAATCCATGATTTGTCATTTGACTTTGACGCCAGTCAATTTTCTATCTATTTTAAAAGGTATTTTAATTTTTCCATTTAAAAAAAAAAAAGAAAAAAAAGAAACCTCTCTCTCCAATGGTATTTTAATTAGGGTAGTTCACTGAGAAAATAACAACTGTGATGATTATATATTAAAGAGAAGAATAATGATAACTTAAGTTATCAAAAAAGAGAAGAAAAAGAAGACTAATGACAAGTAGGCTAATTACTTTCGTTTTGCTGGGTATCGTTGGGCCCAAAAGGAAAACAGTGATCCAATCCAAAGTTGTTTCTGGGCCTATATATTAACTTTCAGTTATGTTGGGTAGGGCAATTAATGTTTTTTTTTCTTTTGTTGGGGTCAATTTTTCAGTCAAAGCGTGTGACTAATTTTTTTAATGTGTATATAAGCTTACCCATTGAGCGTAAACAATAAATAAAGTTGAGACAGAAGTAGAAAACAGAAATTAAGAAGATTTTCAAAAATATCATGAATAAGGAAACAGAAATCCAATTCTTTTTTGCATGTACCTACCTAGGAGAGAATTCTACCCACTAACATAGTAACATCGATCAGAATATAAATGTAATTAAGTAATGAAATAAACAGCTAGCTAGCTGGCATCTGCATTCTGTAGGCTGCCATTAAATACACAAACACACAATCAAAGCTAGCAACTTAAGTCTGAAGCTTCTTCTTCTTCCTCTTCACCCATTCAAAAGAGAATCAACTTTGTTGTTGACAGAAGCAGAGAGGAACTTCATGCAAATAGGAGCTTTGACTCCCACAATTGCGAGGATAGCAGCTGGAACACCCCATAAGGAGTCACCGCAGATGAGACCAGAAGCGACAGCTGGTGCAAAGTCGTCGGCCTTTTGCTTGTTCTTCCTCTGCCAAAGGAACAGGATCAAGCTCCCCACGCACATGTCTATGGCGAAGTATGAACCAAGATAGAATGGGATGGCCATGCACATGGGGCTCGGAATAAACCTATAGATTCTGTACTTGGTTTCATAACGCTGTAACAGCTCGCTGATTATGTTTATGGCAATTGCTGCTGCAAAAAACGACACCGCAAGGGTGACGCAGTTTTTGGGAAGGGAACTCACACCTTCAACTCCAAGGAGCGCAATTCCACGGTACATCAAGCCATAGGGTGCAGGATATGCGCCGCCTGGATCTCCGATTGGGTAAGCTTTGTAGAAAAACCAGAACACCAAAGGAGACATGACACAACCCATGGCTGTCCCAAACACTTGGCTGACGAACATAGATCGAGGAGATGAGAGTGTGAGATATCCTGTCTTAAAATCTTGCATGAGATCAGAAGCAGTAGAGACAATGCTCATCATCACACCACAGGCAGCAAGCCCAGCAATAACACCGCCACGGTCAAGGCCAACCCAAGCACTGAAGATTATGATGGCGAATTTGCCATAGTTGGAGGCAAGGGACCAATCGCTGAGGCCACAGCCATAGGCATTGCAGAAGGCCAAGACTGGGGCAATCAGATAAGCAACCAGCACATGGTACCATTTCAGTTGGGGGAAGATGAAGGGCACTGCAATGATGGATATGGCTGCAAGGGCAACATAACCAACCAACGCAACCCAGTTGGGAATTTGGTCTTTCAAGAAGTACTCCATTCGTCGTTCTTCATCATAGTTTGCAGACACGACTTCTGAAGACCCTGCTTCAAGACCATCAGGATTTGTAGATGGTGATGAAGATGAGTCTAGTTTCTTTTCTGATTTGTGTGTTGCAAGACTTTTCGTGGTCAGGCATAGCATGTAGACTACATGGAATAAACCATCACCAAGCATCATGGCTATAGCAATAAAAACCTGCAATATATTAATTAAGAACATCAGAACAAATATAGTGAAATAAAGCAAATGCTATAAAGTACTGGAAATTCAACAAGCTAGCTGCGGCAGAGGAAGTTTGATGGCATACCCTGTATCCTTGGATGCCATGGAGACTGCTGGCAGATAGATTAGCGCTGTACCAGATACCTTTCTTTTGCTCAATCAAGGGCCACATGATTCCCCATGAAATAATGGATCCAACAAGCAAAGATATATTTACCATGAAAGGGCAAATCATTCCAACACCAACATATGTCGATGAGAAATCAAAGTAAAACCTGCAGTCAATTTACGATCCAAGTTAATATTGGAATTGAGGCATTCATGAAGACAAGATATTAATACAATAGTTAAGAAAGACTTGTAGACATACTTGTGTGCAAAGGCTTTGAGACCAAATGTTGGGAAGCTGGAAAATCCACAGCCATCGGCAGTAGCGAAAAACCACTGGAAAAAGGCAAATACAAAGCTAAAGCAGAAGCTTTTGAAGAGAACAGAAACTTGTTTCCTGCGTTAAATGGTTCATAAGAAGAATTCAAAGGTTTAATTAGAAAATACAAAGTAAAGCTAGAAATGAAGTCAATGTGTGTTTTCTTGCTAGCTGATCTCATTAATTCATAAAAGAAGATAATGCAAGTTAAATTTAAACACTCCATACTCCCTTGGGAGAGGTTGGGAAGAAACTGAACTTGAAAGTCTGAATGGGATTATGGGACGAGGCCTTTACATTATGCTACTCTCTCTCTCTCTCTCTCTCTCTCTCTCTCTCTCTCTCTCTCTCTCTCTCTCTCTCTCTCTCTTTCTCTCTCTCTCTCTCTGTCTTTTAACGAGCTGAGTTTGAATGAGTTTCAAAAAAATTCAAAGGCCAAGAATAATTGAATTTGGGGTTTCATATCAGAGAAGAAGAAGAAGCAAATTTTTTAGAGAGAGAGAGAGAGAGAGAGCAGACCCCAATTTCAGAGACAAAAAAGAGTGATAAAAAGGTGATATGGGGCCAATAGGGAGCTTTTATAACATTGCAGCAGGGGACTTTTTTGAATGAATAAAACATTGAAGCCGGGTCAAAGCCGCCAATTTCCCTTAAATTTATAGATGTTAGTAAGGCTTACTTGGCTAGCTTGGCTCCTTTGGGTGTGTGAAAGCTGTTGATGAGGTATGCAGTTGCAGTTCCACTTGGGTACGTTAACTTGTACTTTATGATCATCATCTGTTGGCAATTAAAGGAAAGAAAACCAATTAAATCTTTGCACAATATTATATGTTGTGTTTTGTGTGTGTTGATGATGATATGAAGTAGTAATTTCACAATCAAACTACCTTTCGCAGGGCCATAATGGAAAACAAGCCGACGAAGCTGACAGCAAAGAGAAATCCAATCATCCATCCCAAATCAAGATGCTTGATGTTGATTGGGGTGTTGCCTTCATCTCCTTGAGCAGCAATTTTTGGACTCATCCCCAGTATGTAACTTGCAGTACCGCCTAATTAATGTCAAACAAGATATAATTAAATTAAATTAAATTAAATTAAATAGATGATCAATAAGCAGCCAAAAAGCATACCCAAATTCAATAATATTATATTAACACGTCTCTTGACTCTGACTCTCCTCTCTCAACATCCATCCTAGTCGTCTAAGAACAAACAGAATAGTATTATTATTATATTGTTTTTATCCAAGTTCCACATGCAAGGCCAAATTAAAGATACGCTATTCTAAAAGGTGAAATTTTTGATGTTCTTCTTGTTAGATTCATTCATATAATATTAATTCTCTCTCTGCTATTAGTATTATATATGATTATAGAGATCTGGAATCTTTCATTCCATTCCATGAATAACAAAAGAGAATAAATGAATGAATGAATTGAATTTGAAAACATACTGCTAAAGGCGATCCCGGAAGAGGCGACGACGCAAGTTTGGATGACGGTATTTTCTTGGCGAGTGAAGGGCTGCTTCAGGAGGCCACATTTTTCAATCATGGCGGTGTAGCCTTTGACGACGGCGAAACCCATCAAGCCGGCGGCGACGTTGAGGGAGGGGATGACACCAGTGGTGAGGTTCAACTTGCAGACGATGAAGTTGAAGACAATGCTCAAGAGAAAGCTGGTGACCATTGCCCTCACAGTTATCTGCTTCGTCCATGGAGGCACCGGCGTCGTCTTGAATGCCTCTTCCACAATCACCTTCTTCTTAGCCGTTTGTTTTACTTCGAAGTCGTCACTTTGAGTATTGCTGCGTTTGCTGACGCTTCTCTCCATGGTTGATTTCTTCGATTCGATTCGATTTGATCGATCGATCGATCGGCCTTCGTGTGTTGGTTTTGTGCCTGCTCTCTCAGCCTTTTTATATATATTTTTGGTTGTGTTAATTTTAGGAGGGGAGGTCTTAGCCAGCTAGCATTCGAACAAGTGATATTTGGGCTCCCAAAACATAATCCAAAATGGGTTGGACGAGTGATCCCAGTGCGTACTCTCTCTCTCTCTCTCTCTCTCTCCACACGCTAATTAGGACCCAAAACAGAATTGTGATTGTATTCATATTAAGAGTAGGAGATAGCGAGTTTCAGGCGTGGCTGTTACATAGACTTTTTGCTTGACAAGGATTTGAGAAAATCTGCTTTACTTTCTCGAAGATTCCATCCTATATTATTTTATTAAAAGATTCCATCTTATATGAATCGAGATTTTCTATTTAAATCCTCATATTCACCCTATGTTTGAAGTTCACCTCAACTTTTAATTTAAATTTTCACAATTTCTAAGAAAACCTCATAATCTTTCCAAACTACCCTTAAATACACCACAAACTGAAAAAATAAAAACTAAATGAGATTTTCTATTTAAACCCCACAATTTTCTTAATGATTTAAGTATTTGGGTGAACAAAGAGAAGTGCGTGGTTTAAATAGAAAATCTCTATGAATCACATAGTTTTTTACTTTTTTGTAGCCTAAGTTATATTAGCTCATAATTTTACCCATATATACAAAATATTTGAGTAGACTCTCCGACATCCTTAAATTTAAATACCAAATCAACCTAAAACTTAAATGCGATGGATTCCTGCAACTTTAGAATTCAAGTGTTATTGGATTCTAATTTTGAGGGCGTTTAAGTCAATTCAAATGAATTTTATCGATACTTATGAAATTAGAAGCTAAATTTAAGCTATAAACCTAGAGTATTGATGGAATAGTTGGCATCAAAATATATTGTAGGGAAATATTTAATTAGGAATTATTAATTCATGTTCCTACTCTAGTTTGGACTGTGATTGTGCGCATTTAGAATTTAGAATGGATGCATTTTCCTGCATTTCTCGGCAAATTCTCCTACCTACTAATTAATTTCAATGGAAATTCCAAAGTTGGAGAAGTTTATTTGGACTCTGAAAAGGTTTGCATTCCAGGCACGCACACAATGATAGGTTGTAAGATGGCATAAAAGTAAGAATGTCAGATGCGATTTGCCGTTTCTGGAGATCCCATACCAAATATATATTTATACAATTTATTTCACTAAAGACCATTGTTTTGTGTATTTTCTTTGATTTAAATGCAATTCCCTTCTTGGCCCTGCACTGCACGGGATGAGTTGTCTCATGCTAAATGATCAAATGTTCATTTCTTCTAATGGATATCTTTGTTGGAAGATTTGGTTGATGGATGTGACTTCACTTACAAAATATCACAGAAATAATTGTTAATAAATTATAATTTTTATTGACATGGCAAATAAGATGAAATTAATAAAATAACCGTAAAATACTTATCTTTTTGGACGTATAAGATCTTTCTCCATTCATACTTGAGTAAAATAATAGTTTTAGGTTGAGACGTGTTATTTATTGTTATTAACAATAGATTTTGCCCCTAAGAGACAATGTCTCGATGTAGTAAGGTTGTATGGTGTTGAGGCTCACAAAATCCACGGTTCGGCCTAAATAAATTCCTGGCCTAGCGCAATGTCTTATTAAGAAAAGACCCGATATGGAGCACGCGAAAGTTCGTCATTCACGCTTGCACTGGCCACGACCACGTGCTATGCCAAATAAGTATGCAATCTGTCAAGCGAAGAATTGAAATGAGCCTATAAAATGCACTAGCTCTACAAGCCCATGCTAATTATCCTGTCAAGCATCATATCCCTTTTCAAAGACGATAAAATTCAAGCACGCCACGCGACATGCAATGCCAAGCGGAAAATCATTATTATTACACCTAGCCACGCTACAAGCTTAAATGGGCCCAAGCCACGCAAATGCCCGGGACTTGCTGAGTGGATTGTGGTATGGATGGTAACGAGCTTTCATGACGGCCATTGATGAGCAGAGAAATTGAAGTTTTGGGCTGTTTGGGAGCCCCAAAACTCAAGCTCATTTCTCGAGCCCAAATATGTGGGTAAGTATAAAAGAGAGAAAGAACCCAATACTTTAGGAAAAATTAGTCCATCATCTCAGTAAAATAGCATATCACTTTAGAAAATTAGTCAATTCCCTTAATGGGTTAACCTATCACCTTAGAAAGGCCCAAGCAACCAAGCAAAATATCTGCAATCTCCATCAACACTGGAATGGCTGCTGGAAGACTTCTGAATTCCCAAAAATCTGGTCTCTATGTATTGGGCAGAGGAGAATTTCACAAAATTGAATGGATCGAAGGGAGAGAAGAGAAATGAAATGGGAGACTTGGCAAAATTGGAGACAACCCATTAGGGTTTCTTGGGAAGGAGGAGCTTACAACTGCTATAAAAGGAGGTACCTCTTACCCATTAAACTCAACCAGAGCATTCGAGCAGGCCTATTCTCTAATTTCTTGAAACATCAAGCCCAAGTGCCTCACCTTCTATCTCTTTCTTCTTTATCCTAAGCAACACACAGGAGAGCAAGCTTCATCTCTCACCTCTGAAACCTCTGCAATTTCGAGCCTCATCCTTCCATCTCTCCCCATTTTCCCTTTTGGTAAACTGTTCCAAAACTTGACAAAGTTTTCATCGAACTGCCGGAAACTACTCAACACACCCATTATACCCTCATCTCCCTCTCTTTTCAACAAACCATCTTATAATTCATTCCCCCTTGTCTTAAAACCCCTGTTTCTCATAGGAATTCATAGCATTCTATCTGTTTATGCTAAACTCATGATGGTTTTGCTCCCATGCCAAGCTAAGAAATTATCTGTAAGCAGTTGTTGTTTTTGTTGGTGAATGTAACTAGGATGCTTCATAAGGCTTCACTACCCTTTCAAAGCATTCTTGAGGCATGATTCTTAAACTCAGGCATAGGGGGTAATTTCATATGTTCCTCTTTTCGGCAGCCCAAACCCATTCATCAGGCTGCTGGAATAAAAAGGCCCCCACATATGGCAGCCTACCCTCCAAGATACAACAACATATAACTTTCATAAGTGTACACTCGAAATAATTGAGTTGGATGAATAACTTGAATCTTTCCTATGAAAAATAAAGAATGTGGAGGAAATAAAATAAAATAATAATTGCTCAAATGTGGTCCAATAAAATTCAAGTTTTTTTATTTAAACCTCGCACTTCTCTTTATTCACCCCATATTATAAGTTCACCCCAACTTCTAATTCAAATGTTCATAATTTCTAAGAAAACCCTACTATCTTCTCAAACTACCCTTAAATACACACCCAACAAAATAATAATAATAACAATAATAAGTCATCAACCTCACACCTCACACCTCATATCCCACACCTCATACCCCATTATATTGCCCCTCAGCATTCTAAATTCACCTCAACTTCACATTACTTAAAGATATAAAAACACTATTAACAACATTATTTTATAATTATTATTAAGTTGTACTAGATGTTTTGGTTTTATTTTATTTATTATTAAAATTCCAATTGCAATAAACCAGTTACATCTCAGATGCATTAAACCAATTGCAATAAAATCACAAAAAATTGCCTGCCTGTTTTTGCAAACAATTTCCTACCGTTAGATGCAGCATGCAACGTAACTTAAAAGCTTTAAAAGCTCAACAACAAATAACCAATTAAATACAAAACCAACTCAAGGCTAAAAACAAAATGAATACACCAAATCAAGACCAAAAAATTAGTCAACCTAAAACTGACGCATAAATACACCAAAGTGTTTTTTAAATCAAAACAAAGACTATGAAAATAGCAATTGTGGGCTGATTAAAATAAAAAATTTACGTCCCATTAAATTTGATATTAGAATCGATATAAAATAAACAAGTATTTATAAATTATAAATATGTAAATAATTTTAGTTTAAATAAATCAAATAATAAATTAATTGAATTTTGAAATACTCACAAAAATTCCAAAAAATCTTTCCCTGGATTGTACAAAAATCAAGATTAGCACCGACTGTTTGAAATACATGTCAAGAAGATTGCCACATTTAGAGCTGATAGCGGATTAAGAATTCATGTGTTTGCTGCACCACCTGCATGGCAAATTGGCAACGGCATGCACAGAGTTTGTGCTGCTGAAATTCCTCGCGTGACAATCAAACAATAGACGATGACTAACTCAATCTTCCATTACGAAGTCGTATATTGTTGTTTTTGCACCACCAAGATAGAGCATCTGCACCTGAAATCATCAGAGGCAATCATGTCCCCGACAATACCAAGCTCCGGGAATTCACTCCATTCATCAAGTCCTGAAGTTTGAGAGGTTTCCATGTTCTTTCTTCTCCCAACAACCAAAAGCTCATATTGGTTCACAATATTCCGAAGTATCGCCACGGTTTGGGGTCCGTTCTCTGTCACTTCCTCTGTGTAGAATGCATACCTGTCATCGCTAACATAGGCCTCCTTGTAATTCCTCAAGCTCTCCATGTCAAGCATCCTGCCCCAGTCGGGGACGTCACTGTCTGTCGAGGCTGTGAGATAGTAGACGGTTAGGCTGATGCTCGGATCAGCTGCCATCCGTTGAGTTAAGGCCAATGCCTCCCTATCATCTTCGCCTCCCAAGAAGATCAAGGCAACTTTGTATTGCAGTGCTTGTGAGGATGAGGAGGATTTGCCTTGCTGTCTCAGAGGGCCACGGTTCACAAGAATTCCAACAGAGCACGGTGCTCTTTCGAGGACGCTGATGTTCAAGGACCTTATGGTCGGATCTTGTGATTTGATGGAGCCATCCAGAGTCCAATGCCGATGGAAAGGGAGGATCAAGAGAGATGCGAGCCGATCGAGCGCAAGGGTGCATATGTCCTCGTGCATCGAATCGGATGGACACACGGCTGTGAAAGGGTGGACTGTGACAGCTTCACAGAAGTCGCGCTCGAAATTAAAGAAGGAAAGAAGCACGTCCTCGGAGTAGGCGCAATTGGAGATGGTCTTCCTCTGCATTCTGTGGGAAATGAAAAGAGGGGTGGCTTGGCCGAACATCTGGATGAGGTGAAGGACATAGAGGCCAATGGGGTTGTCTTTGGTTGGACAGCAAGCGTCCAACAAATTGATGACTGCGGAAATGTTGTCTTGTCTGTGAATGCAGGCAAGTATGCGGAGCTCAGAGTTGGGTCTGAGACAGGAGACGTTTCTTTGCTGATAGCCTGCATACTTCCTGGATGGTTTGTACAAGTGCTTCACAAGCAATGGCACAATGCATGCGTTGATTAGGATAGCAAATACCATGAGACAATAAACCTCGTTGTCCAAAGTCTCACCATCAGTGGCCAAGTTGCCCAACTCAACAACACCTTTGCAGCTCAAGATGAGAGCGAGCACGAGAGCATCCATGAGAGGCATCTTACAGAAGACCGCAGGCACGAAAGTGCCTACCAATTTGGCGGCGGTACTCACAAGGAGGAGGGTGGCATTTGCCTTGACAACATGGCTTTGAAAACTCATGTCTTTGGGATTCACCAGCAGCACATTGGAGGTTACAAAGAGCGGGAGAAGAACAGCGGAGACCATGAAATCGTACCTCTGAATGAGACTGGAGCCGAGCGGGGGACCATCGGGGACAGCCAAGCCAAAGATGAAAGGGCCAAAGTAGAAAAATTGATCCAACCAGTAGGAAAAGAGGCCGGTGATTAGGGCGACGAGCATGATGAAGAAGAGGTAGCCTTTGTGAACAGGCTTTCCTTTGGGTGTCTGCTGGATGATCCAATTCATGGCAGGGCGGGCCACATAAACAACAGCAAAGATATAGACGAGCATGAAGAAGGCGGTTTGAAGAGTAGGAATGAGGCCAGCGGTTTGGCCTTTGTTCATGGAACGGGAAGCGAGACGGGTGAAAGATCGGAGAAACAAGCTCAAGATGTCGCAGACAATGGCGGAGGAGAGTCCTAAGCGGCCAAGTTCAGAAGTGAGGAGTCTGAGTTCGCCGAGGAGGCAGGCGATGACCGGAAATGAAGACTGGGAGTTGGTGATGGCTGAAAAGACAAGGTTGGACATATCTTTTCTGGTGAGCTGGAAAAGTTTTGGTTGGGTGAGGAATTTAAGGGAGAGAAGGCTGAGAATTAAAGGGATAAGGGAAGCGAAAACGCCAGTGTACAAGGCCTTCCTCCCTGTTCTAAGCACGATGCTTATGTCCATTTTCACTCCTATCAGAAACAAAAACATCGAGTACCCAAACAGCGTCAGTGTGCCAATTACGTTCTGACTCACAATGCTCAACATGAATTTGGCGTAAGAAGGGATGTTCCCCAGAACCCCTGGACCAAGGATCAAACCTGCCTGCATGCAAATTGCAATTTACACAGGCGTCAATTAACGCTTGCTTGCTAAGCTTACTAACTGGTTAGAGATTGAGCGAGCGCTATTATAAATTAACGTACCAGCATTTGAGAGACAAAGGCAGGAATTCCAAAACACCTGAGAATGTGATGTAGGATTTGGGTGGTGAAGAAAGCCAAACCCATTTGCCTTTCGAGGACTGGAAATGTAGAACTTCCGTCGCCACCAGAAGTTAGCACCGCACCACCATATCTCCAAATACCGGCTGAATGAACTCTGGGAGGGATTTCCACGCAAACAAGGGCCATATTATCCTCTGTTACGTTTAACCACAATACTTCTGAAAGATTCTTCATGATTTATCTCTCTCTTTTTCGTAGATGTTATATCGGACAGATATATAGCAAGGAGAGAAATTTATGAAATAAAATGGTATGAGATCAGCTTTGATAAACAAGGAGATAAATTAAATGTCCCGTAGCAGTTGCCGCCGCGTTTTGTTAGTTTTCATGACCAGCTTTGATCAGTTCTCACGAACAGAACGGTGACATTTGTTATACTATACTAAAGACACCAAACTCGCTTTAATCTTGTTAAAACAACTAGAAGTACTGCCTGTGCTGCTCTTCAATTTATAATATTCATTAATTAGTTGTTCACCAATGTCTTGTTTGCCAAAGATTGCTCTGAATTTTCCTGTTGAAAACAACAAAAACATGATGCCATGTAACACAGAAAGAACAGGTGAGGAAAACCCCTTTTAGATCAAACAATATGTTAACTGGAAATACCGGTCTTACAACAATATTCCCCATATACTAAAAAGAAGAATGTTACAACATTGACGCCTATGTTAGCCAAAATTGTTCTGCCCCTACAAAAAAGGGGTCTATTTTAAAGTATACTTATCTCTCCACCACAAATAGTAAAGACAATATTATTCATATCCTTCATTGTTGTACTTCGGGTGCGGCATATCAACTATCTTGCAGCCTACACTTATTTAATCTGGGAATTTCCTAAAAAATTCCACCTTCAAAAATTCCACAAGCAGTATCCCATAAATCATTTAAACTTGATTCAAGACATAGTCCATAATAGGAGTACCCCAAGGTTCGAAGTAACTACTCCAAAAGTAACCTTACCCCTATGATGAAAGTTTTCCAAATAGGATTCCACTGAAAATAATAGCACCAAACCACTTGTTCGACACAAATCTGGAACCAAGACGAGCAAATGCTGAGGCAAGCTGATGATGTTAAAACCAAAACAAAGTAAAGAAAGCAATGAACTTTTCCTTCCCTAGTGTATGAAGTCCTCCAAGTTACTTTCTTGTTTTTTCAAAATTTAACTTTTTTGTTTCTCTTTGATTGGAGATATATGTAATATGGCAAAATTAATATTGATGCAATACACCTATTTAAATTCTATGAATACTTGAAATCCAGTTCATATCACGAAAACACGCACTTTCTGTTGCAATCAACACGGGATGAAAGGTCGGCAGTCCAAATCTGCCAAGCTAATTGTCCAGATGCAGCCGCCAAAAATGCATAGTATGGCCACCCTGCTCCATGGTTGAAAGATTGGTGTGAGTATGCGGCAGAAGGAAAAAGATTTGGATTGAAGTTCCAATAACGGTAAAAGAAAAAATTAGAAAAATAAAACAAATAGAATATGAAAATAAAGGAGGAAACAAAACCAATTTCAACATTATATCCACTGAGGGCAAGACTGCTGATGCACATAATTCCAAACCCAGTAATCCACTCCTTAGTTGAATCACCAAATCTCAATGCTGTAGATTTAACACCTACTTTCAGATCATCTTCCTTATCCTGCAAGTATAGTCAGAAACATCATTTGTTGGATTACGTTGAAAAAGTTATCTTATTCCTACATATTCCATAGTTTCATCACTCAAATCTTGGAAACTACAACTTCTGACCATGGGAGTATTACAGTGACATATTTGTTTTACCTGATGTGCGTATATCGTATCATACACAAGTGTCCAGCAAACTCCAGAAAGGTACAATGGGAGCACTATAGCTGGATCAATGCTTCCTTTAACTGCAGCCCATCCTAATAAAGCTCCCCAATTAAAGGTCAAACCTAGATAGGCTTGAGGCTGCACCAAACGTGATAGCATTTACCAATTAATTAGTCAACTGTTAAGTTTCACATTAAATTTAATGAAAGAAGAAAACTTCAGGGTACGTTAAGAAACCAGAGGTTTGATTACCCAGAATGTCAACCTCTTCATGAGAGGATACGAGAAAACTAGCAACAACGATGAAGCCCCCAAAATGCAGCTGTCAATTTCAATGAAGTAAACAGAGCTTCATGTGCTTGCAGATAACATTGGTTTAACCAGATTTATTAACTAAAAGGCTACGGATGCAAGGGCAGATATACCAAGTAAACTAACCTATAATTATTCAGTTGAAGGAGAATTCCAAGACCCAAAAGCAATTGAAATCCAAGAAAACAAAGCCCCTTAAAAGGTGTCAAAAGACCACTTGCAACTGGCCGCAACTTTGTACGTTCTACCTGGAGTTAGAAGAGAAAGGTACTCACCACCACAAGATAGAAAACCAAAGTAAAACAACATTATATTCCAACAGAAAACAGGCAATGAAATAAAATGCAAAGGCCATTGGACATTACCATGGTATCAATATCCCGGTCAAGGAGATCGTTTATGGTGCATCCAGCGCCCCTTAAGAGCAGAGCCCCACATCCAAATAGTGTCATCATCTTGAAATCAGGAAGGTGTCCTGGGCTTGCTGCCAATGTTATTGACCTGCACCAACAAGCATGTCTTTTCAGACAACAACTTAAGCAAATAAATATATCGTTGCCAATGTTTAGAGATTACTCTTGTTTTTATTTCAGCAAGTAAATTCAACAAAACGAAATTGCCATCAGTGAAGGTGGTTTCAAAACTCAAACTTTCCTCCACATTCCTTCACTTTCCGTCAAACCGAACAATGCACTGCAGAAACCGAACTTAAAAAAGTTGAAGTAAGAATCGCTTACCACATACAAGGCCAAGCGAGCAACCAGGTGCCAATTGGCCTGTCGAGGCGAGCGAGCTTCGCATAAGGGCGAGCTTGTCTCGGCAAATACAAGTCGATCCAAGAAGCCTCAACTTCAACCTTGGCGTCATTGCTGGCCCGATTTCCGTCGTTCTTGGCGCCTGTAGATGAAGACGAGCTGGAGATGTGCGCTAGGAGTCTGAGATCAAATTCGACGCAACTGGGAGTCCAACGGTGACCTTGAGTGAATGGGCCCAACAGGGTTGCGTTGGGATAAGGGTTAGGATTAGGATTTTTCGAGTTGGTGGTTAATTGGTAAGTAGAAGAAACTGCAAATAGGGTGCGGGAGAAAGAATTTGAAGGTTTCAGAAACCTACGCGAAGCGCGAGAGACCAGCCAAAGCGACGCCATTTTCAGAATTCACTCAAATGCATCACTCAGTCTCCGCACCATACTGTTTAATTAAACCCAACCAAAAAAAAACCCCCATCAACCAAACTACCTACTCTACTGTACACTGCAAATTTGAGCGGAGAAAAAGAAGGGGATAGATAGATTTAAATAGCATTCCGAAAGGGCATGCTGAATTACAATCATTTCCTCCATTACATCTTAAGCTAAGGATCCATTACATGGAGCACATTATATATAATGGTGACAAGACAAGGCCAAATCAAAGTGTCCAGTGGCAGGGAGTGAAATCAGAAGAATTCCAGCTTGAGGATATGGAAGCAGGGACAGAGGTCCAATGCTTCATATAATGACAATTCCAAATTCAGATTATAGGCTAGCAGTACTGGGACCGGAGGAGAAGCAACTTTTCTATTTACACATAAAAAGAAAGGAAATGAAAATTAGGCCGAGTCTTGGCCTCACCTCGCTATAACAAAGCTATGACCCTCCTCAAGCTATATATCAAGTTCTATCTTCTCCAACATCACAATTGAGGGGATTAATAGAAAATAGACGAATAAACAAAACCCAGCTATATTTATCCAACAAAATTCAAGAAATCAAAAGAGAAAAGACAGAGTAAAAACAAACTAACCTCTATATTGGAGTTTGACATTGGAAGAAGCCCCAATTTCTAGGGTTTCTGATGAGAGAGAAGAGGAGAGAGGTAGATAGAGAGGGAACAAGAGAGCTTCAAGCTTCTGAGCTTTAAAACGCGAGCTCGAGCTTGAGACCAGAGCGCGAGAAGAGAAAAAAAAATCCAAGAAAAACGTTGTATATTTTCTGTTTTTAATTATGTGATGTTTTTTAGTTTTTTGGGTTTGAGTTTAAAAAAAAAAAAGTAAATTTAGGTTTTATACACAAAAGAAATTTTGACTTTCGAAAAAAACCAAATTTTTAAAAAAAAAAGACAGAAAAACTTCTTAATTTTCAAACTAAAGTCATGCAAATGTAATGATTCTTTAGAAAATTCAAAAATAAATAAAGACAAATTTGTCTATTTTGACTTTTTTAAAAAAATTTCTCTCTCCTTTGGCCTTTTTCAAAGTCTCCCGCATCAAACACAATTTTTGGGCTTTGAACTTTAAAATCATTTTTATGTTTGAAAAGTTGAATTCAAATATAACGGAAAGGTTATAATGAAAAGTTTAGAGTGAGGGGTTTAATCCCACTATCAACAAATGTGAGAAAATCAATCAACTTAAGGCCCTATTTGGTTCAATTACTTTCTCATGTTTGGTAAGTTCAAGCATGAGAAATCGTTGCCTTGCACATGGGAAAGTAGGGAGAAAGTAAAACCCTCCTCTCCATTCTAGGTTTTGTTCCTCCTCATGAAAAAATTTGGGAAAATAAGGCAACATTAAATAGACAATTTTCATGACCATATTGTCTCCATTAACAATTTAGAGTTACTTTTTTTTTTTTTTTTTAATTTAAGGATCTTTCTATTGAAACAAACAATTTAGAGTTACAATATAACATTAAATGTTTTTTTTTATTTTAAATATTTGATTTCACATGGGTATGATTGAAAAATTGAACAAACTTTGTTTTACATTTTTTTTTTGTTTTTTTTTGAGGTCATTTCCTATTGAAAGGGGCGATAACATATTAAACTCACACACACAACACAGATGCTAGGACTCGAACCCAGGACTTTGTTTTACATTCTTAAACGAACCAAACATGTGAAAGGAAATAATATGATATTTTTTTTATTACTTTCCAATGATTACCAAACATGAGAAATGAATCTCCATTTTTCATCCCTTGAGAAATGACATAGTAAGTAATTTCCCTCAAATCCATTATGTGAACCAAACGAAGCCGAAATATTTAAATAGTTTGTTGATGGGATTGAACTCCTCAAATAAGCATCTCCCTCTTAAACTTCCCATTGTTAAACCCCTCAAATAGAATACCCAACAAGCCCTACATTTTCAATTTAATTTTTATGAGTTGGGATTCTCTACTAATCTAATTTTCTCCTAACTTTAATTAAACTTGTAAACATCGCACCACACGTCCAAAATTTAGTCTTAGGGCTCACAATTATTTTGATTATTTTCCTTTTGTCTTTTTTTTGGTATATCTCTCTCTTCTATATGGTTCCCAAGTTTCACAAGGTTATGAGAAGATTAGACTAGGAAAGAAAGCCCAACCGAATCCATTTCTTATGTCACTGATGAATAAGAAAAAGTTAGTAATGAAAATAGATGTACATGAAGGGATTTTTGCATAAATGTTACCTAAACTTATACTTCAGTTTTAATTTGTCACTTAAAATAAAAATTTAAGAGAAATGTCACATTAATTTTTTAAAATTCATGATTTGTCAGCTGACTTTACCACCATCCATTTTAAAGGGTATTGTAGTTGTTCCATTTTCAAGGATATTTTAAAAATGAAAAAATTATTATTAAAAAAATTATATATCTTTTAAAACAATTAAATTTGAAAAAAAAATAAATTCTCACCTTCTCGCATCACATGTGCGCCACCAACAGCTCCAACCAACCTCACCCACCTTGAAATCCATTCCCCCTTCCCTCTTCACAACCCCTTTCTCCAATCTCCCTTCCCTATTCCCCTCCCTCTTTTTCTCTCTACCATAGAACATCTACACTCCATACACAAATTCCCTCAGCCCACTCAAACTGAGTCTACCTTTTTCTTATTCTTTTTGATATTTTTCCATTTGCATATTGAAAATTTGTGGAACGACACTTGAACAGAAACACAATCCCACATTAAATCAACATAATTAAAGATTCCTGAATATCTTGGGGATTAGGGCATGTACATCTTGGGAAATTTATCCGTAATAGATTCCAGGCTAATTTCCTCTTTTTATTATTATTGGAAACTAGAACATCCCAAACCAAATCCCCCAGTTTTGTCCATATCTCTCTCTGTTTTGCCTTTGTGTTCCAATTTCCCACTCTGTGAGAAAAAAGCAGCGACAGCTAACCAAAGCGAGAATTAGGCATCATCTTCATCATGGCAAAAGTCTTCCAAGTAGGATTCCAATGAAAACAATAGCACCAAACCATTTGTTCGACACAAATCTGGAACCAAATTCTTGCTTAGTTAGGCAATAATAACCCAAATTTTATTATCAATGCAAATTCATATATTTATACGGCAACACGTACTTTCTATTGCAATCAAGCGGGGATGAAAGGTCAGCTGTCCATATCTGCCAAGCTAAATGTCCAGATGCAACTCCCAAACTTGCATAGTACGCCCACCCTGCTCCATACCATATGTTAAATGACAGAAAAAAAAAACAAGAAGAAATATGAAATGAGATTCAACTTCAATAAATGAATAAAGGAGGAAAAGAACCAGACCAATCTCAGCATTATATCCAGCGAGGGCAAGACTAGTGATGCACATAATTCCAAACCCAGTAATCCATTTCTTGGTTGAATCGCCAAATCTCAATGCCGTAGACTTGACTCCTACTTTCACATCATCTTCCTTATCCTGCAATGCAAGCACAAGGTCATGATGAGTAATTAACTAATTTCGTGACACTCAAATATTGTTTCACGTACGTACCTGATGTGCATATATGGTATCATAGACGAGTGTCCAGAATACTCCAGAAATGTACAAGGGCAGCATTATAGCTGAATCAATGGTTCCTTTAACTGCAGCCCATCCTAATAAACCCCCCCAGTTCATCATCAAACCTAGATACGCTTGAGGCTGCATGATGCACACAACACAACGTCATCATAGCTACCATTTACTAATTATTAATTACTCAAGCTTCAGGATTCATGCTCAGGTTTAATTACCCAATATGTCAACCTCTTCATGAGAGGGTAGGTGAAAATTAGCAACAGCCATGCAGCCCCCAAAACACGGCTGTCAATTAATCATTATTAATTACATAATAAACGGTTTGAATTAGTGAACTACAATACAGAGTGAATCCAATAAGGGTGTTACTCAAACCCTAAGACCTGTAATTATTCAGTTGAAGGAGGAGTCCAAGACCCAAAAGCAATTGAAATCCAAGAAAACAGAGCCCCTGAAAAGGTGTCAAAACACCACTTGCAAGTGGCCGCGACTTTGTGCGTTCCACCTGAAATAATAATTGCATATTTATTTAATATCATCATGTGCATCATCACTCTCAAGTTGCATAAAATTAATGTTCTGTTTTCATCTTTAATGAGAAAGAGGTGATGTATCGTACCATGGCATCAATATCCCGGTCAAGGAGATCGTTTATGGTGCATGCGGCGCCCCTGACAAAGAGAGCCCCATATGCAAATAGTGCCAACATCTTAATGTCAGGCAGGTGTACTCCTGGAGTTGCTGCCAATGTTATTGACCTGCACGGTGCACCCACAAAACAAAACATCCACACCTACCTAACCTTAATTTCAGTTTCAGACAGCTTAATTAATTACAATATGTACCTTAATTAAAAATTCGAATCAGTAAAAAATGATGACTCAGAGTCTCAGACTCACTAACCACATGCAAGGCCAAGCAAACAACCATGTGCCGATGGGCTTGTCGAGCCGAGCGAGCTTAGCATAAGGGCGAGCTTGCCTCGGCAAATACAAGTCGATCCAAGTAGAACCCTCAACTGCAACCTTGGCAGCGGCCTCATCATCGTCCTTCTCAGCGCCTGTGGATGCAGAAGACGAGCTCCTCGACACGTGCGCTCGACGTCTGAGATCAAAGTTAACGCAACTGGGACTCCAACGCCGGCGCCTTTGACTGAATGGGCCCAGCAACAACAAGCTTGCGTTGGGATAAGGGTTTGTGTTAGGAGCATTGCTGCTGCTGCTTGTGATGGTTACTGGGTTATAAGAAGAAGAAGAAGAAGAAGAGGATGCGCCTGCGGATAGGGTACGGGAGAGAGAAAACGAGGGTTTCAGAATCGTTGGCGAAGGAGACACCAGCCAAAACGACGCCATCTTCACAAGAAGTGATTCAATTGTATGAATAGTAGATCAGTTGTTCTCTTCTCTTCCCAGTCAACAAAACGACACCAAGAGTCACATTACTTAATCAACATTTAGTTTAATTTAGTCAAAAAGTCCTTTTTCACCGAAATGCCCCTCAACAACTAAATTTGTCTGAAATTGAAAATCACATGGATAAAATTGATTAAATTAAAATGATATGGACTAAAGTGATGAAAGTAACAAACTACAGAGACATAAATAATTTTTTGCTTTTAATTTAAATAGATACTAGCCTCTTCACATGCACTTCTGCGCCTGCTAGAGGTTTTTTTATTTATTTATAAATTTAAATTTATTTTAGAATTAAAAAGTTAATGGGTAATTGTGTTCCATAAAAATAGGATATATTATCATATTTTTCTTTTAATTTTAATTTTTTTAATATGAAAATGTGTGAATTTATCATATTATCTTCATTTAATTAATAATTTCAATTCTTAATATTTGCATTAACCAATGACATTTTCTAGTATTTTGAATGTTTTACCGTTCTCTACTTTTTGCTTTATATATACTAGCCCTTTGGCACATGCGGCATGTGCCAATTGGTTTTCTTTTTTCTTTTTTCTTTTATTTTTAAAATAAAAAAATAACATGAGTAATTATGTTCCATAAAAGTAGGACATATATCTGATTTTGTTTTTAATTTTAATTTTTTTAATATGAAAAAAATGTGAATTTACCATATTATCTTCATTTAATTAATAATTTCAATTCTTAATCTCTAAATTAACCAAGGGTATTTTGTGAGATCCCACATCGACCAAACGGAGAGGGGGTGATGTGCCTTATATGGCACACCTCGCATCCATCTAGTAGGAGGCCTTTTGGGAGCTCACTGGCTTCTGGTTCGTAGGAACTCCGAAGTTAAGCGAGTTGGAGGCTGGAGCAATCCCAGGATGGGTGACCACCCTGGGAAGTTGCTTCGTGAGCTCCCAGTAACAAAACCGTGCGGGCTGGTGAGAATGTAGCCAGGCCCAAAGCGGACAATATCGCGCTACGGCGGAGTCGGTCCGGGGTGTGACAGTTTGGTATCAGAGCCACTCTGCCGTGTGGTGCGAGTGTGCCGACGAGGACGTCGGATCCCTTAAGGGGTGTGGATTGTGAGATCCCACATCGACCAAACGGAGAGGGGGTGATGTGCCTTATATGGCATACCTCGCATCCTCATAGCACGAGGCCTTTTGGGAGCTCACTGGCTTCGGAGTTGTAAGAACTCCGAAGTTAAGCGAGTTGGAGGCTGGAGCAATCCCAGGATGGGTGACCACCTTGGGAAGTTGCTTCGTGAGCTCCCAGAAACAAAACCGTGCGGGCTGGTGAGAATGTAGCCAGGCCCAAAGCGGACAATATCCTGCTACGGCGGAGCCGGTCCGGGGTGTGACATATTTTATGATATTTTGAATGTTTTACTATTTTCTGCCTTTTGCTTTATATATATAGATATATAGATTAACAAACACGCTCTTTTGCCTCTCGCGTGCTACGTGAGACTTACGAAGTTTCGTAAATATTTTTTTCCCAATTGTATTTATATAGATGTCTGTTTCAACAGTTTCATATTTTAATCGCACGCATGTGATAAATAGTCGTCTTAAAAATTTTCCTTTATCACCCGTACTTTTCTAGACGTCCATCTTAGCAGTTACTTTTTATTTTCTTTTATAGCATGTAAACTGCTAAAATGGATTTCTAGAAAAATACGGGCAATAAAAAGAAAACTTTTCATATGATGATTTATCACACGCGCACGATTAAAATAAGAAACTGTTGAAACAGACATCTATATAAATACAATTGCGAAAAAAATATTTACTAAACTTTTGTAAGTCTCGCGTAGCGCGTGTGATTAAAAAAAAAAGTCTTCGCACATAAGGTGGTCAGCTAAGATGGTCATTGTTGTGTGTCTAAATAGCATTACTCTTACTATATAGTCTGATTAGTAAATTTGTGTGCAATATACGTACATATGTATTAGGAAAAAAAGAACTTTTCATATGTTTCTTAATTACACACGTATATAGGCACTTTTCATGTGCAATACATATGTTTCCAATATTTTTCAACAATACACGTATTATATAAGTCTTTTCCTTAATATTTAAAAAAATAGTAAAAATTTAAACAGCCAAAAAAGTAAAAATACAATCATTTAAGGAATTAGTATTAAAAGAATATAAAAGGGCCAATTTTTTTTTACCGATTATAGAAAAATATTGTTGGAAAAAGAATATTAACATAATGAAAGATTCATTTACAAATTAAAACCGGAATTAGGCATGTGTGGGTTGATCCATAATTAAATATTCTCAAGTATCTTGGGGATTCCGCAATCCTTTATTTGGTTACAATGCATATCCTCGGAAGTTTCTCCCTGATGAAATTATCCTTAGTTCCTTACATATTTGCTCCCTTTTTTATATTTTTATTTATTTATCTGGAAAATGAATTAATTATCAGGTGGCAGACTTTGTCACCTACTTAAACACCCAAACCAAAACCCCCCATTTTTCTCCATATCTCTCTCGCATTTGCCTTTCTCTATTCCATTCCCAATTTCTCAGCCTACCCATCATCATCATCATCATGTCTCTCCTCTCTGATCTCATCAATCTCAATCTCTCTGATTCCACTGAGAAGATCATCGCTGAATACATATGGTAGCTACCTCTTCTCTCGCTTTTTATTTTGAAGTAACAAAATGTTATCATCCGGTAAATTATTAACGTACGCACTGTGTGACCCTGTCTGTTTTCGTTATAGGATTGGTGGATCTGGTTTGGACTTGAGAAGCAAAGCAAGGGTACGGCCTTCTTCTTCACTCTTGCACCTTTCTTTTTTTTTTTGATTTTTTGTGCTTGGATCCTTTTGATTAAATTGAATTTGTATTAAAATCAAATTAAATGATTGGTGGATGAATGTATATATATTAAACAGACTCTGCCCGGACCGGTGACGGACCCAGCAAAACTCCCCAAGTGGAACTACGACGGTTCAAGCACCGACCAAGCCCCAGGAGACGACAGTGAAGTCATCTTGTAGTATGTATATAAATATATTTATATATCTATATATCATTTTCAATCGCAATCACCACGATCTCCCACTTCCCTTAATTTATTGTGATGATCATCCTGATCAACGGCCATGATCAAAAGCATATTTGTGAGTTTCTTTCCTAAAAATAAAAATTTATTTGGACTTTTTTTGGCTGGTTCAGTCCCCAGGCTATTTTCAAGGACCCATTCAGAAGAGGAAAGAACGTCCTGGTAAACATTTGCATATCCCCAGGCTGGCTATATGAATTCGATTATATATCATAATATAAAAAGAAGTCGAGGGGTAATATTGTCTTTTCTCGAATTGAAATAGGTCATATGCGATGCGTACACACCGGCTGGGGTGCCAATCCCCACCAACAAGAGATTCAATGCTGCCAAGATATTCAGTCACCCCGACGTTGTCGCCGAGGAGCCTTGGTACTACCATCTCCTACTTTAATTTTAATATTATAGCGTATTAATTAACTAATTAATCGTTGTATACTGCAAAATTGGTATCGAGGTTTGTTTTCTACAACCATCCACCCTGACCCTACGGAATTAAATTGCTCATGTATAGGAATTAAAATTTATTTTTTTGGGTGACAATGATGTGGTGTATCCTTAATGTTATTCTAATTTAGCAACTACTGGTGGGAATCACAAATATGCCATTCCTAGGGGTTAGGTGATCGTGGGGGTGGGCCAATTTCTAGGGGTACAAGATGGATACAAAATAAGTTTGACCATTATGGTTTGCACTTATTAAGTTATGAAAAATACTTAAGGAGGAGCTCTTACATTCTTGTCAATAACAGTATTTCATGTGCGCATAAGTTTTTATTTTTTATAAATTATTTTTGCTTATACGTCAAACTAAAAAAGAAGTATCTCCTTATAAGTAAGGAGACAAACAGTATCCTTAAGTTATTGCAGGTTTTGATGGTTTTAAATTATCAAGCGTGGGTAGGTGGGTAGGTGGGTAGGTGGGTTAGGTGGTAATCATGTGCAATTTTTTTTACAGAATAGATTGGCCGAGGATTAGATAAGGTCAAAGCAAATACCTTAAATTGATAATAAAGGATGGGTTATAATAGTCTTAAAGATAATGCGATGGCTCCATCATTTTGACTTGTTCTTGCCAGCACTTTTGTCACTATTGACTGACTTTAACAAGGCATTACCCTTTATTAAAGTGAATTAATTATTATGACTGTCTCACGCCCGTTGTATTGTAATCATCATATTAGTAAATGTATGTCGGGAAGGGACCAGCTTAATTTTTTTGGATTAGTTTTGTGAATCCTAAATAATCACTTGGGTTGGATCGACCCATCCAATCCAAGCTGTAGTTGTTGAACCGAAACACAAACGCCCAATATAACAAAAGCAACCTTTTTTTTTTTTGGTAACTCGGAATCGAGTTTCATTTATACCAAAGTGAACTCAGAAAATGAGTTCAACCAAATGCAACACAAATACAATCGTTTGTCCAAATGCAACACAAATACAATCATTATACTTACAAAAGGTATAATAAATAAGAACTATTTGTTGTGGGTAGAAGGATAGTAACATGGTATATGCAGCAAAACCTTTACTGTGAAGTTTTGTGATTGTTTAGGTATGGCATTGAGCAGGAGTACACTCTTCTTCAGAAGGATACTAAATGGCCTCTTGGATGGCCAGTGGGTGGCTTCCCAGGTCCACAGGTACTTAATTTGATCTCAATCTGATTGCCATCAACAGCTTCTTACAAATTTTATGCCTTAATATATTATTATTATGCTTGAAAAGAAGTTTCCTAAACATAGCAGCAACTTTGTTTCTTGTATCCATGCAGGGACCCTACTATTGTGGTGCCGGGGCTGACAAGGCCTTCGGCCGTGATATTGTGGATTCACACTACAAGGCCTGCCTCTTTGCCGGTATCAACGTCAGTGGAATCAATGCTGAAGTTATGCCAGGCCAGGTTATCTATATGCTCAATGCTTTTACCTTTGGTTGCTATTGCAAATTTCAGCATAAAACCTGTTGTTGTAACTTCTAATCTGTCCTGGTTTGCTGTTGCCCAACAGTGGGAGTTTCAAGTTGGCCCTACAGTTGGTATTGCTGCTGGAGATCAACTATGGGCTGCTAGATACATCCTTGAGGTAAACAAACCACATATACACATTACAGATCTGTCTGCTCTGCTCTTTTGTATATGATATGGAAGGGCTTTGTGTTAATAATATGTTGATCTGCTTGACAAAACAGAGAATCACAGAAATTGCAGGAGTTATTCTTTCTTTGGACCCAAAACCAATCCAGGGTGACTGGAACGGTGCTGGCGCTCACACTAACTACAGGTAGGGTTCCTTCAATTTTCAATTCAAATTGGATTCGAATGTAATTTTACATCACATTACATGTGATGATGAGCCCTCTAAGTAAAGAGCATGTCAATTGTGTGAATAATTGTCACTGACTATTGTTATTCCTTTCAGTACCAAGTCAATGAGAAATGATGGTGGAATTGATGTGATCAAGAAGGCGATTGAGAAACTGAGTTTGTGCCACAAGGAGCACATTGCTGCATATGGAAAAGGCAACGAGAGGAGATTGACTGGTCGCCATGAGACTGCTGACATCCACACTTTCTCTTGGGTAAGCTAAATATATAGTTATAAAACATTCATGTCACATTGCTAAGATCAACATTTCTTCTTGTGTTTTTGTTGAAATCATGTTTTACTTTTAATCTTTTTAAATTCAGCACTCAAGTTTGCATTGTAAAATCACAGGGCGTGGCAAACAGGGGAGCCTCCGTCCGTGTTGGTCGTGATACTGAAAAAGCTGGGAAAGGTATGTGTCTTCGCCACCTACTGTCAACCTGGACATATTTGTTTAATCTGTGGTTTCACAAATTTCAGGATATTTTGAGGACCGAAGGCCGGCGTCCAACATGGATCCATACGTAGTGACTTCCATGATCGCTGAAACCACCATTCTCTCCAAGTCTTAGAGATTAAATGGAGTTGGCAGTTGGGGGAGGAAAGCTCTATCCAATGCAAATAACTCTTTATGAGTCTCTTTCTCTGCTTCATTTGCCTGCTTTCGGTTGATTGGTTGCTGTTCTAACGATTGTGTAATCGTTGATTTGTCCACTTTCTAGTTTGATGTTGTCTAAAAATCTGTAATAAAAAGGTGTTAGCTATAGCCTCTTTTTTTCTTTTCTGTTTTACAAGAATTTAAACTCAAAAAGTATTATGAATGAAATGATGATGTTTATAAATTAATTTTTGTCGCTTTTGATGACAATGACATTGAATCTATGTCATTTTGTTTTTAGGATATTTTTATTTGAAGTTATTAAGAGAGAGAGAGAGAGAGAGAGAGAGAGAGAGAGAGAGAAGTAAAGAAACGGGGAAGAAATCTATGAGAGAAAAGTAAAGAAAGGGGGAAGAAATCTATCTTTTCTCACATTTTATTTATAGTCTTATTTTTCTTAGAGTATTCACAATGGGCTATTTAAACCACTTGTTTAAACAAATTTTAGGGAGAAATTGGGAATATACAATTACAACTATACTTCTTATCTATCTCCTAAAATAAAGAGACCTCTATGAGCTCTTAAATATGAAGAGAGAGAGAGAGAAAGGACTCTTAGAGCCCTTCCAACCGTTGCCTCCAGCCCGGGCAGGACAGGGCCTAAGGCCAGGGAAGTGCTCTTATCTTAGAGCACTTCCAGCATTTTGCCCCTAGCCATGGCAAGGGGGGCCTAGGGCATCTACTATTCATTTGAATAGTGGCTGCCCTTGCAAAAAGCAATGTGTGTTTCTAGCAATTGCCCTTTGCCATGACAAATACCTTTTATTCTTTTATTTTTTTCACAACTTTTTTTTACATAAACAATTAATTTGGATAATATTTTTGGATAAGATTTTTGGGTTCCTATGTGTCAATATTATTCATATCTCATAATCGAATAAAATTTTCGGATAAGATTTTCGGTTTCAAATTTCAGATAAAATAAAGAATGTTTTCTTTATTCACTAAAAGAAAATCAATACAACTAATAAAATAAAATACATGAATTACAACTAATTTTTTAAACAAAACATTAAAATACAATGAAATGAAAGGCAATCAAACTAACTTAATGGTTTTGATTATTTAACCAATCCGTGTTGCTAGGTCCATCGTCACTAAAAAGTTTTCGTCTTATAACATCCCTTCGTTCTAGTTTCTAAAATTGTTTTGTTTCGGGGGACATATGGCTTGTATCCACGGCCATAGTTTCCCGATCCTTTTTTTCAATCTTTTCTTTGCTCATATACTCCCTTTCCTTTGCATATTCTAATTGAATTGCCCTCTCGTTTTCTTGGGTTTTCATGTCTATTTCAAGTCTTATGGCATTTTTCCTTGAAATTTCCTCTAAAAATTTATATGCATTAGTAGAATTACTCCCTCTCTTCGCTTTCGCCGCCTTCCTCCCAATAGGCCCAGACTCCTTTTCGATGGGTGAGTCTTGACTTATCGGGGAATCCATAGGCGAATCCGATGCCCGTGAATCATGGAGTGGCATCTCGTTCAACACCACCGTCGGACTCGTTGGAATAATTCAGAATCTCTTACAATTCTTCACCGCCTCCCAACATTGGGTATGGTTGAAAGTTTTTTTGCCTTGCCCAGTAGCACCATACCAAATTTGTGCTTGCATCATATATATATATATATATAATGGAAATGCAAGAAATTTTAACAATTTATTGGAATTGCAATATCTATATTAAAACAGATATAGATATTGCAAGAAACATTTAAATAAATATTGAAAATACAAGAAATATTAACAAACTATAGAAATTGTAAGAAACATTTAAATAAAAATTAATATGAGATTAAAATTAATAAAACAAAAATTACAAATAATTTACCTCATTGCTACGATTTTCCCCGCTTCTATGGTTGTCCATCGCTTTTGCCAAGGCATCTCTCCATTTCGCCAACTCTTTATTGAGAATTTTCCACCTACTAGATAATGTCATTTCAGTACGAGTCGAACCCCCCGATCTTTCACAAAATTCAGTATGAATTTTTCTCCACCTATGACAGAATTTCATATAATTGCCTGTTATGGGACAATGACTAATTTGGACCCAACACTCATACAACAAAACATCTTCCATCATGCTCCATGCCCCTCCGGTTTCAATAGAAGAAGCCATAGTATGATAGAGAAAAAAAAAAAATACTTGAAAGTGAAAAAAATATTGAGTAGAAAGTGAATAATAGTAGAAGGAGAAGAAAATGTATGAGGATTTGGTGTTAAAAGTGAAGAGTATTGGTTGGTATTTATAGAAAAAAAAATCAGTAATGTTTTGGTATTTTTTTATTGCAAAAAAATTGGCTGCGGTTGGATTGTTGGAAAAAAGTTGATCGGAGAGCCTAGCGCGCCCCACATGGAAGAGAGTTGTTGGCGGCACTGTAGCGGGCGCGTCAAATTTTTTTAAAGTTGGCGCATACGTCAGCACAAAAACTCGGACTGGCACTCGGGCCAGCCCAGTTCACTGGGGTCCCCCATCTGCCCGGGCGTCCTTTTGTTGCTGGAAACAGCATTTTGGACCAAACCCCCCCAGCCCTCACCTTGGTCCCCTTGCTGGAAATGCTCTTACAGGCTCCACCACCACAATCCAAGTCTTGAGCTTGGGCTAAAACACGTTAGAAACCAAACGTTGGGCCATGAAGTGAGCAATAACTCCAACCCATATAAAACCCGGGCCTCATCATACCCAAACTAAACCAAACCTAGATTTTCTCGAAAAAACCAAAAAAACCAAACCTAGAGATGGATGGATGGATGGAATGGAAAAAGGACAGGGCGGACCAAAACTGAAGAGTTAAAACTCATCGAACTCGCGGGCAGTGGCACGCACTCGCTCCCTTTACGGTTTCGGAGCCCGGAGAAGTGAGAAGGAAGGACCTAGATCTTATCTCACCCCTTCTTTCTCCTTTCCACTAAAACGGTCGTCTAGGACCATCTTTCGCTTCCCCTTTTACCTCCTCTGTCTCTCTTTTCTTTTCCCTCTCTCTTTTTCATGGCCACGGACCAATCTAGGGTTTGAAGAAACCAGCAAAATAAGGTACCTCTCTAGCTCTCACGAACACACTTATTATCTCAAATGGATTTGAATGTGTCGAACTTTTTACGTAATTATGTTTATCTCTTCCTGTTCTTTTTGTTACGTATTGACGAATAATGTTTCCTCACTTCTGTTTGGTTGCTAAGAAAGGAGAGGAACATAATGCGGGGATTCCCAACTTTGGAACTTTTGGTTTCTTTTAGTTACTTATCATGAAAGCATACGTAGATGGTTGCTTTTTGTTTTTTCTTCGGTGCTTACAACGGTCTAAGCCTAACAAATTCTTGTTTGTGAAATGCATGCAAATTTTGTATAGCGTATAGTCTTAGTGAAAAAAGCAAATGACGTATGGAACGCTGCAGGAGGCATGTTTACCGGAAACCCTTGATCAGAAAGAATATTTATTAGGTGATCCATCAAGGAACGAATACATATCCGTTGGAAAATTTTCTAAATAATTTATAATGTTGAAATTCTGTCGGAGGCATGATTTAAATGAATGTCTGAATAGAATATTTCTTCCTGTCCATAAAAGCTTTTCAGTGTTTTGTGTTGAAAGTAATGAACCATGAAAACAAATCTAGAAAGAATATTTAAAATTATGCAACAATGTTTGGACATCCTATTGTATTAAAGAAAAAGGCTTATAAACCGGGAACTAAAAGCAGAAAGTATATGCAATGCACGTGGTCCTTATGCTACACATATTTTTATTTTGATTCAAACACTAATCTAGAACTCAACTGTGTACTGATCGGAGCATACTTTGCAGCACAGGAAGATTTGGAAATAAGAAGTGATGATGAATGCAAGGAGAATAAAGTGTAGAAATCAGAGATGGGTGCTTCAACTGTCCAAATATTCGATAAGGCCAAACTACATTGATCAAGGTTCTTCTCAATCTTTGGTTCATAAAACAGTGTCGGGAAACCATGGTTCACATGGTAGTTTTATTAGAAGCCGCCTCATAGATTCATTTTCGCTGCGGAGTGTTGTTCCTGGTTATAGTTGCACTGGTTTGCTTGTGAGGTCTAATACATGTTTCAAGGGTAGTCAGTTACGTGCCTACAGTTCTGAAGGGGATGGAAGAAATGCAAGCGAGGATAATCGAGTACCAGTGAAAAGTGACGCTGATGTCGATAAAGGAAAGACTTCACAAGAAAAGGCTGGGGAAGATGCAAGGCATTTTGATGCACATGCTCTACTTGGGGAACAAGATCAAAAGGAATGGCTTAACAGTCAAAAGCTTACCAATGATAGTAAAAAGAAAGAGTCACCGTTTTTGACTAGACGAGAGAAGTTCAAAAATGAGTTTTCGAGGAGGATTGTTCCGTGGGAGAAGATAACTGTCTCATGGGATACATTTCCTTACTACATTCAGTAATTGCTTCTCATTAGTGTTTGGTATTGTTCCTTTCTTATCTATTGCTCATTACTTATCAGAAGATTTAAACATATTATTTTTATTATAGTGAACCTACGAAAAACCTTTTGGTGGAATGTGCTGCTGCCCATTTTAAACATAAAAATTTCACTTCCACTTATGGTTCTCGTTTGACATCTTCAAGCGGGAGAATACTGCTTCAGAGTGCTCCAGGTTGGTCACAAGTCCCAAGTCCCACAAATCAAATTATTACCATGTGCGTTTCAATTTTTCCTAAGTGACTAATAATTTGTAGTTAAATTTGTTTCATAGAAAATAATCAACTTACCATTTGTCTTGAGTATCTGCATGATATTGTCATCTGCAGGCACTGAACTTTACCGTGAGAGATTAGTTAGAGCTCTTGCACAAGATCTCCAAGTTCCCCTACTGGTGCTTGACAGCAGTGTTCTTGCTCCCTATGTAAGTTTGAAAGAAATTGAATGTGTATCCCCCCCCTCTTCTTAGTACTCACACTGTAAGATTTTGTACGAGTTAGTTTCTGTTAAATTTTGGAGCAGGATTTTGGTGATGATTGCCAATCAGAGTCTGAATCGGATGATGACGTGGAGGAGAGTACTTCAGATTCAGAGAATGAGGATGATGTGAATCATGAAGAAGATTGGACTAGTAGTAACGAGGCAAAATCAGATATTAGTGATAAAGATGAAGATGATGCGCATGCAAGAGCTGAAGCAGCACTCAAGAAGCTTGTTCCTATTGAAGACTTTGCAAAGGTATGGTTTTTGAATCATCAGGGTTTTTGTATTCTTATTCGTTCTACCCTAATCATATTACGGTGATTCATAAAGTCAAGTAGTGGTCTTATTGACGTCAATAGGAAATAAAAAACATTTGTTGTACATCTTTAATATGAAATAGCCGAATGACATGATATTATATGGATATATCATTGACATAGCGACTGGAGTTCGTGTAGTTACTAGTACAAGAAAATTAAGAGGAATACCCAATGAGTTCACAGCGGATATGCGGGGTGTTGGAATATCAAATCTGGCTCATCTTTGTTATACTTTTGTATATATTTTTTTTCAATAGAAAAATGAATATTTGATAAGTAAGCTGCAATTATTTGGAAAGGATTTCTTGTTAATTACATTGAGATTCATGGTTTTAAAAGTTAAGTACAACTTCTGGAATATGAGGCATGTTTTAGAAGAAAAAAAGGAAAAATGCTCTTAATGATTTACATATGCTAGCGAAGGTGCACTTACATATACTTTTCATAACCCATGATGTATGATCTGTGGTTCATATGTGGCAGATGGTATCTGGAGAATCTGAGAGTTCATCTGAATCCTCAAAATCAGAAGCTGCTGAGACTTCTGATAAATCCAAACGACCACTAAAGAAAGGTTCCATATTTGGATTCATCCCTTTTGTCTATGTTGCAAATTTTATGTGTTTTTGATGTGTGTTTTCCTCAGTTGATAAGATTTTATGTTTCTTGTTCTCTTATTATGTGTGCTCGAGTGTTCTTCTGTATAATTCTTTTTCTCTTATTCTGCTACTACATTTTGTGAGAAAGGTTATTCTTTGTGAATTAGTTATTTTGGTTATCAATTTTAAATGTCTTTGGGTCCCCACTGGGAAAATTGAAGTAACAACGCAACTCTCTGCATTTTTGGTGCTCATAACTTTCCAAATTACAAGTGAAACCAATTACAAAATCCTTTCTTCTGGATACTTTTCTATTTAGTCAGTTGTGCTTTACTTGTTTATTTTATTAATATATAGGTTCTGCTGTTTTCTCTTTTGGTGTGGAAACATGTTCATTTCTGCTCTTGATGGTATTTTTCAAGTGACACATTTTGTTAGAATCTCTGGCTCCTGTTCTCACTTCTATCCTTTAGAGGCATGGTCAAAGTAGGTGTAGTAACACTTTTGATGGCAGTAGTTTTGGAAGTTAATATGTTTGTGTGCGGGTAGTGTAGATTTTGTATTGGCAGTGTAGTTGAGGCAGTGTGGTGGCTGTTGATTGCAGTAGTTTATCTTTCTACAACATATTGGAAAATATTATGTTTTGTTGCCATTCTTTATTGGGAAACCTTTCTTATCAATAAGTTTATTGCTTCATCTTTTTCAGGTGATCGAGTGAAGTACATTGGGCCTTCTTTACATGTTGAAGCTGATAACAGGTCATGAATTATTTCTTTCATTTGTTTGCTTAATTTTGTGTTCATAGATTTTCAGAATATTCTTGGTTTGTTTTCTGCATTATATAATGCATTTGTTTTTGTTGCTCTGAAAAAAGGAACATGGTTTTCAAATACTTACAATGCATGAGTCTAAAATGTAATTGTTTTTCATAAAAAATTGAAAGTGTATTTTGAAGCTCATGAATGTGACTTTCTCTCCAATCTTTTGGATAATGAAACTTCTGGAATTCAAAAAGAATTTTTTTTGAAAACTTGCTCAAGTAATGTGTTGTACCTAGTTAAAATTGAAAATTGTACCTCCATTCTGACAAAGGAGGCTAGTGTACTTCTCAAATTGGGGAAGAGGGGGCCATTTATGTGTGACTAAACCTTAAGATAGGGTGGTGTAGCTTATTGATGATAGTTTTGGTGTAGCAGATATTATATACGACTTGATTAGGCACCAGGTTCATGAAACAACTTAGCACCCTATTTTTAGATGAGGCGCTTCCCGGGCTTCTGGCAGTGCATAATGCCTTTTAGGCATGGATATTTTGTGCATAATTGAGATTGGTTCATTAGATTAGAAGGATAAAACTGGGGTCCAGTCGTGAGCTTTAAAAGGATTCTTGTTCGTATAAGTCTTTGATGCTACTTTGTGTCAACTTTTGAAAAAAACTATATGTTTTCAGTTCTGTTTCTCTGGGGCTTTTAATGAGCTTGCATATTTTTGAGTTAGGTTCCCAGCAGTTTGTAAATAATGCAATACGGGGTCCTATTGGGATTTTTAGCCAGAATCTGTAGATAAGACAGTGTTAAACCACTGACTTCTTAGGTCTTGTATATTGAACACTTACACGCATGCTGCCCGGAATATGATATCTATGGTCTGTCTTTCAGAGCCCTTTAGGATGATCTCATCCCCACATGAACTCTGACTTCGCCCTCACCTTACATTGACATATATAATGCAATACAGGGTCCTATTGGGGAACATATCAACATCTGATGGTCCAAGGAATGCTTATACCATTTTCCGTGGCAGGTGGGTTGGTAAGTCGCCAATGTGTAGGGGAAGGAATACAGTAGCACATTATTAGATGTCCTGCTTTTGCTTTTCTCAAAATTCTTTTGTTTTTTTGGTGTACCATTATCCTTCTTAGGACCTTAGTTCAACCCTTTTTTTTCCATACTCTATTGTCTATATCCATGATCCATTATCTCTCCATTCAGTAAACAGGCTTATTCATTTTAAATACTTCAAAAAGATGTTAGTGGCTCTCAACCTTGATTTTAGGGCAACTATTTTGACTCCTTATAGAGGGTATGTGAGTGCATTGCTAGAAATAAGTTGCCAACTTTTGCATAAAAGGGTATGTCAGCCTTTAAAGTGAATTGTAGTAGTGATGTCATTAGTTTTGGCTCTGCCCCGAATTGGAGGCACTCATCCAAGACCATGTATATCACGAGTACGGTCGGAGATGATTCATTGTAGGTTGAATTGAAGTCTATCTAGTGTTTTCAAAGAAAAATTGAGGTTTTATCAACTCTTTTTTTATGCAGTCTCTGTCATTACTGTATCATTTCTGTTATGCTATTAGAAAATTCTAAGTACGCAGTGGTTTCAGTATTATTGTTCATTGATAAATGTGCAGTTGATTTCTTTGCGTATCCATAATTCTTAAATCTTCTTACTCGTACTGATGAATTTGACATCTGTGCAGGCCTTTACCAAAGGGTCAGCGTGGGGAGGTATATGAGGTGAGTGGAGATCGAGTTGCTGTTCTTTTGGATGTTAAAGAGAAGACAGGAAGTGAAGTGGATAAAGAGGAGAAAGAAGGAGAGCAGCCTGCAAATCCACCAGTTTATTGGATACTTGGTACAATTTGCTCCGGATCCTTTGAGTTTTCTTCATCTTCTGTTGACACGTCCTAAATTTTTACGGACAAGTGAATGTTGCAAGCAGAAAACAGAATAGTGGTTTCAAAATTTGCCAACTGATAATAGCATGATGTCTACCAGTTTTATCTAATAATGCATATGGTCTATGACTTTATTTATTTTTCTTTTATCATATCAATATATGACATCTTACCTTGTTGGCTAATGTAAATCAATTTAACACATGTGAGGGGCCTCATTGCTCAATGCTTATTCTTTTAGGCTTGCATAATGTTAATACCCAAACTCGTGCTGTTGGTATTATCATCTTCTGTTTTGTGTTCTTGAACCATATTGTTTGCTCATGAGTTTCATCAGTGATAATAAATCCCGGTAATATTATAATCAGGATACCTCAGATAATGACATTGAGAGAAAAGGCTTAACTAGGTTTGGTTTTAGCATGATGTAGCATATTAAGATGTTGATGGAAATTCTGTTAGTGATTCTTCCAATGACATACTGACAAGTTTCTCTTACATACAGCTAAGGACATTGAGCATGTTCCTGACACTCAGACTGAGGATTGTTATATTGCAATGGAGGCCTTAAGTGAGGTACGGTACACAATGCTAAAAGATAAGAAATAACATAGGAAGCCCATGACTTTGTGTTCTCATGCGTGAAGTTTTTCATCTATAAACATTATCTGAATTTTCATTGCTTGCAGGTATTGCATGCCAAGCAACCTCTTATTGTCTATTTTCCAGACTCTTCTCAATGGCTGTCTAGAGCAGTTCCCAAGTCGGATCGTAAGGATTTTGTCTCTAAGGTGCAAGAAATTTTTGACGGGTTATCAGGTCCTGTTGTTTTGATTTGTGGGCAGAACAAAATTGAATCTGGGTCAAAGGAGAAAGAGAAATTTGTAAGTGTTAAAGATTCTTTTCATGGGATACCGATACATCCGGTTTTGTCCTTACATGTTTATGAATTTGTGGCTAACTTTCTCACAGCTATTTAAAATTTATAGCTAACACTTTTCCTTCTATTTTCCTTTACAAATATTGTGTAATAGACGATGATACTTCCAAATTTTGGGCGCCTTGCAAAGCTGGTAATCCTCTATTCTCTAGGAGTAAAATGAACTTTAACACTTGCATTATTGTGAGTTTTCCTTTGTTTAAACTTGACTGTTCTTTTGTCTCTAGTAGCACACACGAGTTTATAATGGCCCCAGGCAACATTTCTTGATTGACAATAAATAAGGCACCAACTTTTTTTATGTTTGGTTTTTCTTCAAATTTTGCTCTTATGGCTAAAGCCGTATTGAACTTCTTGTTGTACAGCACCTGATAGAATGCAACCTTTTACTTGCCTGACTTAGAAGTCTCACATTCTTGTTTTGGCATGCGTTTCAAAACAGTTTCCAACTGAATACTAGATGGTCTTTCTAGTGCCATTGGTTATTCCAAGTTACCCACTCATGAAATGTCAAAAAGGGATTTGTAAGAGCTGTAAAATGAACAGACCAATTACCCTTTAAAGCAACAAGTATAGTTATTTCGTCAACATGAGTATACTTATCTCGTAAATTTTGTAGCTGCTTGCATTACCAGTTCTTCTTATAGATAGAAACCTGTATTTTAGACATTTGTGGTCATCTATAGCCGATCCTCCTCTTTCTTGTTCTCAACACATGGTTCTTAAGCATTGATGAAATTTCCTTCTAGATATAGAGCAGCGTTATCTCAAAAATGATGGTTTGCTCATCTAGTTCTTCAAATTTCAACTTTGATGCTTTCATGATACTGGAATGAACCATCATTACTATTTTTCTTCTCCTTGGCTAATCAAAAACATTTTGCTGCTCTCGGGGTTCCTATATAGTTCTCATTGTTCAAAATTAAGATACTTGTTACTTGGATTCTAGGCAATATTTATCCAAATATTGTGTTGTCATTTTTTCTCTAATTGACAAATTACGTATTTTCTGTTTCCAGCCTCTCTCTCTTAAGCGTCTTACTGAGGGACTTAAAGCAACAAAGAGATCGGATGACAACGAAATATATAAGCTATTCACAAATGTTTTCTGCTTATATCCCCCGAAGGTAAATGTTGTACTTCCTCTTGTACATAATCTATGATTAGGGAGTTTTTTCGTCCAGATCTTTCATGCATTAATTTTTGCTTTATCTTAACATTTGTGATACTTAAGATGGGCCCAAAGTGATTGGATTGCCTCCTGTATTTCTAGATGGATATATCTTTGCTCAGGTGTAATATGAATATTCTAGTTTCTCTTGAGAAGTGTTAAACTCGATGGGTACATTAGTTGGAGCTTTGTGTGATAGCTGAAATTAAATTATGTATAGGTACATCATAGATATACATATGCAAGTACTTATTTCTTTTCCATGCATCTTCTCTTCCTTTCCTCTCCTTGTCTTCTTTTGCAGGAGGAAGAGGAACTTCAAACATTCAGTAAACAGATTGAAGAAGATGGGAGAATTGTTATATCGAGGAGCAATTTAAATGAATTACATGAGGTATTTTTTTAGTTCTGAAATTGTTTCAATTGGTCAGTGAAGTATTGTGCCATTTAACTTGTTCTTTTGATTCACGCTACTAGTCTGATTTGGTGTTGTCTTGGGGGTGGGTGATGTAGAACAGCCCGTAGGTTCAGAGTAAATAGCCCGTAGGTTTAGAATAAACACTTGAGCAATAGAACAGAGGAGAAATAAGGGATCGAGGAGAAGAATTAGGCCTTCTCCAACCCATGAAGGGTTAAACCCAAATTTTCCCCTTCCAAAAAGTAACTATTTGGGTTTTGCCGGACTCAAATTGTTTTTTCTCCCAACCCTCCGGACTCATTTTTTAAGTCCACACCTTTATTAAATTGTTTAAGAATAGTTTAAGTCTTATTTTTTTAATGGAAAACTTTTCTTCATTTAATCTTTTTATATAACATCATAATTTAATTTTTTGAACAATTTGACCTAAAAAATTAGAAATTCCATAAATTTAATTTTATTCCAAAAGTCAGCAATGTGGGCCCAGTCACTTTTTAAAGTTACTATTAGATTTATAAAAAAAAAAAGAAAAAAAAAAGGAGACATTTGAATTGCAAAGGCACTTCACTAGGAGCAGACACGTGGCATGGCCCAACAGACAAACCCACCAGAGCTGGCCCCAGCGCGGGCCCCAGTGTTTTTCTGATGCACATGGGCTGTGCCACCTCAGCATGGGCTACACTAAATAGTTTTGGGTCCAGGCAATACTTGGACTGGTATTTGGGTCCAAATCTGGGTTTTTCCAAATTTTTTCCCCTTCATTTTCTTGGGTTGGGAGAGGTTTGGGGCAATAATTTGGGATATTTTGGGTTAAGGTCCTTGGGTTGGAGATGGCCTTAGAGATCGAGAGACGAAGGGAAAGGGAAGGAATCAGAGAGTTTAAAGTAAGGAAATTTATCATTAATCAAAGTCTAGGAAAAGGAAAAGTAAACTTTAAGAAATAGGAAAGCAAATTAACTAATAAGAGATCCTTTAATAAGAAGGAATCTTTAAGAATTAGGAAAACTAATCCAAGTAGAAGTAGGAAAAATAATAATATGCATTCTGCATCATTCTCCCCTACCGAAAAAGAACTCGACACCAGCGAGTAGACCAAGATTACGAATGACGACGACGTTTGTAAGTATGGATGATGGGAGGATGGGATGCAGCCAAATCAAGATCATGGAGAGCATCCTGATAACTTTGCAGAAGAGTGGAATCCAACTGGCGAAATTCAGCTTCTATAATCCAAGTATCCTTAGTAGCAGGCCTTCCAACCCAACGAACCAGATAACGGGTAGAACCTCCAGTAGATGAGGCCAGAACTTCATGATCCAAGACATCCTTAATCTGAACTGTAGGGGCAGAACTAGTAGAAGGAATACGCGGCACCATAGGAGGAGTGGAACCCTGAGCAACATACATAGAAATAGGTGGAGAAAAGTTGCCCCAATAAGGAGATAAATCAGGAACATTGAAAATGGGACTTACATGCATATCTGGGGGCAACTCAATCAAGTAAGCATTGGACCCAAGCTTCTTGAACGAGCATGAAGCTTCTTAAAAGATTGCTTAGGAAAACACTCAGGACAAATCCGCACCATAACAATATCCCCTTCCTGAAACTCTTGTTGACGACGATGAGCATTGGCTGCCAGTTTATAAGTGTCGGTGTGCATGGATATCTGCCTATGGACGTCATCATGCAGTTGCCTAATATTTTCAGCAAACGGCGTAGCAGAATCTGAGGCGCGGGCGGCCTCAGGAAGAGCAACTAAATCAACAGGTGATCGGGGAGAAAACCCATGAACAACCTCAAAAGGACTCTTACCAGTACTTTGATTAGCTGAGTTGTTATAAGCAAACTTAGCCATAGGCAACAAGAGATCCCAATTCCGGGGTTTATCCCTAACTAAACAACGGAGTAAATCACCAAGGCTGTGATTAACCACCTCAGTTTGACCATCTGCTTGGGGATGGAAAGTAGAAGAAAAACTTCAAAGTAGTACCCAAAAGCTTCCACAAAGTCTTCCAAAAATAACTAACAAATTTGACGTCACGATCAGAAACAATGGAGACTGGGAGGCCATGCAAACGGACTACTTCCTTAAAAAATAACTTGGCCGCCTAAGAAGCAATTAGTATTTTTGGCACAAGGCAGAAAATGTGCCATTTTAGAAAAACAATCAACTACGACAAAGATAGAGTCATAGCCGCGACTAGTCTTAGGTAAACCAAGCACGAAACCCATACTAAGATCCTTCCATGCGGCATGAGGTGTTGGTAGAGGGGTATATAAACCTGTGTTACGTTTGCGAGCTTTAGCTAGCTGGCGTGTGCGGCATTGGGAGATGAGATGAGCAACATCACGTTTTAACGACGGCCAATAGAAACGATCTTCCACCAAGGCAATAGTCTTATCTTTGCCAAAATGTCCTGTGAGGCCGACACCATGTAGTTCCCAAACAAGGAATTCACGAAGAGAAGTACGGGGAATACACAATTGTGTTCCTCGAAATAAGAACCCATCCCTTGTAATAAAGTCTACATACTCGCGACGGTTACCATTGGAAACTTCATGAAAAATAATTCCAAAATCTGGACAAGACGAATATTCAGTCTTAATATGATCAAACCCGGTTACCTGAACTGTCATTGTGTGCAAAATAGTAGCCATGTGACTAAGGGCATCGGCTGCCTTATTGTCAACTAGGCTCTGATACCAACTGATGTAGAACAGCCCGTAGGTTTAGAATAAACACTTGAGCAATAGAACATAGAAGAAATAAGGGATCGAGGAGAATTAGAGATCGAAGAGACGAAGGGAAAGGGAAGGAATCAGAGAGTTTAAAGTAAGGAAATTTATCATTAATCAAGTCTAGGAAAAGGAAAAGTAAACTTTAAGAAATAGGAAAGTAAATTAACTAATAAGAGATCCTTTAACAAGAAGGAATCTTTAAGAATTAGGAAAACTAATCCAAGTAGAAGTAGGAAAACTAATAATATGCATTCTGCATCAGTGGGGTTCCTTGAACCTCTTTGACCTATTGGATTATTTTTGAATTGCAGGTTCTTGAGGAAAATGAGTTATCGTGCACGGACTTGTTGCTAGTAGATACTGATGGTGTCATCTTGACAAAGCGAAGTAAGAAACCCTGAGTTCCAATTTACCAATATCAATATTTTGATGTCAGAAATGTGTTATATATTGCAGAATTTTCAAACAAAATTTTTAATGACCATGTCTTAATAGTTAATTCTATTATGTTTATTTTCTCAGAAGCTGAGAAAGTAGTTGGCTGGGCGAAAAACCATTACTTGTCATCTTGCCTTCTTCCTTCCATTAAAGGCGAAAGATTGCATCTGCCTCGCAAAAGGTACTTGTTTCATCTGTCATATATTGTGTGTTCAATTTTAAAATAACCCTGACGTTTACCATTCTTGTTATTTTTGTAAAGCCTTGAAACAGCAATTTCACGTTTGAAGGAGCAAGAAACTTTGTCTCGGAAACCCTCTCAAAATTTGAAGGCATGCGTTTAATTGCCTTGTATGACAAATGTTATAACAATTTGAGTTTTTTGTGTATTGTTTCACCTTTAACATATAGAAAACTATTTCAGAACCTTGCAAAGGATGAATATGAGAGCAACTTTGTTTCAGCAGTAGTACCTCCCGGTGAAATTGGTGTTAGGTTTGATGATATAGGTGCTCTAGAGGATGTGAAAAGAGCACTGAATGAACTTGTCATTCTTCCAATGAGGAGACCGGAGCTTTTCTCTCATGGAAACTTGTTGCGGGTATATATTTTAATCTTGTCCATAGTTTCTTCTATGCTTAAGTAAGTGTCTGATCATGTGAAACTTCCTTGCCAGCCCTGCAAAGGAATATTACTTTTTGGGCCTCCTGGAACCGGGAAGACCCTTCTTGCCAAGGCACTTGCAACAGAAGCTGGGGCGAACTTTATCAGTATAACTGGTTCTACTCTAACATCAAAGGTATGCCTTCCAGTATCTAAAATCTACCACTGGTTCGTTTAATTCCATGAACTAAGTACCAAGCTTAATTGTTTTTTGCTTGAAATTAAACATTACTTGTCAAGATTAATTATATGTGAAACGTTTTCTCTGTATGACTGTTAGCTTATCTGATGCAAAAGCTAGCGAACCTCATCTATTTTTTAATGCATTTTCTTCATAGTGTATCTTGTATGCACTTGTCCAGGACTAAGTTGCACTCTTTATGTTTCTTCCACCCCGCCCCACCTAAAAAAACATCCCAAAGCAAACAGTATAATTCCTGGATTACGTTCTCTAGATTACTTTTGTGTTTCAATGGTTTAAATCTGGATTAAAGTTATCCTTCTTAAGCTGGGAGATCTAGTATGCACAATAATGTGCTTGTGGGACTTAATGTATTCTTTCCAGGAGGTGTCTTATAGGTTAGCTGAATCCGCTTTAAAAATCTAGTTAATATTGGCTTATGTTTGGGATTATAGTACTTTTAATTTTCATATGCACAGGATTAGATTCTACTTCATTGAACTTGATATATTTGAATTTGAATATCAATTTTGAGAGAGAGAATTGAGTTTGGTTTTGTGCTTGAAATTGTAGACAAATAAGGAGCTTTATGTTGATTTTTATCTGGGAGATATTTATGTCTTTGTAACTTTTATTAATTTAATACAGTGGTTTGGAGATGCTGAAAAGCTGACCAAGGCTCTCTTCTCCTTTGCCAGCAAGCTTGCTCCTGTCATAATATTTGTTGATGAGGTGAGTTTTTCTTTTCGAGGTAAAAAATGATGTGCAACAAACTAGTTCCTTTTGTTTACTGAAACCTCCTAATATATATTTGAGAAATTTTATGGAGATTGAAAGCATTATATACTGTAGAAAAAGAGTTGTTTTCATTGATGATTGTTATGGGTATGACCCTGGATTTATGACTATCTTGTTATAAATTTATATTGTAGGTTGATAGTTTGCTTGGTGCTCGTGGTGGTTCTTTTGAACATGAGGCAACTAGAAGAATGAGAAATGAATTCATGGCAGCTTGGGATGGATTGAGGTCTAAAGACAGTCAAAGAATTCTTATTCTTGGGGCTACAAATCGGCCATTTGACCTTGATGATGCTGTCATTCGTCGCTTACCAAGAAGGTGTGTTGATTTATAAGAATGCTATCCAGATTGGTTATGGTGGTTTTATCAATTGTTTGTCTCATTTTTTAGGTAGTAGGTACTGCTGATATTGACAGAAAAAAATTCAAGCTTAAACATTTTTACCAAGTTATGTTGGGTTGCTTTGTAGGATATATGTTGACTTACCTGATGCTGAAAATCGTATGAAGATTTTGAGAATATTTCTTGCTCAAGAGAATCTAGAACCTGGTTTCCAGTTTGAGAAACTTTCACATGCAACTGAGGGATACTCTGGCAGCGATTTGAAGGTATTACTTTGATGGTAAATCATGGAATTTCATTGTGGTATATCTCACACATAAAATATTGTTTTTCAGAACCTTTGCATTGCTGCTGCGTATAGACCTGTCCAGGAACTTTTAGAAGATGAAAAAAAGGTACATGCCTTTAGAGATTATCTTACAATATCTGTTTTGGGGCATGTAGCCCAAGATGTTCTTACTAATATGGTAGAAGTAAACATCTAATATGAATTTTTGTGGTTTATAATGTCAATTTCTGGTTGGTTCCATTTGAGTGTTTGAGATGTTATCTCTTTTTTATTTTTATTTTTTTAATGCTTATATGATCTAACTTATCTAACAAGTTTTAGCTGTTATTTTCCGAGTTTTCAGCCTTGTGCTGCACACCTTCATCTTTATGTGCTACGTGAAAAAATGTTTACTGATTTAACTTTCCCTACTTGGTGGTGTTTGGTCACTCATCGTACAGGAAAGCAGAAGTGATGTATCCCCAGCGTTAAGGCCGCTTAATTTAGATGATTTTATTCAATCAAAAGCGAAGGTAAAGAACTTAAGTTATATAATTTTGTTATTCCTTTATGTTTAATACTTACTATCCTGTGACATAATGGTCGCGAAGAGGCTGTTTAAGCAACAAGTTTGTCATATTACCATGGGAAAAATATACTTGCCACAAGGACGGACACAAATACTCTTTATCTTCCCCATGGATGTGGACACGTTTCTGGACATACCACTTCCGTTTGTGTTTTTGTTTTTGAATATATTTATCTCTGTTAATTACAAGCACTAATTATTACTGATATGGCGGTTGTTTATTTGTAATTTGATTATGTAGGTTGGGCCATCAATTTCCTATGATGCTTCAAGCATGAACGAACTTAGGAAATGGAATGAACAATACGGAGAAGGCGGAAGCAGAAGAAAATCACCATTTGGTTTTTGAAACTGACCTTACAGGAGTTATTTTTCCTTATATATTCTTAGAGAGAGAAAGGCCTACCTTGCAGGCTTCTCTCTTTATCTATTCGTGGAGGAAGAAGAAAAAAAGCCCCCAACTGCGGAAGCTTTTCGTTCTTTATGCATTCTTGGAGGAAAACGAAAGAAGATAAAATCCCAACTTTGGAGGCTTAGTTAACATTAGGAAGAAAGCCCTCTTTTTTCATCCTTTTTGAGCGGATGAGAGAGAAGGCCTCAACAAATATTGTACTATCTTGTAGTTTCATAGAATTTTTTATTTTTTTCTCAATTTTCCTTTCCCTGTAAAATAACACCATTACCAGAACTATTGTTTTTTTTTTTTTTTTTTTGGTTGGTCAAGCAGAACTATTGTTTTAGTAACACTTTTAGTTATGTCAACGAATATAGTACTGCCTTGACCACCCGAGTGTTTTCTTTTAGGTATTTTAAAGACATATATAAAGCAAGGACCACTAGTGTAGTTTTCTTGGAGTAATTGCTCCTCCAGACAAGGTTTTAGGTTTGAGCCTTAACATCCGTGTTTTGTGTTTGAGTTTAATATATTATTGCCACTGCTCGTGAAAAAGACAGAGAGAAAGAGCCGGAGCGTAAGTTTCTAAACTATTTGTATTCTGAAAACTGGGATTGGTGGAGTTTTAACTTTCATCCAACAGTCGTGCAAATCTAACTTAAACTTGTAAGTAGAAAATTGTGGGAAAAGCAAAGGACACTGCTTTTATTTAAAATTCCATTTCCTTGGTCATATTAAGGAGTTTAGGCAATCTCTAGCCTTGGGTCATAGGCTAAATATAGCCCTAAAATAATACAAAACTCATATCCAGTTATGAGCTATAAAAAAATTTGCCAATTTTGGAGGGTTACAATTAGCCATTTAGCCATCTGACTAGGCTACTTGTAGCCCAATTATAGCTCATGCCGAATTTTTGTGTGGCCCCAGTGTATGTACTTTCTAAGAAGAGAAAGTATCACGCGTGAGCGTAAGCACGAAACATATTGTATGTACTTTTTAAGAAGAGAAAATATCACGCGTGGGCGTCAGCTAGCCATTAGTTTTTTTTTCTTTTAACCTTTTTAAATGTATGTAAATTTGTTTTGTTTTTAAAAGAATTTATGACGGTCATAACCATTTGAAACGTTACTTTTTTTTGTTGTTGTTGCTTTTTTTACATTTTTAATGTATATAAAATTTCTTTGAAAAAAATTATAAACAATTGGTTCTGACCGTTGGAAGGGCTAAATTTATAGTCCTGGACTACATTCCGTCTAAATATTACTCCATCCCGCCCCCCCTTGTGTTCAACGCCTTCCCATTGACCCCTTAAATGAGCTTGCGTGGTAGGAAAAGTGAGCCAATTCACACACGTGGTGGTGCTTATGTGGAAAGAGATGAGTGTTGTCTCAAAGAGGGGAATTAAAAGGGGTTCTTTGTCAATAAGGTTCAAAATAGCTTTGGATATTTGGATTTTGGCAAGAAAAATGGCGCGACGACAATATGTTATATTTTATAGCTGCCAGTGTAGGAATCCATGTCGGGTGAAGACATCGTGGACTGAAGCTAACCCATGAAGGAGGTTTCGATTCTATTGAAAGGTAAGGAATTGACATATTTGTTGGATTTTAAGTTTGAATATGTGTGTTTTCCCGATGTTGATATATGGGTTAATTGATATAGGGGAGGAACAATGATTGTGAGCATTTTGAGTGGTACGATCCTGAGATGTGCCCCCGTTCTAAGGCCATCATACCATGGTTGCTGAGGAATCATACAAGACTGGAAGAAGAAGTGGTTGTTCTTCGTGCAAAGCAGAAGAAATTGTGGGTAGTTTTGGTTGTTAGTTGGTTTTTGGTTTTTGCTTGAGTTTTGTGGTAGATCTCATGTGTTTCAATGAAAGGAATGTAAACGAAACATTGGAAGCACATGTGTTTTGTGGTATATCTCATTTGTAATTTTAGTTGTTAAAGAAATGAAAATGAAACATTGGAAGCACTTTGGTAAATTACAACCTTACATAGCCGTATGATCATTTTTTCCCTAAGCCATTATACATAACAAGCACTAAATTTAACATTTAACAAGCAATAAAAGGAAATTACAATATTGTATTGATAAATCTCCAAATTACAAGCGCAAATTGTCCCTAAACAACTTACATTCCAAGCACAAAATATTTGTCATTTCTCTCACTTTCCAATCTCACCCACACCCTTCACACCTCGAAGACCCCACCCTCCCTTATTCATCGTCTGTGCAATTTCTCACCACACCCACCCTTACTCTCGATAAGGAGCTTGAATGAGGGTTTTTTAAAGAGTCAAAAATACCCCTTGCATGTTCAATTTATTTTTATTTTAATGGGAAATTGGATGGTGTTAGGTCATATGACATTTTATGAATTTTGAAAAATTAATGTGACGTTTCTCTTAAAATTTTATTTAAGGTGACAAATTGAAATTGGTGTATAAGTTCAGGTGACATTTAAAGTTTTTCCTTTATTTTTTTCACTTAAAAATAAACTAAGCAACTTGAATATTTTGATAAAACCTTGTTCAATCTTTAAATGAGATCACAATCATTTTCAAATGTGTATAAGTTTAGTAATCATAATTTATAGTAAAGAAATACTCAGGTTAATAAATTTTATTTTATTTTATTTATTTTTTGGACTTAATAAAAGCTAAACCTATACGGGGCTATTTGTTACAGGCTTGGCTCGGACTAGCTTAAACTAAATTTAGTCCTATATTTGTTTCATGTAATCCAAGTATTGAATGGGATTTGCTACCGGGTCCACAAAAAACACCTCCTTATGTGGATACTAATAAACTCATGTGGAAGGGAGGATTGCCTCGTCTCATGCTCACTAATGTATAAGATGTATATATTATATTGTAATAATAATAACATATATATATATATATACTTAGAAAAATAAAATAAAAAATAGTTTTAGTCCAAACATACACCAAATGTATGATAAGTGTTAGCCAACCTAGATCAAGTCAAGTCAAATCAAGACAATCCCTAAACATAGTCCATGTCAAGATAATTATACGTAACGAACGAGGCCTACAAGTATAATATGGACTATATAACTTAATTTTTATACTTATTTGATAAAGAGTGCTTGTTGTGACAAATGAAGCCAAACAAAACGAGAGCTCACCACCACCACTAAACCTGTAGGATAGAACCCACAAATTATATTTTAAAAGCAATTACAGTTGTGTTGTGGTATTGGAACATTGAGGCTAAAAGTCTCTCAAATGAAAACCTACTTTACCAATTAGGATTAATCGTTTTATTAGTTCCTAAATTTAGACCCAATTTGCATTTGAGTACCTCAATTTCCAAAATGGTTCATATGGTCATTTAACTTTAGTTTCGTTAAGACAAATGGTCATGCCATCAATTTTGTTAACTTTTATGTTAAGTGTAGGGGCCAAATGGTATTATTATTTTATCAAAATTGATTAAAATAGGAATAAATTTTTAAAAAAACTAATAAATTAAAATTAAACTCTCTCTTTCCCCCTCTATCTCGATTTTTACTCCCCAAAAACTTGATTTTTTTTTTTGTTGGTTTTTTATTTGATTTTCTTTTATTATTATTTTAAAGATATGATTTTTTGTTCATTTTTTTGGTTTTAATATAAAAATACCAATTTGCCCCTGCATTTAACAGAAAAAGTTAACAAAATTAACGGCAGGACCATTTGTCCAAACGAAACTAAAGTTAAAGGACCACTGGAACCATTTTGAAAATTGAGGTACTCAAATGCAAATCGGGTCAAAATTCAAGGACTAATAAAACGATTAACCCTTACCAATTAATAACTAAAAAAATGACTTAGGAACCAAAACAATAAGAACATGAAAACTTAATGCCATTTTGAGATTGCTATCACTTTTTATTTATAAGTAATGGACTCGGATGTGTATTATAATTATTTATATCTATGACTTCTCATACATTTGGAATTATTTCAATTTCTAATACTTTTAGTGACACATATATTATCAAAAAGTAGATTACTTGACAACAATGTTAATAAAGTTTGATGTCAAATATTATTATAATAATTTTTTACCATTATTCCCCTATTATTATTTATTCTCTTCCAAAATTTTGCTCACTATGGGGCCTTTTATTTGTTTTTTTTTTTATAGTACAAATGATAATCTAAACTACATGGAAAAAAGATTTCTAACACACACACACCTAAGACCTTTGATCTGCAAGTCAATATCCTTTTTTACTTGACTAGATCTCGTTGGCCCCATTTATTTATAAAATAAAATAAAAAATATTGAATAATGCTTCTCTTACTACATTTGTATACCACCTTATGCGGCAGATGAGGTGGACAACCCCATATCAATTAAAATTATTTAACATCTTATTTTATTTTATGATTTATTAACACCTTAAAAAAATTGTCAACTAAACTATCTTTATTAAAATACACTTCATTGATTTAATTGATGTAACATATGATATGAATATGTCACATCATGTGGTATTGAAATATGGGATAAAAATGTAGTAAGTGTAGCATTACTCAATAATATTTGACCTTTAGATGAAGTTAAATTTTTTACAAAGTACGAAATTATGACTTAGGGCCAGTTTGGCATTGCTGTGCTGTGAAAATAATCGCTCTTAGATTTGCTGTGAAAGAAATCAGTTGTGGGATAAAGCAGTTTGGTGTTTGGTAAACTTTTTGTTAAAATTGTTGTTGGTACTAATTCCCGCATAATCAGAAAATAATTCATGCATAATTATTAAACTCAACGCCTCTTTGAAACTGATTCATGTATAATCAAAAAATGAAAGCATATTATTAGCTGTTTTTCCTTATAGTTTTCTCTCATAGCAATTTTTAATAATAAGTGATTTTCTTATAGTTTACCAAACGGGTTGGGCTTTCCAAAATTTTTAAAAAATCACTTATCACCCGAAATAAGCAATGTCAAACGAGCACTTAAATTATTAATGTTACTGATTATATAATCTCACGAATGAACGGTGCAGATTCAAAGGACTCAAAACGCACGCTTACAAGCCTTGACCAAAAAATAGCACACGCTTGCCTGTAAAAAACCCTAACCCCCTCACCCATTCGAAATTATATAAATAGAGAGCATCGACGAGTACTACTATCATTCCTTTCCACCGCTCTCACAAAAACCCTACACCCTAAACCTTAGGGTTTTTCAGAGCATAGCCTCCGCCCCTCTTTTTCTATATTCCTTTCGTTTTTCATATCTAAACCCTAGATTACCCTCTCAAATGGGCAAATCAAGCAAGAAGTCAGCCTCCAAAGTATGGTTCTTTCCAGCTGTTTTGGCTTGTGATGTCTTTGCTTTTGCTTCAATGGTTTCGTTTTTCTAACTAGATTTTTATGTTTTTGTACAGGTCGATGCAGCTCCTGCTGTAGTCCCACCTTCTAAGTCTGTCAAGAAAGGTATCAATTCTTTGACGTTTTGGAATATTTTCTTATAATTTAACTGGGTTTACTCACTTTACTGTGTGAGGATGATATGTCTATGGGATGCTGGTATAATTTAAAGTTTAGTTTTTTTACATGGTTCGTTTGTTTTGATATATTTTTTTCGGCTATTAGCTTATAAAGCTCTTTTGGTTGTGGTTATGTTGAGAAGGTAAGAGAGAAGCCGAGAATGTGATAGAGAAGGCGGTGAATGTAAAGAAGCAGAAGAGGGATGAGGGTGTACAGCAGGCTATTCAGAAGAAGAAAGTTGAAGCAAAGACACAAAAGAAGAAGGAAGAAACTAGTGGTTCTGAGGAGTCGGATTTGTCTTCATCAGACTCTGATGTAAAGGTATATTACATAATTTATTGTATTGTTTATTGTTTAATTTCGTATTTGTTTGCATTCTTTTATGTTGGCTAATGTGCTATTGTCTGTTTGATTGCTTCTTCACATATGAACTTAAATGTCTTAATAAAGTTTCCGTTTTTAAGATTATCTGTTTAAAAGTGTTATCATGTTTTCTTGAGGAATTGGATTTCATCATTTTGGTTATGCGGCATGGACATCGTTTTGGTTATTGGGGAACTGGATTTCATCATATTGTAACACAAATCTTCACATTTACTTCTTTGTTAATGGCTTATATTGCTGTAAAATGATTTTCAAAGTTTTCCCTGAATGTTAGAGCTATATTTGGTTTATGACGATCTTGCAACATTGAAATTTTATATTAATTGACATAGATCTATTTTCCTTTATTCGTACTACATAAAGAATAATAACTTATCACCTTATTCTTTCACAGAAACCCGCTCCAAAAGCTGCTAAAAATGGTAAAGGCATCCCATCCAGCAGTTCTGACTCTTCAGATGATGATTCTGATGAAGTGAGTATTGTTTTTTTTTTACTTTAAAGACTGCGGGGCTGATGACTCCAATTTATTTGTTAGATACTTATTTTGCGTTATATGACTCCAGAAACCTACTTCCAAGCCTTCTGCTCCTTCAAAAAAGTCTGTTCCTGCTAAAAATGGGACAGCTGGAGCTGGTGTTAAGAAAGCTGCTCCATCCAGCAGTTCAGATGAATCAGATGAATCTGATGAGGAAGAAGTGAGTAAAGTTTTCTAAATATGACTACCGATTTATATAAATGATGGGAAATCATTTGGCATTTCTAAATGTGTATATTTGATTTTAGAAAACTTTACTCACTTCTTCCTCATCAGAAGAAGTGAGTAAAGTTTCTAAATATGACTCTCGATTTATATAAATGATGGGAAATCATTTGGATTTTTCTAAATGTGTATATCTGTCCGATTTTAGGTTCCTAAAACCAAGGTAACTGCCAAGAATGGCCCAACTGCAGCTCCAAAGAAGAAGGCTGACTCAACTGACAGCTCAGATGAGTCAAGTGATGATGATGTGAGTTTTGGGTTTGGGTTTAGGGTTTTAGGGTTTAGGGAGCTTCTATGCTGAAATGTGTTCCTGTGTTTGTAGGAAACCCCTGCAAAGGTTACTTCCCAAGTGCCTGTTGCTACGAAGAAAGGTCCAGCAGTGGCTGCTAAGAAGGAGGACACTAGTAGCAGCTCTGAAGAGGAGAGTGATGACGATGAGGTGTGAGCCCATGCTTAAATATTTTAATTCCATAATGGAATTAAAATATAGGTTTAATTATTTTAAATTGTGAAGTTATACTTTATGCATTTTAGAAATTAGTTTGAGTTTTAATCTCTCTGAGCATGTCTAGGAAGAAATTGTGAATAAAGTATCCGCTGTAACTCCTAAAGGGAAGGAGGATTCTACTGATAGCTCCTCTGAAGATAGTTCAGAGGATGAGAAGGTTTGTTCTTTTCACTTTCCTTTTGGAATGTGTTGGAGCTAGTGAACAAGTTATACCTGTATTGTTTACTTTTGTAGGTTTTTTTTTTTAGTTCCGACATTAGAGCCATTGAAAGGTTTCTCCTAGAGGATGAGACTAATAATGGTTCTGTTTTATATTCTTTTAGCCTTCATAGAGGTCCCATGACAGAGTAAAATTTTCTTGCGGCAGGTAACAGCTAAAGGTGTTGCCCCCACAGCTAAGAGGGCTCAACCATCAAAAAAGACCGATGAGAGTTCAGAAGAAAGTGATTCTGATGAAGACGATGATGATGAGCCTCAAAATAAAAAGCCAAAGGTGTCGGTGTGTGACTTCTTTCAGCAAATCTTTTTTTAATTCTCTTCACAGTTTACCTTGATTCATGTAATTGATTAAGAAGTTGCATATATTGTTTCTCGAACCAAGGCTACTTCAAAAGCTGCAAAACCAAGTGCAAAAGCTGCTCAGAAGGATGTCACTTCTGAAAGTTCAGAGGAGGATAGTGACGATGATAGTTCAGATGAGGAGCCCTCAAAGGCAGAGAAAGTAAAGAAGGTTTGAAATTTTGGTTTTTATGGGTGTAAAATTTGTTGAAGTTGCCATTTGTACAGTATTGGATTAATTATTATGGAATTTATGGTCATGCTACTTGTGGATTCTTGCAGCCTTCCCAAGTGTCGAAGAAAGATAGTAGCGAATCTGATGAGTCTTCATCATCGGAAGAAGAGGAGGATGAACCTGCAAAGACTCCAAAGAAAAAGGTAATTGTTGACTGTTGCTTATACTTGTGTTATTGTCTTGTGACAATGGGCTACCTATCGGTATCCACCTTGTTCACTTATTTTCCGTACTCATGTATTTCCTGCTAAACAGAGGTTTTACTGTACTGATGAACAATTAAGATTGGAAATATGGTCTCAAATGTATGTAGCTCATGTTATACAAAATTTTGTGTGAACAGGATACTGATGTTGAAATGGTAGATGCTGATTCGAAGTCCGAGAAGAAAGCTGTAATTGATCTTTTCTGCTTTGTAGATTGTATTTTCTGCTTGCCCAAGATATTTGTTGTGTTCTAATTTGTAATAATATTTGTGCAGCCCAAAACCCCTGCTACTCCTGAAGCAACAACTTCCAAGACCTTGTTTGTTGGAAACCTGTCATTCAATGTTGAGCGGGCTGATGTGTATGTGCAGAATGATTTTAAGCTTGTGTTTCTTTTTAGGAGGATTTCATCTAATTGTACTTTATGTGCAGTGAAAATTTCTTTAAGGATGCTGGTGAAATTGTTGATGTCCGTTTCACCACAACTGAAGATGGGGTGTTTAGGGGCTTTGGGCATGTGGAATTTGCCACATCAGAAGCAGCACAGAAGGTAGGATCTTTTTCCTGATTTGTGGAATCTAGCTCTAGTGCTTTCTATTTTCTGTGTGGCTAATGTAACAATCATCGTTGTTGCAGGCTCTTGAATTAAATGGTGTGGAGCTGCTGGGCCGTGGAGTGAGACTTGATCTTGCTCGTGAAAGGGGTGCTTATACCCCACAGAGCGGGTACTTTTTAGCTCTTAATTGCTACATGCAATGTGCTGATTTGATGATCTCATTCATTTTGTTTCTTCTGTTTCTTCATTGGTCATTTTAGCAAAGAGGGGAACTCATATCAGAAGGGTGGACAAGGCCAGTCTACAATATTTATTCGAGGTTTTGATACATCCCAAGGGGAGGATGAGGTAATGTTGTACAAGAATCTGTTGCTTTGTTGTATTTAATGGTATAATATCCATATTCTTGTGCAAATGTAACTAGTTTAAGTTTTACAGATCAGGAGCTCCCTGCAAGAATTTTTTGGTGGTTGTGGAGAGATAACAAGGTTGTCCATCCCAAAAGATTATGAGACTCAAGCACCCAAGGGGTTTGTACTATTTCTTTTGGTGGTTCATTTCTCTTTGTTACGTATTTGATGTCGAATATTTTCCTCTACAGTTGATGTTACTTGACGTGGTTTTTAGGAATGTTGGTCACTATCTAAGCAAAAGCTTTATTTACTATTTTTACCAAAAAAAGCATTACTATTTTCTTAGCTCGACCTGATCTTTCTTTAGGTGTCTGAGGCTGATGAATTATATCTATAAAATTGCAGGATGGCTTACTTGGAGTTCCAGGATGGGGATAGTTTCAAAAAAGCTCTACAACTTGACCAATCTGACTTTGGAAACAGCACCTTGACAGTACAAGAGGCCAAACCACGAGCTGAGTTTGGTGGTAGTGGCAGAGGTGGTGGTGGCAGGAGTGGTGGTGGCCGTTTTGGTGGTAGGGACAGTGGTGGCCGTTTTGGTGGTAGGGACAGTGGTGGCCGTTTTGGTGGTAGGCGTGGAGGTGGAGGTGGCCGGGGTTTTTCTGGAGGACATGGTAGAGGAGGACGTGGAGGATCGAACAAGCCAAATCTAGCTGCTCCTGGAACAGGTTCGAAGCTTTTTATCCTCTTTTCATTTTCTACATTTGATATGCTGAACTTTTCTTAAGCTGTAGCTTATATATTTGGATATGCGATATGCAACATTCGGTAATTAGTGTTTGCCACCTCCTTTGAAGATGCAAAATTGGTTTCATAATAGACTTTGATAAGCACTTTGATGGCGCCTAATTGGTTTTCAGTTGTGACTCTAAATTAAGCTTCTAATAACTTCCATTATCTGATGTGCAGGGAAGAAGACTACCTTCAGTGAGGATTAGTTATGCCAAGAGAAAGATTTGGAGCTTTTGTTTAACTGTTATTATTATTATTATTTTTAATTTTATTTTGCAAGGCATGTCTGGTTTTGACTTGAACTTCGACATGAACTATAATGTGAGAGTGATCAGTAGAATTTCTGGAATTGACGTTATGAATTAATTTTGAGCATTAATATAGTATTTTTTACTTCAAAATTTTCAACCTTTGTAAGTGCATACTCAGTCAAATCACAGTATACCTGGATGTGGGGAGCTGAATCTATTTTTATTTGCCCCATTACTTACCTCTCTAACTGGAGGGAAGAGATGGCACATGCATTTGATTATATTTGAATGGAGAGAGGAGAAAGAAAGTGTTTGTATTCTCTGACATTTGTGGGCAAGAAACGCACAATATGTTGAGTTAGGGTGTTCAACTGAGGCCTGCATTGTTAGGAAAGACAAATGGTAAATGGTCTTTGATTTTCATGCCGTTGAGCAATGCTGGCTTTTTCAAAGAAAAGTGTACATTACAAATTATTGGTATCAAAATTTGATACAAGCGTCTGCCTGGCCCAGAAAAAGTCGGTGCTCGACTCTTTATGGTCTCCTTGAGAAACGTGTTACATTGCATCCGCGGGGTGAAATGAAATAGGAAGGGGTCTGCTCGAGACAGTTGCACGATGATATCTCTAGTTGCTTACATGACTAAACGTTGGTTCTGTTTCTTCTCTCTTTTTATATTGTTTTGGATGGTCAATGGTAGCTTAGGATGGAAATCTTTGCTTGAGGGCCACCTTGGATGTAAACGAAAGTGCACTCTGAGGCAGGCTGCAAGACCTTTTGCCATTGAAGAAGCTCATAGGTGTTCTTTTCCGGAGTTGGAGAGAGACCCCATAAAGGCCCTTGCAGGTTTTCAATCATCAGCTTAACATCTGTTACTGGTTTCTGCGATGTGTTCTTCAATATCACCTTGTGGCGATAATATGTCATTTTTCCAATAGACCATGTGTTGCTTATTGAGTGAATGAATTTGATTGGGGTGCCTGCAGAAAACCAAGTCAACATATAATCTGCTTCATTAGCATTTGCAAACCAACCAACCATCTTCGCATCATAGCATTTCATACTGCAAAAAATACTGAGCAAATTTACCTGATACTTTGTTGGGTACTTGTTTTTCATGTTGATTGGGACCTGTAAGGTGGAAAGTATGAGCAATGCAGACCATCTTTTATATTTCTTTCTGGAAAGTGAATATCAAAATTCATAAAAATATTGAAGACTCACTTGGACTTGGTATGGTTTGGTGGTGGGAGTTTGGTGATCCTCTGTTATAACCTGTAACATAAAAACTCAAGAATTAGCCAACATCAGAGGTGATGCTAATTAAACCTCAGATTAGATAGAGGATTATGTCTCAGGAGGATTAGTTAATTAGTCAATTTGACATTGATGATTGATGGTGAAAATGGTAGGTACCTGGAACATTAATTCCATTTAAACTTTGCAACTTAGAGAAGAGGCCAATAAGGGGACCAGAGCCAGAAAGTGTAGGCTCAGTCTCTTCGTAAGAGGAGCGGTCGTCAGAGAAGTTGTCATTCTGGTCAGGACCTCCCACAAGGGCGCCATAGATGACATTAGGATTTGCCTGGGGGCGATGATACCATGTCTCAAATCCTTGCACACATCCAACCACAGACTGCAGGACAGACACATCCGGAATGGAAGCACCTCTGTGGTGCACATGAACTGGATATTTTGAGCCAAACCCAACTATATAGCTCATTGACTTGGGGTTTTTACCAAGTATGTAGTCTGCCTGTGACTTTGCAAAACTCAGAAGCTCTTGAGGTTGAATTTGTCCTTCCGGGCAAGTGAGCTTGGCATTTGCAGCAGAGAGATATTCAGAGTAAACAGCTAGAAGAAATGATGCAGAAGTCACATACTGCAAGTTGTTCCATTCACGGACGTACAATAGCCCCCCTGGTTTTTCAGTTCAAGAAGAAAGTATCAAATCAAAGAGTAGTTAGTTTAGTTCTCTAATATTTGAATTAGGAACAAATAAGCACATAATGGTTTTTTGTTGTAAGTTCTAACCGGGAGTTTTGTGGACATTGTAGCCTTCATTTTTTTGGAGACAAGCGCAGGCAAAGTAATCTGCTTTGGCCTGATATTGCTTGAGGGTGGAAGTATAAGCACCGCCTTTGCCCTCCAACAACACCTTGGAGAGAAGGATTTGGACACCAGCATACTTGTTGTCCCAAGAGAATTCTTTGACAGCCCATCCAGTTCCTCCCATATACACGGCATTGTCCACTACATACTTGAGGTAGTACTCTTCGTTCGTTGCTTGGTAAAGCCATGCAGCAGCCCACAGTAGTTCATCCTGTATCAAATTAATTCATTAATTACAAAATAAAAACAAAGATACAACTGTTTGTCTTGTGACTTGCTTGACCTATTGGAAAAAGAAAAAGAAAATATATACATAGAATTAATGCACGTACCGAGTAGCCTGATGAAGTATAGAAGTTCTTAGCAGACCCAATGGACTCATCGTATAGACCTCTGAATCTATCCGCAAACGTGAAGAGCTGCAATAAGTTGCAAAGAAATTGAGATCATTCATGGAGGCAAATTAACTCCAACATGATATATAGCAGAACAAATATAAAATTATATATCTAGTGTTTTGAGATGACGAGATTAATTACCTGCTTTGCATGAACTAGGAGGAGAGCAGAGTAGGACGAGTTGTAAGGCTGGAAAGCTATGGCAGCTGATGCCAAGGCAGCTGCAGTTTCTCCAGCAAGGTCTGAACCAGGATGATTTTCATCAATCTTGTACGCAGTTCTTGGAGTTGTCATGTCTTCTGGACGCTCCCAGCAATAGTGATCCGAATCCCCATCTCCTACCTGATCATCATCATCATCATCATCATATGTTTACAATTAATTAATTAACGCCACATGATTAATTTTCTGTTTAGCCAAATTAAAACAGTTAGGTGGTCTACCAATACCAAAGCAGGCAGCTATAGGCTCTCATTAATTCAACAGAAGAAATACATACATGAAATGGGTGAGCAAACAGAAACTAGTCTGTGATATGCAGGCAGCCAAACATGCATACCTGTCCCCAGAGAACATTAGGTTGTGGATGTGCTTTCATGAAATAGTCAGTGCCCCATCGGATGGCCCATAAGGTTTGACCCATTTGGGCTAAATCTGTGATTTCCTTCCTGAACTCAATAGCTCCCCATGAAAGCATTGTCACTGTAAATGCCATCGGCAGTCCAAATTTCACATGATCCCCTGCATCATAATACCCTCCAACCAAGTTCACCTGCATTGCATTGCATGCACACAATTTATATCATAATCTTGTACATGTAATCGATGCCTGATCATAGATATACATGTAAAAATTCATATAAACTATTCTAATTAATAATTACCCCTTGAGCAAGGCCGTCCGTGAGTCCCGAGTCACCGCGCCATTTGACTCTCTGGTCTGAGGGCAGTTTCCCTGACCTCTGTGCCTCGAAAAACATCAAGCTCTTGTCAAGAGCCTCGCCATAGGTGATGTCCGTGGCCATGGCTGCTTCCAGATGAAGAACTCCAACTAGTAGCAATGCTACCAAGACGCACGGTGTAAGCTTGCAGTTCCTCATGGCTTAAGGAATATTAACGTCCAAGGTATATTTGGTAGGTCTAGCTAGCTTGGCTACTAGTGTCCTCTATGCATGCATATATATATAGATGCAGAAAGCATATAGAAATTCATTAAGGAGATAAGAAATTGGGTCTGAAAATTCTACAATCATTTTTATAGAAGTAGAGCATCCCACGTTGTGATTGATTGACAATAAAATATTATATCATATGAAATTTATCCATTCAAGGTAGTACGCCATTAAAGTAGAGCTTCGCACGTTCAGTTGTGCATGTTTGTTTGTTGTGAAACTTCAACTATATGGTATTGGTGGTGGTGCTAAAGGTCAAGCCTGTCTGTCCATCTCGACCGTTCATCAACCATTGAATTTGTGTGTGTCCAAAACTCAAACAAACATATACATATACATATACAAATATATAAAATTCATTAATCGAGCAACTGAATATTCTCACAAAATCTTCTGATTAAAGATGTAAGACGTAGAAAAGTGGAGTCATATCAACAAGCTTAGGTTTAATTAATTTAACACCAATTAGTTAGAAAAAATTGTTATATGTAACTATACTAATTCAACATGTTTATCATCCGTATGACAAAATGTGTCACCCACGATAGCTTATGTAAACTAATAGGTAAGTGAGAAATATCAAAGGCATGTTTTAAAGTGATTATATGGAGAAGCACATTGGAAATGCTTCTCCCTAGAAGTGACGAGCCAATTACTGTGTTATGTTGAGAACGGACACTTAGAAAATATTGACACTTGATTATAAAATTTTAGAAAAAATCCAATTCTAGAGAGAGCAAATAACAATATTCCTTCTTAATTATTAAAAAATTGAAATTCATCTAATGGAATTTACTATATAATCTAACGTATTGAAAATCTATCCTTTTTTGTGTGTGAACATATTGATATTATAATTTCGTCTGCTTTCTTATTATGTCGTCCAACCAACTTTGAATTTTGAATTATTTATTATCATATGAGAATCGACTATTGGCACCGTGCACCACACACAATACGACATGCGCACGTTCGTCGTTAGAAGCCTTCACCCATATGATACGAGTTGACCCGGCCGTACAAGGAATAAGGCTGCAGAAACAGGAGAGGGCCACTAGGCCCAAAACGACAAAACCAAAGCCTTCCCATTAATTTTAGGATAATTAATTCAAAAGCAACAGTAATTAATTAGAGTTTTAACATTGCATAATTAATCTCGACATGAAAATTACACGCACTCTCTGTGTCGGTGTCTCCTGATTTCTCCAAAATCGCCCTTTCATTTTCTCGTACTCTCTCCCTCCCAGAATTGAGAACTCCATCACCTGCTTTACGGCGACAGGTCCTCCAGTAATTACCTCAAATTCCATGGCGGTTGTTTAGTTAATTAATACAAAAAGTAAGGATCAGAAACTCGCCGGAGAAGACCAAGATAAAAGTATGGAGTCTCCGGTGGCGACACCGGAGTCGATCTTTCTAGAAGACTTCGGTCAAAAGGTTGACCTGACGCGGCGAATCCGGGAGGTTTTAGTGAACTATCCCGAGGGGACGACGGTGCTCAAAGAGCTCATTCAAAACGCCGACGATGCCGGCGCCACCACCGTCCGACTCTGCCTCGACCGCAGGCTTCACGGTACCGACTCCCTTCTATCGGAGACCCTGGCGCCGTGGCAGGGCCCCGCGCTCTTGGCTTACAACGACGCCATCTTCACGGAGGACGACTTTGTTAGTATTTCGAGGATCGGCGGCAGTAGCAAGCATGGCCAGGCCTCAAAAACCGGCCGATTCGGGTAAATTTTTCTTTTTTAAATTTTCATTAGCATTAGTTTTCTTGGTGGGTCAGGAAAGAAATTGGGGTGCTCGACAATTCTTGCTATTGGCGGGAAAATGAGACTGGTTTCTGATTTTTTGTTCAATTTTTGTCTAATTTTTAGGGTTGGATTCAACTCCGTGTACCATTTAACTGATTTGCCGTCGTTTGTGAGCGGGAAGTATGTGGTATTGTTTGACCCCCAAGGCATTTTTCTTCCAAAGGTTTCTGCATCCAATCCCGGGAAGCGAATTGACTATGTTTCTTCTTCGGCCATCTCTTTGTACAAAGACCAGTTCTTTCCTTACTGTGCTTTCGGTTGCGACATGAAAACACAATTTGCCGGAACTCTATTCCGTTTCCCTCTGAGGAATGCAGAGCAGGCAGCAACCAGCAAGCTTTCCAGGCAAGAGTATTCCCAAGACGACCTTTCTTCCTTGTTTCTTCAGCTCTATGAGGAAGGAGTTTTCACGTTACTTTTCCTAAAAAATGCCTTGCGTATTGAAATGTATGTGTGGGAGGCCTGGGACAATGAGCCCAGGAAGCTTTACTCGGTCTCTGTCGGTTCCGCGAGTGATGATATTGTTTGGCATCGGCAAGCTGCGTTGAGATTTCCCAAGTCAGTAAACTCTACAGAGAGTCAGGTGGACTGCTATTCAGTGGACTTCTTAAGTGAGTCAACAATTGGGACCCAATCTGAGAAGAAGACAGATAGTTTTTATCTAGTTCAGACACTGGCATCCACATCCAGTAGGATTGGTTCCTTTGCAGCTACTGCGTCTAAGGAATATGATATTCACTTGCTGCCATGGGCATCAGTTGCAGCTTGCATATCCGATAATTCAGCACATGTAATTTGCGATATATGAGACATTCCTTGTTTTTCTATTTCAATGCATTTCAATTTCTTGCAGTCTCTCATAAGTTTTACCTTCCTCTTAGTTTTTACATTACTTTCTGCTTTATAACATCCTAGAGAACTTATATTGGTGCAATGTGATTTTAAACAGAATGATTCTCTTAAGCTTGGCCGGGCATTCTGCTTTCTCCCTCTGCCCGTTAGGACTGGCCTCACTGTGCAAGTTAATGGATACTTTGAGGTCTCGTCGAATCGTCGTGGCATCTGGTATGGGGCTGACATGGACAGAAGTGGAAAAATCCGTTCTGTATGGAACAGGCTTCTTTTAGAAGATGTTGTGGCACCTGCGTTTATGCAACTTCTTCTTGGTGTACGGGGACTGCTAGATTCCAGGGACTTGTACTATTCCTTATGGCCAAGTGGTTCTTTTGAAGAGCCATGGAGTATTCTTGTCGAGCATATATACAGAAACATTTCTAGTGCTCCTGTGTTGCATTCAGATCTTGAAGGTGGAAAATGGGTGTCGCCAGTAGAAGCTTTTCTACATGATGATGAAGTTACTAAGAGTAAGGAACTTGGTGAGGCTCTGATTGTGCTAGGAATGCCCATTGTGTGTTTGCCCAACGTTTTATTTAACATGCTCTTGAAATATGCTTCCAGTTTTCAGCAGAAGGTGGTGACTCCTGATACAGTACGATGTTTTCTCAGAGAGTGTAGATCTGTTTCTACCCTTGGCAAATATTTCAAGCTTGTATTGTTGGAATATTGTCTTGAAGATTTGCTTGATGATGATGTTGGAACACATGCATATAACCTGCCCTTGCTTCCATTGGCAAATGGTGAATTTGGATCGTTGTCAGATGCCTCCAACGGAATTTCATATTTTATTTGCAATGACTTAGAATTCATGCTGCTTAAACAAATATATGATAGAATAATTGATAAGAATATTCCTATTGACATACTAAGTAGACTCTCGGCTATTGCAAAGTCCTCAAAGGCAAATCTTGTCATTTTCAATGTTCAGTATTTTCTTCAATTTTATCCAAGATTTGTACCCGCTGATTGGAAATATAAAAGCAAAGTGTTATGGGATCCAGAGTCTTGCCATAATCACCCTACTTCAACATGGTTTGTGTTATTTTGGAAATATCTTCAGAATCAGTGCGAGAAACTGTCATTGCTTAGTGATTGGCCCATTTTGCCATCTACTTCCTGCCATCTGTACAGAGCCTCGAGACAATCGAAATTGATCAATGCAGAAAAGCTTTCTGACAAGATGAAAGAAATACTTGTTAAAATTGGTTGCAAGATTCTGAGCCCCAATTATGGAGTTGAACACTCAGATTTATCTCATTATGTAAGTGATGGTAATGCTTCAGGGATTCTGGAATCTATATATGATGTTGTCTCTTTAAATTATGGCACCATAATAACATGTTTTCATAATTTGGAAGCAAAAGAGAGGGATGAACTTCGTGCATTTCTTCTTGATCCAAAGTGGTATTTTGGAGACTGTTTGAATGAGTCTGACATAAGAAATTGCACGAGGCTGCCTATTTATAAAGTGTATGGTGATGGATCCACTCAAAGTTTCCAATTCTCTGATCTTGAAAATCCGCGCAAGTACTTACCACCCGTAGACAGCCCTGAGTGCTTTCTTGGAGCTGAGTTCCTTATTAGCTCCTCAGATGTTGAGGTGGAAATTTTGTTAAGATATTATGGAATTGAGAGAATGGGGAAAGCACGCTTCTATAAGCAGCAGGTGTTGAATAGAGTTGGGGAGCTGCAACCCGAAGTTCGTGACAGCATTGTTCTTTCTATTCTGCAAAACCTGCCACAGTTGTGTGTTGAGGACTTATCTTTCAGGGATTATTTGAAAAATTTGGAATTTATTCCGACCTTTGGTGGTGCTCTTAGGTCTCCTACTGCATTATATGATCCTCGTAATGAAGAATTATATGCACTATTAGAGGATTCTGATAGTTTTCCCTGTGGTCCTTTTCAAGAACCTGGTATTTTGGACATGCTACACGGTTTAGGCCTTAAAACATCTGTAACCCCTGAGACAGTCATACAAAGTGCTCGACAGGTTGAACGGCTAATGCATGAGGATCAGCAAAAGTCGCAATTAAAAGGCAAGGTGCTTCTGTCCTACTTAGAAGTTAATGCAATGAGATGGATACCCAATGCTTTAAATGATGATCAAGGAACAATGAACAGAATGTTGTCACGAGCTGCAACCGCATTCAGACCTCGTAACTTGAAATCTGACCTTGAAAAGTTCTGGAATGATCTTCGGCTGATCAGCTGGTGCCCAGTGGTAGTTTCTGCTCCATTTCAAACTTTACCATGGCCTGTCGTGTCATCCATGGTTGCTCCACCAAAGCTTGTAAGACTGCAAGCAGATCTGTGGCTTGTTTCAGCTAGCATGCGAATACTTGATGGAGAGTGCTCATCGACAGCACTGTCGACTAGTCTTGGGTGGTCTTCTCCACCTGGTGGAGGTGTCATTGCAGCCCAACTACTTGAGCTTGGTAAAAATAATGAGATTGTGAATGACCAGGTTCTTCGACAGGAATTAGCCTTGGCAATGCCAAGGATATATTCAATACTCACAGGGTTGATTGGTTCAGATGAGATGGACATTGTAAAGGCTGTTCTTGAAGGTAGTCGATGGATTTGGGTGGGTGATGGATTTGCAACTGCGGATGAGGTTGTCCTTGATGGTCCTATTCATTTGGCTCCTTACATACGTGTCATACCTGTCGATTTGGCTGTTTTCAAGGAACTATTTTTAGAGCTTGGTATTCGAGAATTCTTGAACTCTACAGATTATGCTAATATCTTATGTAGAATGGCTTTGAAGAAAGGATCCTCCCCTCTCGATGCACAGGAAATGAGAGCAGCCTTATTGATTGTGCAGCATCTGGCTGAAGTTCAGATACATGACCAGAAAGTTAAGATTTATTTACCAGATGTGTCAGGCAGATTATATCCTGCCACCGACTTAGTTTATAACGATGCTCCTTGGTTGCTTGGCTCAGAGGATCATGATAGCCCCTTTGGTGGTCCATCTAATGTGGCACTGAATGCAAGGAGAACGGTTCAGAAATTTGTGCATGGGAACATATCTATTGATGTTGCAGAGAAGCTTGGCGTCTGCTCTCTGCGCAGGACCTTGCTAGCTGAGAGTGCTGATTCAATGAATTTGAGTTTATCTGGGGCTGCTGAAGCTTTTGGACAGCATGAAGCCTTGACAACTAGACTTAAACACATTCTTGAAATGTATGCAGATGGACCTGGGATTCTGTTTGAGCTGGTTCAAAATGCAGAGGATGCAGGAGCTTCTGAGGTGAGCTTTCTCCTGGACAAAACTCAATATGGGACTTCTTCTGTTCTTTCACCTGAAATGGCAGATTGGCAAGGCCCTGCGTTGTACTGTTTTAATGACTCTGTATTCAGTCCCCAAGATCTTTATGCAATCTCACGCATTGGCCAAGAAAGTAAACTAGAGAAGCCTTTTGCAATTGGGAGATTTGGACTGGGTTTTAATTGTGTCTATCATTTCACAGACATTCCCACATTTGTTTCTGGTGAAAACATTGTTATGTTTGATCCTCATGCCTGTAATTTGCCTGGGATCTCTCCATCTCATCCTGGCCTACGGATTAAATTTGCGGGAAGAAAGATTATGGAACAATTTCCTGATCAATTTTCTCCTTTCTTACACTTCGGCTGTGACTTGCAGCAACCGTTTCCTGGAACCCTTTTCCGGTTTCCACTTAGGAGTGCTAGTGCTGCTTCCAGAAGCCAAATAAAGAAAGAAGGATATGCACCTGATGACGTCCTATCCCTTTTTGCTTCATTTTCCAAAGTTGTTTCTGAAACTTTGCTTTTTCTGCGTAATGTGAAAGTTATCTCTGTTTTTGTGAAGGAAGGAAGTGGACATGAAATGCAACTTTTACATCGTGTCCATAAGCATTGCAATGGTGAGCCCAAAATAGAGTCCAATGCGTTGCAGGATGTGTTTAGCTTGTTTGATGGAAGTCAGCACAGTGGACTGGATAAAGAACAGTTCCTAAAGAAACTGAGAAAATCAACGGACAGAGATTTGCCATATAAATGTCAGAAGATTGGAATTACAGAAGAAAGCTCAGCTGGTAATTTATCACACTGCTGGATAACCTCGGAGTGTCTAGGTGGTGCACAAACTAAGAACAAATCCGCAGTTTTGAATGACAAGTCTCATACTTATATACCCTGGGCATGCGTTGCTGCATATTTACACTCTGTCAAGGTTGGATTGGGCGTGAGTGATATCCCAGAGATGAACGATGCCTGTGCTGTTGCGTCAGATGTATTTCAAGTCTCTACGGGTTCTTTGCAAGATAGGAAAGATTTTGAAGGCCGTGCTTTCTGTTTCCTGCCACTTCCAATTAGTACTGGCCTTCCAGCGCATGTTAATGCATATTTCGAGTTATCATCAAATAGGAGAGACATCTGGTTTGGGAACGACATGGCTGGCGGTGGGAAAAAACGTTCAGATTGGAATATGTACCTGCTTGAAGGTGTTGTTGCCCCTGCTTATGGTCGCATGCTAGAGAAAATAGCACTGGAGATTGGCCCTTGTGATTTATTCTTTTCACTTTGGCCTAAAACAAGAGGATTAGAACCTTGGGCTTTAGTGGTGCGGGAGCTCTACACTTTTATTGTTGACTGTAGTCTTCGTGTATTACATACAAAAGCTCGAGATGGCCAGTGGATCTCAGCCAAACAGGCTATATTTCCTGATTTTAATTTTGACAAGGTAGATGAGCTAATTGAAGCATTATCAGATGCTGGTCTACCTCTGGTCACTGTTTCTAAGCCAATTGTTGAGAGATTTATGGAGGTGTGCCCCTCATTGCATTTTTTGAATCCACAGTTGTTAAGAACTTTATTAATTCGGAGGAAACGCGAATTCAAGGATAGAAACACAATGGTATTGACCCTTGAATATTGCTTACTTGGTTTGAAGATACCTGTCGAATCTGCAAGTTTGTATGGTTTGCCGTTATTACCCCTTGCTGATGGTTCATTTACAACATTTGACAAGAATGGGATTGGGGAAAGAATATATATTGCACGAGGCGATGAGTATGATCTGCTCAAGGATTTGGTTCCAAATCAACTTGTAGATTGCGGAATCCCAGAAGGAGTTTATGAGAAGCTATGTTACATAGCCCAAAGTGAGGCCTCAAATATTTCTTTTCTGTCATGCCATTTACTGGAGAAGCTCCTTTTGAAATTACTTCCAGCAGAGTGGCATCACGCAAAACAGGTGGCATGGGCTCCTGGTCAGCAGGGTCAACCAAGTTTAGAGTGGATTAGACTTCTCTGGAGCTATTTGAGGTCTTCTTGTGACGACTTGTCGCTTTTTTCTAAGTGGCCAATATTGCCTGTTGGGAATCATTGCCTCTTGCAACTAGTTGAAAATTCAAATGTAATCAAGGATGATGGGTGGAGTGAGAACATGTCATCTTTGTTGCTGAAAATAGGATGTGTTTTCCTGAGGCAAGACCTCCCAATAGATCATCCACAGTTGAAATTTTTTGTGCAGTTGCCAACAGCAATTGGCTTATTAAATGCGCTTCTGGCAGTTGCAGATAGGCCAGAGAACATTGAGGGGCTTTTCGACAATGCATCGGAAGGAGAGATGCATGAACTTCGGAGTTTCATTCTTCAGTCCAAATGGTTTGTTGAAGAGGAAATGGAATATAAACACATTGACATCATAAAACACCTTCCTATGTTTGAGTCATATAAAAGTAGAAAACTAGTAAGTTTGAGTAATCCTATTAAATTGCTTAAACCTGGTGATATTCCGGAAAATTTTTTGAGTGATGACTTTGTGCGCACAGAATCAGAGAAGGAAAAAATTATTCTGAGAAGATATTTAGAGATCAGAGAACCCTCCAGGATGGAATTCTACAAAGATCATGTTCTTAACCACATGTCAGAATTCCTTTCAGAGCAGGGGTCTCTTTCAGCTATTCTCCACGGCGTACAGCTTTTAGTTCAAGAGGATAATTCTTTGAAGTCTGCACTCTCTGAAATACCTTTTGTTTTGACAGCCGATGGGTCTTGGCAGCAACCTTCCAGGTATAACTTGTGTGCTCTGTTGTGATATATAGTTAGGTGTCTTAAGTCTGTGATTTGTTATTTTCTTTCTGTATTTTAGTTTTTTGCGCGAGAGTTCTAGTACTAATTACAGTGGATTCTTAGGGTTTGGTCTTTGGTGCACTTTAATGTTCTTTTATTCTCAAGGCTTATATATATAAGCAAGTTCAAATTGATGCATGACTATGTCCAAAATTGTTCAAATTCCATGAGTTAGTTCTAGTACTGTTTGAACCAAGATGAAATCCATCTTGGTAGATTCAATTCTAGTACTCCTCTGCTGTTCTGTTCTAATATTATAGTGGGGAGCTGCTGTGGTGTAGATATCGATAGAGTTTTGTTCTTTTAACAAGGTGACAGACTTGTAGTTGGTTTTTTTAAATTTTTTTTAATGCGATTTGTATCAAGTTTGAGAGGATGGTGGACCTCTTGTTTCCCGAGTCTTTATACCTCGTATTTTGTAAATTTTGTTTCTCACAGAAAAAGACCTAGATTTAATCCATCCTACTCATTTTAACCTGCAAGACCTCTTTCGAGTGTTAGTGCTTAGAATTTTTACATGCATGTCTTGCGTATCTATATAAACGGATCAAAGATTAAGTATGGAAAGTTGTTTTTGTACATTGATGAAGTTTCAAGGTCATCTATCAGCGCCACCCACTTCACCACACATGCCATACATCCTTCAATTAGCTTAAGGATATAACGCTTTTTGAATCTATTTTCTTTTCACAGGCTTTATGATCCTCGAGTACCTGCACTAAGAACCGTGCTGCATAGAGAAGTTTTTTTCCCTTCTGAGAAATTCTCAGATACAGAAACTTTGGATATTTTAGTCACGCTTGGACTCAGAAGAACTCTGGGCTATTCTGGTTTACTTGATTGTGCTAGATCAGTTTCTTTGTTACATGATTCTGGGAAACCGGAGACACTAAGTTATGCGACGAAGCTACTTCTTTGTTTAGATGCTCTTTCATTTAAGCTCTCGGCTGAGGAAGAAGGAAATCTTGATGAATCGAAGAATTCAATTTTTCACGATGACAATGAAACTGAGGATGGCGATGGTATGCATGATGAGTCTCCTAAGAGAATTGGGAACCAAATATTAGATGATCTGGACATAAATTTTTTCGTAGGTAACTTGATTGATGATCAGCCAGATGAGGACTTTTGGTCTGAAATGAGGGCTATTGCTTGGTGTCCTGTATATGCTGACCCACCTCTGAAAGGAATCCCATGGTTGAAGTCTAGTAATCAGGTGTCCCAGCCAATCAATGTGAGACCTAAATCCCAGATGTTTGTGGTATCCTGCTCAATGCATATACTAGATGGTGAATGCTGTTCGTTGTACCTACAAAAGAAACTTGGTTGGATGGATCGTCCAAACATAAATGTTTTATCTGCACAGTTGATTGAGCTATCCAAGTTATATAGCCAGCTCAAATCACATTCATCTGATGTACCTGTTGTTGATGCTACACTTTCTAAGGGAATTCCAGCACTCTATTCTAAGATGCAAGAGTATATTGGCACTGATGAATTTGTGCAACTAAAATCAGCACTAGATGGTGTTTCCTGGGTTTGGATTGGGGATAACTTCGTTGTTCCAAATGCTCTTGCATTTGACTCACCTGTGAAATTTACTCCATATTTGTATGTTGTTCCATCTGAATTATCGGAATTCAGAGATTTGCTCTTGAATTTAGGCGTCAGAATTAGTTTTGATATTTGGGACTATATGCATGTGTTGCAACGATTGCAAAATGATGTGAAGGGATTCCCATTGTCAACAGATCAGTTAAATTTTGTCCATCGTATCCTTGATGCTGTAGCAGACTGTTGCTCAGAGAGGCCACTTTTTGAAGCTTCTAACACTCCAATCTTAATTCCAGACACGTCTGCAGTTCTTATGCATGCTGGAGATCTTGTGTATAATGATGCACCATGGATGGATAATAGTACTCCCGTTGGGAAACATTTTATACATCCAACTATCAGCAATGATCTGGCAAGTAGGTTGGGGGTACAATCACTTCGCTGCCTCTCTTTAGTTGACGATGACATGACTAAAGATCTTCCTTGCATGGACTATGCTAGAATAAAAGAGCTTTTGACATCTTATGGGGACAATGACCTTTTATTGTTTGACCTACTTGAGTTGGCAGATTGCTGCAAAGCTAATAAGCTTCACCTAATTTTTGACAAGAGGGAACATCCTCGCCAGTCTTTGTTGCAGCACAATATGGGTAACTGAAATATCTGTATTTTTTGTTTTTGTTTTGAATGAGTTAATATATAGATTGCATTCATAGAGAAAGGGATCTTCATAAGTTTTGGGCTGCAAAAGATAAATTTTTTATTTTAATGTTGATGTCTGGTACCGTTATTAGACTTTTTCACTATTCACTAACATGTTAACCTGGTGAAGCATCAATTTTTACTGTTCTACTAGCTGTAAAACATAATGATTTTGTGCTTTATTCTTGATTTTGTTTACAAAATTGGTGATTACTGTAGGTGAGTTTCAAGGGCCTGCCCTATTAGCCATTTTGGAAGGGGTCAGCTTGAGTAGAGAGGAAATAAGTAGCCTCCAATTTCTACCTCCATGGAGACTAAGGGGCAATACACTTAACTATGGTTTGGCTTTGCTTAGCTGTTATTTTGTCTGTGATCTACTCTCAGTTGTTTCTGGTGGCTACTTATACATGTTTGATCCCCTCGGTTTGGTGCTTGCTGCACCGTCAACTTGTGCTCCTGCGGCAAAAATGTTTTCTTTAATAGGTATTTATTCATTGCCCACTCATTTTTCAATCTTTTGTTCCTATTTAAGGTGTTCATATTGTATGCCCCCTGTGTCTCAGGTGGTACCCATTTTTGTACTTCTCAGATGATCTTTATGACTTTCATAGTGCTTTTTAGCTTTTCATTTTTTTTTTCCACTTGAAATTGACTCAGAAATTCCTTAATGATGAAAGTATTGGTATTTTTGTCTTATCGGTCACTTTGTTGTGTGATTGTGGTGGTGGTAACAAAATGGTTTTGGTGGCAACACCATCCGATTTTAGTATATCATTTTCCTACTGAAAGGTGTCTGAGAGTAAGTGCATAAGTAACAATAAAACTTAACATCTGGTGCATTGTGCTCCGAAAAGCTAAATGGATATATCCAATCTCACCATTTTACTTCATATCTATGACTAACCAAAATGCATCATTTATCTGAGTTCAACAAAGGATTGAATAGAAAAATAATGAGTTATTAAGGTAAAAAAGAAAAATATAGAAGTTTATTTATAGCTTGATGAAGTAATGTATGGGTAAAACTATATTTAATAGTAACAGTTATAATGCATTCCATGATCCAAAGTAGCGTACTAAGTCTACTCTCTGAACTGTGTACTAACTAAAGTAACATGCTGTGTATCTACCACGTACCAAAGTGAACCATACTCCAGGTGACATTTTCCTGCTGGAACAAGGCTGAATGAGTACATCATGTCACAATCCACTAATTTGATACTCTGTTTTCATTTCATGCTGAGCAAGATTGAAGACTAAGAAATTTTTTTATGCTCGGTTTTCAGGTACTAATTTGACTGACCGGTTCCGTGATCAATTTAATCCCATGCTGATTGGTCCCAGTATATCATGGCCATCATTGGATTCTACTATTATTCGCATGCCTTTATCACCTGAATGTTTGAATAATGGACTAGAACTTGGACTAAGGAGAATAAAGCAGATTAGTGAAAGATTTTTGGAGCACTCTTCTAGATCACTTATATTCTTAAAGTCGGTGATGCAGGTATTGTTAGAGATTAATTTTCTTTGCATGTAGCTATATATCACAGCATTTACTTACAGTGGTCTTATGTATGATCAGGTGTCAATCTCGACATGGGAGGAAGGAAACTCGCAGCCACACCAGGACTATTCAGTTAGCATTGATTCGTCATCTGCTATAATGAGAAATCCATTTTCAGAGAAGAAATGGAGGAAATTTCAAATATCTCGATTGTTTAATAGCTCCAATGCTGCAACAAAATTGCATGTAATAGATGTAAATTTGAACCATGGGGCAGCAAGAGTTGTTGACCGATGGCTCGTTGCACTCAGCCTAGGCTCTGGGCAAACAAGAAATATGGCCCTTGATAGGTATGTTATGCAAGAACGTGGATATAGATTTCTTTCCTATATCTGTCACTGCAGAGTCTGCAGTTTAGAAGTGAAAAGTTGGAAATATATATATGTGATGATTTACCTTTGTTAAATTTGGGTTCCCTTGAATTCTGTGAACTCTTTGAGGGATGAATAATTGATTGGGGAAGCAGTAAATTTCTAGGTAAGGCAAAACTCACAACTTGATGTATAAAGTTGTATTAAGGTATCAGCATCAGTAAGTTGATGTGATGCTTGGTTTTTCTACAATTTGAGTGATAAATACAAATTCTAAGAATAAAAAATCATAAACATGTGTGGCATTCCGTCATTTAGAGCTGCTTAATTTTCTTTTTTCTCTATTCCCATGTATGACAGACAAAAACTTGAACTGTGACAAGATTTACACACTTTTGTCCTTTAGATTGGATTCCTGCATTCAAAATGTTCCATTTCTGTTGGGTCAACTGGAAAATTGCTTGATCTGTAATGTACTTATGGTTTCAGTAATGACTTCAAACGAATAGAGACTATCTTGTTTTAACTATTAAGTACGGCTAGAATCATCAAGCTGTGAAACTTGCCGATACAGAGAATATCCTGTCAACAAATTGAGCTTCTCTGATAAGTTTCTATAATGTGCTTGATGGATTCCACTTACTTCTTTGCAGGCGATATCTGGCATACAACTTAACACCTGTTGCTGGAGTTGCAGCACATATATCCCGTGATGGCCATCCTGCTGATGTTTGTCTAGCAAGTTCTATCATGTCCCCTCTTCCTCTGTCCGGTGGTATAAATATACCTGTTACTGTTCTTGGATGTTTCCTGGTTTGCCACAATGGAGGTCGCTCCCTCTTTAATTACCAAGACAAAGAAGCTTC